>NC_140008.1:77500-248698 GCF_964263955.1 Coregonus lavaretus
ACCTCTGAGAGACCAACCCTGGCCCTAGGACTCCACTCTCCACTTCTGAGTCAGACCAACCCTGGCCCTAGGACTCCACTCTCCACTTCTGAGTCAGACCAACCCTGGCCCTAGGACTCCACTCTCCACCTCTGAGTCAGACCAACCCTGGCCCTAGGACTCCACTCTCCACTTCTGAGTCAGACCAACCCTGGCCCTAGGACTAGCCTCCACTCTCCACCTCTGAGAGACCAACCCTGGCCCTAGGACTCCACTCTCCACCTCTGAGTCAGACCAACCCTGGCCCTAGGACTCCACTCTCCACCTCTGAGTCAGACCAACCCTGGCCCTAGGACTCCACTCTCCACCTCTGAGTCAGACCAACCCTGGCCCTAGGACTCCACTCTCCACTTCTGAGTCAGACCAACCCTGGCCCTAGGACTCCACTCTCCACCTCTGAGTCAGACCAACCCTGGCCCTAGGACTCCACTCTCCACTTCTGAGTCAGACCAACCCTGGCCCTAGGACTCCACTCTCCACCTCTGAGTCAGACCAACCCTGGCCCTAGGACTCCACTCTCCACCTCTGAGTCAGACCAACCCTGGCCCTAGGACTCCACTCTCCACTTCTGAGTCAGACCAACCCTGGCCCTAGGACTAGCCTCCACTCTCCACCTCTGAGAGACCAACCCTGGCCCTAGGACTCCACTCTCCACTTCTGAGTCAGACCAACCCTGGCCCTAGGACTCCACTCTCCACCTCTGAGTCAGACCAACCCTGGCCCTAGGACGCCACTCTCCACCTCTGAGTCAGACCAACCCTGGCCCTAGGACTCCACTCTCCACCTCTGAGAGACCAACCCTGGCCCTAGGACTCCACTCTCCACCTCTGAGTCAGACCAACCCTGGCCCTAGGACTCCACTCTCCACCTCTGAGTCAGACCAACCCTGGCCCTAGGACTCCACTCTCCACCTCTGAGAGACCAACCCTGGCCCTAGGACTCCACTCTCCACTTCTGAGTCAGACCAACCCTGGCCCTAGGACTCCACTCTCCACTTCTGAGTCAGACCAACCCTGGCCCTAGGACTCCACTCTCCACTTCTGAGTCAGACCAACCCTGGCCCTAGGACTCCACTCTCCACTTCTGAGTCAGACCAACCCTGGCCCTAGGACTCCACTCTCCACCTCTGAGAGACCAACCCTGGCCCTAGGACTCCACTCTCCACCTCTGAGAGACCAACCCTGGCCCTAGGACTCCACTCTCCACTTCTGAGTCAGACCAACCCTGGCCCTAGGACTCCACTCTCCACCTCTGAGTCAGACCAACCCTGGCCCTAGGACTAGCCTCCACTCTCCACCTCTGAGAGACCAACCCTGGCCCTAGGACTCCACTCTCCACTTCTGAGTCAGACCAACCCTGGCCCTAGGACTCCACTCTCCACCTCTGAGTCAGACCAACCCTGGCCCTAGGACGCCACTCTCCACCTCTGAGTCAGACCAACCCTGGCCCTAGGACTCCACTCTCCACTTCTGAGTCAGACCAACCCTGGCCCTAGGACTCCACTCTCCACCTCTGAGAGACCAACCCTGGCCCTAGGACTCCACTCTCCACCTCTGA
The DNA here is from genome assembly GCF_964263955.1 of Coregonus lavaretus. Taxonomy (NCBI): domain Eukaryota; kingdom Metazoa; phylum Chordata; class Actinopteri; order Salmoniformes; family Salmonidae; genus Coregonus; species Coregonus lavaretus. The sequence goes on from NC_140008.1 coordinate 79,097, forward strand.
GTCAGACCAACCCTGGCCCTAGGACTCCACTCTCCACCTCTGAGTCAGACCAACCCTGGCCCTAGGACTCCACTCTCCACCTCTGAGTCAGACCAACCCTGGCCCTAGGACTCCACTCTCCACCTCTGAGAGACCAACCCTGGCCCTAGGACTCCACTCTCCACTTCTGAGTCAGACCAACCCTGGCCCTAGGACTCCACTCTCCACTTCTGAGTCAGACCAACCCTGGCCCTAGGACTCCACTCTCCACTTCTGAGTCAGACCAACCCTGGCCCTAGGACTCCACTCTCCACCTCTGAGTCAGACCAACCCTGGCCCTAGGACTCCACTCTCCACTTCTGAGTCAGACCAACCCTGGCCCTAGGACTAGCCTCCACTCTCCACCTCTGAGAGACCAACCCTGGCCCTAGGACTCCACTCTCCACTTCTGAGTCAGACCAACCCTGGCCCTAGGACTCCACTCTCCACTTCTGAGTCAGACCAACCCTGGCCCTAGGACTCCACTCTCCACCTCTGAGAGACCAACCCTGGCCCTAGGACTCCACTCTCCACCTCTGAGTCAGACCAACCCTGGCCCTAGGACTCCACTCTCCACTTCTGAGTCAGACCAACCCTGGCCCTAGGACTCCACTCTCCACCTCTGAGTCAGACCAACCCTGGCCCTAGGACTCCACTCTCCACTTCTGAGTCAGACCAACCCTGGCCCTAGGACTAGCCTCCACTCTCCACCTCTGAGAGACCAACCCTGGCCCTAGGACTCCACTCTCCACCTCTGAGTCAGACCAACCCTGGCCCTAGGACTCCACTCTCCACCTCTGAGTCAGACCAACCCTGGCCCTAGGACTCCACTCTCCACCTCTGAGTCAGACCAACCCTGGCCCTAGGACTCCACTCTCCACTTCTGAGTCAGACCAACCCTGGCCCTAGGACTAGCCTCCACTCTCCACCTCTGAGAGACCAACCCTGGCCCTAGGACTCCACTCTCCACCTCTGAGTCAGACCAACCCTGGCCCTAGGACTCCACTCTCCACCTCTGAGTCAGACCAACCCTGGCCCTAGGACTCCACTCTCCACCTCTGAGTCAGACCAACCCTGGCCCTAGGACTCCACTCTCCACCTCTGAGTCAGACCAACCCTGGCCCTAGGACTCCACTCTCCACCTCTGAGAGACCAACCCTGGCCCTAGGACTCCACTCTCCACCTCTGAGTCAGACCAACCCTGGCCCTAGGACTCCACTCTCCACCTCTGAGAGACCAACCCTGGCCCTAGGACTCCACTCTCCACCTCTGAGAGACCAACCCTGGCCCTAGGACTCCACTCTCCACCTCTGAGAGACCAACCCTGGCCCTAGGACTCCACTCTCCACCTCTGAGAGACCAACCCTGGCCCTAGGACTCCACTCTCCACCTCTGAGAGACCAACCCTGGCCCTAGGACTAGCCTCCACTCTCCACCTCTGAGTCAGACCAACCCTGGCCCTAGGACTCCACTCTCCACCTCTGAGAGACCAACCCTGGCCCTAGGACTCCACTCTCCACCTCTGAGAGACCAACCCTGGCCCTAGGACTCCACTCTCCACCTCTGAGAGACCAACCCTGGCCCTAGGACTCCACTCTCCACCTCTGAGAGACCAACCCTGGCCCTAGGACTCCACTCTCCACCTCTGAGAGACCAACCCTGGCCCTAGGACTCCACTCTCCACCTCTGAGAGACCAACCCTGGCCCTAGGACTCCACTCTCCACCTCTGAGAGACCAACCCTGGCCCTAGGACTCCACTCTCCACCTCTGAGAGACCAACCCTGGCCCTAGGACTAGCCTCCACTCTCCACCTCTGAGAGACCAACCCTGGCCCTAGGACTCCACTCTCCACCTCTGAGTCAGACCAACCCTGGCCCTAGGACTAGAGGACTAGCCTCCACAAGGATAAAGTGCACCGCTTAAACTCTTATTTTATCAAAAGCCGTTTATTTTGGAGATATACATGCCTTAAAGTCATATGCTATTGAGCTGCTCCAAAGCATGACAAAATGTAATATTCAATAGTTTATCTTTCTGTAATTTCACTACAAACATACTCTGGCTAAGATGGCGCCGATGGAGGGCGTCTCGCCTCAAGCTCCTTCAAAACATTGCAGGTTTTTACTTTTTCTAGGGTTTTTTGTTGTGTTTTTAGGAAATGTTCTTACTCATTGCCACAGTTAATGTATATATATGATTATTTTGTTTTTTTCACTTTGTCCTGCGTTGTTAGAGCTCAGAGCTCAAGGATTTCCCTGTAATTACATCTGCAACCCATGTGACTAATAAACTCTTTAATCTAATCTACAGGACCAGCCAAACGTTTGGACACACCTACTCATTCAAGGGGTTTTCTTTATTCTTACTATTTTCTACACTGTAGAATAATAGTGAAGACATCAAAACTATGAAATATAAGCAAAGAGAAACGACAGTCCATCATTACTTTAAGACATGAAGGTCAGTCAATCCGCAACATTTCAAAAACGTTGAAAGTTTCTTCAAGTGCAGTCGCAAAAACCATCAAGCGCTATGATGAAACTGGCTCTCATGAGGACCGCCACAGGAAAGGAAGACCCAGATTTACCTCTGCTGCAGAGGATAAGTTAATTAGTTACCAGCCTCAGAAATTGCAGCCCAAATAAATGCTTCACAGAGTTCAAGTAACAGACACATCTCAACATCAACTGTTCAGAGGGGACTGTGTGAATCAGGCCTTCGTGGTCGAATTGCTGCAAAGAAACCACTACTAAAGGACACCAATAAGAAGAAGAGACTTGCTTGGGCCAAGAAACACGAGCAATGGACATTAGACCGGTGGAAATCTGTCCTTTGGTCTGATGTGTCCAACCACCATGTCTTTGTGAGACGCGGAGAGTAAGTAGGTGAACGGATGATCTCCGCATGTGTAGTTCCCACCGTGAAGCATGGAGGAGGAGGTGTTATGGTGTGGGGGTGCTTTGCTGGTGACACTGTCAGTGATATATTTAGAATTAAAAGGCACACTTAACCAGCATAGCTACCACAGCATTCTGCAGCGATACGCCATCCCATCTGGTTTGGGCTTAGTGGGACTATCATTTGTTTTTCAACAAGACAATGACCCAACACACCTCCAGGCTAAGGGCTATTTGACCAAGAAGGAGAGTGATGGAGTACTGCATCAGATGACCTGGCCTCCACAATCCCCTGACCTCAACCCAATTGAGATGGTTTGGGATGGGTCGGACGGCAGAGTGAAGGAAAAGCAGCCAACAAGTGCTCAGCATATGTGGGAACTCCTTCAAGACTGTTGGAAAAGCATTCCAGGTGAAGCTGGTTGAGAGAATGCCAAGAGAGTGCAAAGCTGTCATCAAGGCAAAGGGAGGCTATTTGAAGAATCTCAAAAATAAAATATATTTAGATTTGTTTAACACTTTTTTTTGTTACTACATGATTCCATATGTGTTATTTCATAGTTTTGATGTCTTCACTATTATTCTACAATGTAGAAAATAGTAAAAATAAAGAAAAACCCTGGAATGAGTAGGTGTGTCTAAACCTTTGACTGGTACTGTACATAATTCAAAAAGTACAAAATATACAGAACAAAAAATACACCAACCCATTCAACTCAATTTAACTCATTAAGTACATTTACATTTTAGTAATTTAGCACACACTTTTATCCAGAGCAACTTACTTTTTTGTACTGGTCCCCCATGAGAATCGAACCCACAACCCTGGCATTGCAAGCGCCATGCTCTACCAACTGAGCCACACGGGAAGTAAATCACTCAGAAGTGCTTTAACATTCATAAACACATTTAAATGCAAGTATACACATCCTGTTTCTATTGGCTGTTATGGTTATAGTTGTCTCTGTCGATGGTTCTAGATGGTATCTAGGTGGTTCTATGGTTCTGTAGATGGTTCTAGGTGGTTCTATGGTTCTGTAAATGGTTCTATGGTTATTTGGACTATGGTTCTACAGATGGTTCTGTAGGTGGTTCTATGGTTCTAGGTGGTTCTGTAGATGGTTCTGTAGATCGTGCTATGGTTCTATAGAAGGTTATATGGCTATTTGGACTGTTCTATGGTTCTATAGATGGTTCTGTAGATGGTTCTATGGTTTTGTAGATGGTTCTATGGTTATTTGGACGGTTCTATAGATGGTTCTGTATGTGGTCCTAAGGGGTGTTCTGCTGGATGGAGCGTTGGATCTGCCTCTTCATCCACTTCTCTCTTCTCTGTGTTCTCTTCCCTTTCCCTTTCTTCTTCTTTGCTCCCTGGCTGGAGGCGGGGTTAGGGTTAGCTGGCCCTGCCTTCCCCTTACTTGGTCCCGCCTTCCCTGGGCCTCCAGCCCCGCCCTTCCCTGCCTGGGAGGACAGGAGAGAGGAGACAGTAACTGGTCTGGGAGCTGCTGGGGGCAGAATGGCCAATTGGTTTTATGAGAGGGGTGTGTTATGACAGGTGTGTTAGAGGTTAGAGTGTGTTAGAGGTTAGAGTGTGTTAGAGATTAGAGTGTGTTAGAGGTTAGAGTGTGTTAGAGGTTAGAGTGTGTTAGAGGTTAAGGTGTGTTAGAGGTTAGAGTGTGTTAGAGGTTAGAGTGTGTTAGAGGTTAGAGTGTGTTAGAGGTTAGAGTGTGTTAGAGGTTAAGGTGTGTTAGAGGTTAGAGTGTGTTAGAGGTTAGAGTGTGTTAGAGGTTAGAGTGTGTTAGAGGTTAGAGTGTGTTAGAGGTTAGAGTGTGTTAGAGGTTAGAGTGTGTTAGAGGTTAAGGTGTGTTAGAGGTTAGAGTGTGTTAGAGGTTAAGGTGTGTTAGAGGTTAGAGTGTGTTAGAGGTTAGAGTTTGTTAGAGGTTAGAGTGTGTTAGAGGTTAAGGTGTGTTAGAGGTTAGAGTGTGTTAGAGGTTAGAGTGTGTTAGAGGTTAGAGTGTGTTAGAGGTTAGAGTGTGTTAGAGGTTAGAGTGTGTTAGAGTGTGTTAGAGGTTAGAGTGTGTTAGAGGTTAAGGTGTGTTAGAGGTTAGAGTGTGTTAGAGGTTAGAGTGTGTTAGAGGTTAGAGTGTGTTAGAGGTTAGAGTGTGTTAGAGGTTAGAGTGTGTTAGAGGTTAGAGTGTGTTAGAGTGTGTTAGAGGTTAGAGTGTGTTAGAGGTTAGAGTGTGTTAGAGGTTAGAGTGTGTTAGAGTGTGTTAGAGGTTAGAGTGTGTTAGAGGTTAGAGTGTGTTAGAGGTTAGAGTGTGTTAGAGGTTAGAGTGTGTTAGAGGTTAGAGTGTGTTACAGGTTAGAGTGTGTTAGAGGTTAGAGTGTGTTAGAGGTTAAGGTGTGTTAGAGGTTAGAGTGTGTTAGAGGTTAGAGTGTGTTAGAGTGTGTTAGAGGTTAGAGTGTGTTAGAGGTTAGAGTGTGTTAGAGGTTAGAGTGTGTTAGAGGTTAGAGTGTGTTAGAGGTTAAGGTGTGTTAGAGGTTAAGGTGTGTTAGAGGTTAGAGTGTGTTAGAGGTTAGAGTGTGTTAGAGGTTAGAGTGTGTTAGAGGTTAGAGTGTGTTAGAGGTTAGAGTGTGTTAGAGTGTGTTAGAGGTTAGAGTGTGTTAGAGGTTAGAGTGTGTTAGAGGTTAGAGTGTGTTAGAGGTTAGAGTGTGTTAGAGGTTAGAGTGTGTTAGAGGTTAGAGTGTGTTAGAGGTTAGAGTGTGTTAGAGGTTAGAGTGTGTTAGAGGTTAGAGTGTGTTAGAGGTTAGAGTGTGTTAGAGGTTAAGGTGTGTTAGAGGTTAAGGTGTGTTAGAGGTTAGAGTGTGTTAGAGGTTAAGGTGTGTTAGAGGTTAGAGTGTGTTAGAGGTTAGAGTGTGTTAGAGGTTAGAGTGTGTTAGAGGTTAGAGTGTGTTAGAGGTTAGAGTGTGTTATAGTGTGTTAGAGGTTAGAGTGTGTTAGAGGTTAGAGTGTGTTAGAGGTTAGAGTGTGTTAGAGGTTAGAGTGTGTTAGAGGTTAGAGTGTGTTAGAGGTTAAGGTGTGTTAGAGGTTAGAGTGTGTTAGAGGTTAAGGTGTGTTAGAGGTTAGAGTGTGTTAGAGGTTAGAGTGTGTTAGAGGTTAGAGTGTGTTAGAGGTTAGAGTGTGTTAGAGGTTAGAGTGTGTTAGAGGTTAGAGTGTGTTAGAGGTTAAGGTGTGTTAGAGGTTAGAGTGTGTTAGAGGTTAGAGTGTGTTAGAGGTTAAGGTGTGTTAGAGGTTAGAGTGTGTTAGAGGTTAGAGTGTGTTAGAGGTTAGAGTGTGTTAGAGGTTAGAGTGTGTTAGAGTGTGTTAGAGGTTAGAGTGTGTTAGAGGTTAGAGTGTGTTAGAGGTTAGAGTGTGTTAGAGGTTAGAGTGTGTTAGAGGTTAGAGTGTGTTAGAGGTTAGAGTGTGTTAGAGGTTAGAGTGTGTTAGAGGTTAGAGTGTGTTAGAGGTTAGAGTGTGTTAGAGTGTGTTAGAGGTTAGAGTGTGTTAGAGTGTGTTAGAGGTTAGAGTGTGTTAGAGGTTAGAGTGTGTTAGAGGTTAGAGTGTGTTAGAGTGTGTTAGAGGTTAGAGTGTGTTAGAGTGTGTTAGAGGTTAGAGTGTGTTAGAGGTTAGAGTGTGTTAGAGGTTAGAGTGTGTTAGAGTGTGTTAGAGGTTAGAGTGTGTTAGAGGTTAGAGTGTGTTAGAGGTTAGAGTGTGTTAGAGGTTAGAGTGTGTTAGAGGTTAGAGTGTGTTAGAGGTTAGAGTGTGTTAGAGGTTAGAGTGTGTTAGAGGTTAAGGTGTGTTAGAGGTTAGAGTGTGTTAGAGGTTAGAGTGTGTTAGAGGTTAGAGTGTGTTAGAGGTTAGAGTGTGTTAGAGGTTAGAGTGTGTTAGAGGTTAGAGTGTGTTAGAGGTTAGAGTGTGTTAGAGGTTAGAGTGTGTTAGAGGTTAGAGTGTGTTAGAGGTTAGAGTGTGTTAGAGGTTAGAGTGTGTTAGAGGTTAAGGTGTGTTAGAGGTTAGAGTGTGTTAGAGGTTAGAGTGTGTTAGAGGTTAGAGTGTGTTAGAGGTTAAGGTGTGTTAGAGGTTAGAGTGTGTTAGAGGTTAAGGTGTGTTAGAGGTTAGAGTGTGTTAGAGGTTAGAGTGTGTTAGAGGTTAGAGTGTGTTAGAGGCTTCAAACAGCTGAAAATACAACATTTTTGGTTATGGAAAATACATTTCACAGCGGTTTAGATGGTAAAATTATTCTCTACAGATTTTGCTGCGAAGAGACAGAATCATTAGATCATTTGTTTTGGTACTGTCCATATGTAGCTTGTTTTTGGTCTCAGGTTCAGGAATGGCTGAAGAATTGCAACATTTACCTGGAGTTAACTCTGTAAATAGCACTGCTGGGTGATCTGAAAAGTCAGTCAATTTGATCAATAATATAATAATACTCTTAGCAAAAATGGATAGAAGGGTTTAGAACTTGTGAAACATCACAGCACAGTTGAAAAATATATGGCAAATAGAATTAATGCCCATGATTTTGTAATGAGATGTTTGATGAGCAGGTGTCCACAAACTGTTGGTCATGTAGTTTATTAACATGAAGATTTCTACAGCTAGTTATTAACACGTTAAACTCTGACACCCTCTGATCGCATTTTCTAAATGGCGCATAATATTGTATACTACCCTCAAAGCAAATTTCAGTTTCAAAACTACGTCTTACAAAGTCTTACATGCTTAGTAATATCAGAACTGGTGTTCAGATAAAGCTGTCAGAACTGGGGTTAGGGTTAGGGTCAGATAGGGTTCGGGTTCGGGTTCGGGTTAGGGTCAGATAGGGTTAGGGTTCGGGTCAGATAGGGTTAGGGTTAGGGGTTGGGTTAGGGTTAGATAAAGCTGTCAGAAACTATGGAACTACAGAGCCCGAGATGCAGCAGACAAAGCAAACTGAAATTCCCCCCGCTTCTCCACGTTGGGGAATAAGATATTTGAAAGTCTAGGTTTGAGATAAAATATGTCACCAATTACTGTTCCAAAAATCTGATCTTTTACCCAATGGTGGCGCTCTAAACATGCACAGATTCCCATTGGAACACAGCCATTTGAAAAGAGCAGGGCTGGTGCAACGTGCTATACCTTCGTCTTCTAGGAATGATATACAGTACATATGAGGAGAAAGCTGAAGTCTATCTATCCATTGATGTAAATACATCCTCTTGTCTGATTCCCAGTTCATCCATTAGATGACAGTAGGAGATCACATGACCTCTCTTGGCCACTTGAAACCAGTTGCGTCTGGTTTGGGTAGTGAGTCACTATTTGAAACGATTTGAAACTCTCCACCATGGCCAAGACCAAAGAGCTCTCCAAGGATGTCAGGGACAAGATTGTAGACCTACACAAGGCTGGAATGGGCTACAAGACCATCGCCAAGCAGCTTGGTGAGAAGGTGACAACAGTTGGTGCGATTATTCGCAAATGGAAGAAACACAAAATAACTGTCAATCTCCCTCGGCCTGGGGCTCCATGCAAGATCTCACTGGAGTTGCAATGATCATGAGAACGGTGAGGAATCAGCTCAGAACTACACAGGAGGATCGTGTCAATGATCTCAAGGCAGCTGGGACCATAGTCACCAAGAAAACAATTGGTAACACGCTACGCTGTGAAGGACTGAAATCCTGCAGCGCCCGCAAGGTCCCCCTGCTCAAGAAAGCACATATACATGCCCATCTGAAGTTTGCCAATGAACATCTGAATGATTCAGAGGAGAACTGGGTGAAAGTGTTGTGGTCAGATGAGACCAAAATCGAGCTCTTTGGCATCAACTGAACTCGCCGTGTTTGGAGGAGGAGGAATGCTACCTATGACCCCAAGAACACCATCCCCACCGTCAAACATGGAGGTGGAAACATTATGCTCTGGGGGTGTTTTTCTGCTAAGGGGACATGACAACTTCACCGCATCAAAGGGACGATGGACGGGGCCATGTACCGTCAAATCATGGGTGAGAACCTCCTTCCCTCAGCCAGGGCATTGAAAATGAGTCGTGGATGGGTATTCCAGCACGACAATGACCCAAAACACACGGCCAAGGCAACAAAGGAGTGGCTCAAGAATAAGAACATTAAGGTCCTGGAGTGGCCTAGCCAGTCTCCAGACCTTAATCCCATAGAAAATCTGTGGTGGGAGCTGAAGGTTCGAGTTGCCAAACGTCAGGCTCGAAACCTTAATGACTTGGAGAAGATCTGCAAAGAGGAGTGGGACAAAATCCCTCCTGAGATATGTGCAAACCTGGTGGCCAACTACAAGAAACGTCTGACCTCTGTGATTGCCAACAAGGGTTTTTCCACCAAGTACTAAGTCATGTTTTGCAGAGGGGTCAAATACTTATTTCCCTCATTAAAATGCATATCAATTTATAACATTTTTGACATGAGTTTTTCTGGATTTTGTTGTTTTTAATCTGTCTCTCACTGTTCAAATAAACCTACCATTAAAATTATAGACTGATCATTTCGTTGTCAGTGGGCAATCGTACAAAATCAGCAGGGGATCAAATACTTTTTCCCTCACTGTATATATATATATATATATATATATATATATATATTTCTTTTTTTGGTATTCTTTCTTAAAACTGCATTGTTGGTTAAGGGCTTGTAAGTAAGCATTTCACTGTAAGGTCTACACCTGTTGTATTCAGCGCATGTGACAAATACAATTTGATTTGATTTGTACTTTGCTCCGTTCATCTTTCCCTCGATCCTGACTAGTCTCCCACCTGTTGTATTCAGCGCATGTGACAAATACAATTTGATTTGATTTGTACTTTGCTCCGTTCATCTTTCCCTCGATCCTGACTAGTCTCCCAGTCTCTGCCGCTGAAAAACATCCCCACAGCATGATGCTGCCACCACCATGCTTCATGGTGCCAGGTTTCCTCCAGACGTGACTCCTGGCATTCAGGCCAAAGAGTTAAATCTTGGTTTCATCAGACCAGAGAATCTTGTTTCTCATGGTCTGAGATTCTTTAGGTGCCTTTTGGCAAACTCCAAGCGGGCTGTCATGTGCCTTTTACTGAGGAGTGGCTTCCATCTGGCCACTCTACCATAAAGGCCTGTTTGGTGGAGTGCTGCAGAGATGGTTGTCCTTCTGGAAGGTTCTCCCATCTCCACAGAGGAACTCTGGAGCTCTTTCAGAGTGACCATCGGGTTCTTACTGGTGACATGCCAGCAGTAAGATTTGAGTTTGATTTCTAAAAACACAAGACCTGTAGCTTTCAAATGATATGTCACTTTCTATTTTTCTACAGCTAGATATCTACAGCTACACTACCGTTCAAAAGTTTGGGGTCACTTAGAAATGTCCTTGTTTTCTAAAGAAAATCAATATTTTGTCCATTAAAATAAAATAAAATAGATCAGAAATACAGTGTAGACATTGTTAATGTTGTAAATGGCTATTGTAGCTGGAAACTGCTGATTTGTAATGGAATATCTACATAGGCGTACAGAGGCCCATTATCAGCAACCATCAGTCCTGTGTTCCAATGGCACGTTGTGTTTGCTAATCCAAGTTTATCATTTTAAAAGGCTAATTGATCATTAGAAAACCATTTTGCAATTATGTTAGCACAGCTGAAAACTGTTGTGCTGATTTAAAGAAGCAATAAAACTGGCCTTCTTGAGACTAGTTGAGTATCTGGAGCATCAGCAATTGTGGGTTCGATTAAAGGCTCAAAATGGCCAGAAACAAATAACTTTCTTCTGAAACTCGTCAGTCTATTCTTCTTCTGAGAAATGAAGGCTATTCCATGCAAGGAATTGCCAAGAAACTGAAGATCTCGTACAATGCTGTGTACTACTCCCTTCACAGAACAGCGCAAACTGGCTTTAACCAGAATAGAAAGAGGAGTGTGAGGCCCCGGTGCTCAACTGAGCAAGAGGTCAAATACATTAGTGTCTAGTTTGAGAAACAGACGACTCACAGGTGCTCAACTGGCAGCTTCATTAAATAGTAACCGCAAAACACCAGTCTCAACGTCAACAGTGAAGAGGCGACTCTGGGATGCTGACCTTCTAGGCAGAGTTGCAAAGAAAAAGCCATATCTCAGACAGGCCAATAAAAATAAAAGATTAAGATGGGCAAAAGAACACAGACACTGGACAGAGGAAGATTGGAAAAAAGACAAATTCGAAGTTTGAGGTGTTTGGATCACGAAGAAGAACATTTGTGAGACGCAGACCAAATGAAAAGATGCTGGAGGAGTGCTTGATGCCATCTGTCAAGCATGGTGGAGGCAATGTGATGGTCTGGGGGTGCTTTGGTGGTGGTAAAGTGGGAGATTTGTACAGGGATCTTGAAGAAGGAAGGCTATCACTCCATTTTGCAACGCCATGCCATACCCTGTGGACAGCGCTTGATTGGAGCCAATTTCCTCCTACAACAGGACAATGACCCAAAGCACAGCTCCAAACTATGCAAGAACTATTTAGGGAAGAAGCAGTCAGCTGGTATTCTGTCTATAATGGAGTGGCCAGCACAGTCACCGGATCTCAACCCTATTGAGCTGTTGTGGGAGCAGCTTGACCGTAAGAAGTGCCCATCAAGACAATCCAATTTGTGGGAAGTGCTTCAGGAAGCATGGGGTGAATTCTCTTCAGATTACCTCAAGAAATTGACAACTAGAATGCCAAAGGTCTGCAAGGCTGTAATTGCTGCAAATGGAGGATTATTTGACGAAAGCTATGTTTGAAGGACACAATTATTATTTCAATTAAAAATCATTATTTCTAACCTTGTCAATGACTACATTTCCTATTCACTTTGCTTTATTTCCTATTCAAACTCATTTAATGTATGTTTTCATGGAAAACAAGGACTAAGTGACCCCAAACTTTTGAACGGTAGTGTAGTTACTAATATCTCTACAACTAGTTATCAACATGACTATCTCTACAGCTAGTTATCAACATGACTATCTCTACAGCTAGTTATCAACATGACTATCTCTACAGCTAGTTATCAACATGACTATCTCTACAGCTAGTTATCAACATGACTATCTCTACAGCTAGTTAACATGAATATCTATAGCTAGTTATCAACATGAATATCTCTACAGCTAGTTATCAACATGACTATCTCTACAGCTAGTTAACATGAATATCTATAGCTAGTTATCAACATGAATATCTCTACAGCTAGTTATTTTCTCCATTGTTCCTGCTGTGTTGGGGGGCGGGGGGGGGGGGGGGGGGGGAGAGGAGGGAGGGAGGGAGGAAGGAGGATTTACTTCCTAGACAACACTAACCTTTAGACGGACACACAACCTTTTTAAAAATGTAACCTTTATTTAACTAGACAAGTCAGTTAATTCTTATTTACAATGATGGCCTACACCGGCCAAACCCGGACGACTATGTACCACACAGATGCCAACCAAGCAACACCCACCACAGGCCTGTCAGACTGATGATGGCCCACCACAGGCCTGTCAGACTGATGATGGCCCACCACAGGCCTGTCAGACTGATGATGGCCCACCACAGGCCTGTCAGACTGATGATGGCCCACCACAGGCCTGTCAGACTGATGATGGCCCACCACAGGCCTGTCAGACTGATGATGGCCCACCACAGGCCTGTCAGACTGATGATGGCCCACCACAGGCCTGTCAGACTGATGATGGCCCACCACAGGCCTGTCAGACTGATGATGGCCCACCACAGGCCTGTCAGACTGATGATGGCCCACCACAGGCCTGTCAGACTGATGATGGCCCACCACAGGCCTGTCAGACTGATGATGGCCCACCACAGGCCTGTCAGACTGATGATGGCCCACCACAGGCCTGTCAGACTGATGATGGCCCACCACAGGCCTGTCAGACTGATGATGGCCCACCACAGGCCTGTCAGACTGATGATGGCCCACCACAGGCCTGTCAGACTGATGATGGCCCACCACAGGCCTGTCAGACTGATGATGGCCCACCACAGGCCTGTCAGACTGATGATGGCCCACCACAGGCCTGTCAGACTGATGATGGCCCACCACAGGCCTGTCAGACTGATGATGGCCCACCACAGGCCTGTCAGACTGATGATGGCCCACCACAGGCCTGTCAGACTGATGATGGCCCACCACAGGCCTGTCAGACTGATGATGGCCCACCACAGGCCTGTCAGACTGATGATGTTCGGAATAGGGCGGGGAATTCCCAGGGACCTCACGATACGATATTATCACAATACTTAGGTGCTGATACGATAATATACAGTGCATTCGGAAAGTATTCAGACCCCTTGACTTTTTCCACATTTTGCTACGTTACAGCCTTTTCTAAAATGGATTAAATAACAATCCTCATCAATCTACCCCATAATGACAAATCGAAAACAGGTTTTTAGAAAACATTTTTGGATTAGGGGTTAAAACTAGGGGTTAAGGTTACCTTGTGCTGCTGCAGGTCTGGAGGGGATTAGGGGTTAAGACTAGGGGTTAAGGTTACCTTGTGTTGCTGCAGGTCTTGTTGGGGATTAGGATTAGGGGTTAAGACTAGGGGTTACGGTTACCTTGTGCTGCTGCAGGTCTTGTTGGGGATTAGGATTAGGGGTTAAGACTAGGGGTTAAGGTTACCTTGTGTTGCTGCAGGTCTTGTTGGGGATTAGGATTAGGGGTTAAAACTAGGGGTTAAGGTTACCTTGTGCTGCTGCAGGTCTGGAGGGGGATTAGGATTAGGGGTTAAAACTAGGGGTTAAGGTTACCTTGTGCTGCTGCAGGTCTGGAGGGGGATTAGGATTAGGGGTTAAGACTAGGGGTTAAGGTTACCTTGTGCTGCTGCAGGTCTGGAGGGGATTAGGATTAGGGGTTAAGACTAGGGGTTACGGTTACCTTGTGCTGCTGCAGGTCTTGTTGGGGATTAGGATTAGGGGTTAAAACTAGGGGTTAAGGTTACCTTGTGCTGCTGCAGGTCTGGAGGGGGATTAGGATTAGGGGTTAAAACTAGGGGTTAAGGTTACCTTGTGTCCATGCTGCAGGTCTGGAGGGGGATTAGGATTAGGGGTTAAGACTAGGGGTTAAGGTTACCTTGTGCTGCTGCAGGTCTGGAGGGGATTAGGATTAGGGGTTAAGACTAGGGGTTAAGGTTACCTTGTGCTGCTGCAGGTCTTGTTGGGGATTAGCATTAGGGGTTAAGACTAGGGGTTAAGGTTACCTTGTGCTGCTGCAGGTCTGGAGGGGGATTAGGATTAGGGGTTAAAACTAGGGGTTAAGGTTACCTTGTGTCCATGCTGCAGGTCTGGAGGGGGATTAGGATTAGGGGTTAAGACTAGGGGTTAAGGTTACCTTGTGCTGCTGCAGGTCTGGAGGGGATTAGGATTAGGGGTTAAGACTAGGGGTTAAGGTTACCTTGTGCTGCTGCAGGTCTTGTTGGGGATTAGCATTAGGGGTTAAGACTAGGGGTTAAGGTTACCTTGTGCTGCTGCAGGTCTTGTTGGGGATTAGGATTAGGGGTTAAGACTAGGGGTTAAGGTTACCTTGTGCTGCTGCAGGTCTGGAGGGGATTAGGATTAGGGGTTAAGACTAGGGGTTAAGGTTACCTTGTGCTGCTGCAGGTCTTGTTGGGGATTAGCATTAGGGGTTAAAACTAGGGGTTAAGGTTACCTTGTGCTGCTGCAGGTCTTGTTGGGGATTAGCATTAGGGGTTAAGACTAGGGGTTAAGGTTACCTTGTGCTGCTGCAGGTCTTGTTGGGGATTAGCATTAGGGGTTAAGACTAGGGGTTAAGGTTACCTTGTGCTGCTGCAGGTCTTGTTGGGGATTAGGATTAGGGGTTAAGACTAGGGGTTAAGGTTACCTTGTGCTGCTGCAGGTCTTGTTGGGGATTAGGATTAGGGGTTAAGACTAGGGGTTAAGGTTACCTTGTGCTGCTGCAGGTCTTGTTGGGGATTAGGATTAGGGGTTAAGACTAGGGGTTAAGGTTACCTTGTGCTGCTGCAGGTCTTGTTGGGGATTAGCATTAGGGGTTAAGACTAGGGGTTAAGGTTACCTTGTGCTGCTGCAGGTCTTGTTGGGGATTAGGATTAGGGGTTAAGACTAGGGGTTAAGGTTACCTTGTGCTGCTGCAGGTCTTGTTGGGGATTAGGATTAGGGGTTAAGACTAGGGGTTAAGGTTACCTTGTGCTGCTGCAGGTCTTGTTGGGGATTAGGATTAGGGGTTAAGACTAGGGGTTAAGGTTACCTTGTGCTGCTGCAGGTCTTGTTGGGGATTAGGATTAGGGGTTAAGACTAGGGGTTAAGGTTACCTTGTGTCCATGCTGCAGGTCTTGAGGGGGGAAGGTGCAGGGTGGCCGGCTGTGTTTCTGGTGGAAGGGTAGGACCAGCGTGTGGTCCAGCGGTACCCAGGGCAGAGGGCAGAGGGCAGAGGGAGGGGGCGTGCTGCTATGGGTCTGCTGTAGGTCGTAGGCCCCTCGGACAATCCTTCGCCCCTCCGCTGCCTTGAAGATGGTTACGAAGGGCTCCCCTGCCTTATGACCAATCAGATAGTGGCCCTCAGATAACCTATAGACACAGAGATCAGAAAGTGGCCCTCAGTTAACCTATAGACAAAGATCAGAAAGTGGCCCTCAGTTAACCTATAGACAAAGATCAGAAAGTGGCCCTCAGTTAACCTATAGACACTGTGAAGGCGCTGAATTTGTCTGAACCGTCTCAGTGCTTCTCCTGCCAATGGGGCGCTTCCCCATTAATTCCCTATTAAATAGCCAGCATCAGCTGTGGGTTGTGACCGTGGCGCGAGAGAGGTAGCGTTCAACCCTGAGCTTGAAGCTCTTTCACACCCAGTTTGTGTTGTTGTTGTACTGTAGTCGTGTCGCAGGATCAACCAGTATCGGATCTACTTCTTTCTATTGTTGGACCACTGATCAACGTTGGTCTCCGCTGTTCTCCGTGGCCTTTCCACTGGAGATCTGTTGGTCTCCGCTGTTCTCCGTGGCCTTTCTCGCTGGAGATCTGTTGGTCTTCGCTGTTCTCCGTGGCCTTTCCACTGGAGATCTGTTGGTCTCCGCTGTTCTCCGTGGCCTTTCTCGCTGGAGATCTGTTGGTCTCCGCTGTTCTCCGTGGCCTTTCCACTGGAGATCTGTTGGTCTCCGCTGTTCTCCGTGGCCTTTCTCGCTGGAGATCTGTTGGTCTCCGCTGTTCTCCGTGGCCTTTCTCGCTGGAGATCTGTTGGTCTCCGCTGTTCTCCGTGGCCTTTCCACTGGAGATCTGTTGGTCTCCGCTGTTCTCCGTGGCCTTTCTCGCTGGAGATCTGTTGGTCTCCGCTGTTCTCCGTGGCCTTTCTCGCTGGAGATCTGTTGGCGGATTGGATTGTCTGACAGACCGACTACTACTTTTTTTTGCATACAGTATTTCATTTGTTTTGGGGTGATTAATACCGTGTTGGTTTATGTGTTCAGTTGTAGGTGAAGACTACTGAGATTTCTGATACTCTTTATTGTGTGGAACGGGAGTTTATTGCAATCTGATTGTATGAATGAGAAGGACAATTGCATGACTGATGTCACTTGGGTTCAATGCACTAATTTACCAGGCTGGACTTTTTTTTATGCCCGAGGTACGGGACATTTACCAGTGAACCAAGGTTGTTATTGTTTTGTGACTTATATTGACTGTGTGATCAATTATTTTGGTAATACAACCAACACAAAAGAACACAGTTGTTTATTTCCATACTGACATTTACATGAGTCCTTTGTACTGGTGTAGACGTGATGGACTGGACAGGACTCGTTCCCTCAGAAGCAAAAAGGAGAAATCAATATTTTCTCTGGTAGGCACAACCTACCTGGCACCCCTAACAAACAATAACCTCAAGTCAAAACTGTTACAACACACAGATCAGATAGTGGCCCTCAGATAACCTATAGACACAGAGATCAGAGAGTGGCTCTCAGATAACCTATAGACACAGAGATCAGAGAGTGGCTCTCAGATAACCTATAGACACAGAGATCAGAGAGTGGCACCTATAGACACAATTGTGAGGGGTAGGAATGGCAGATTTCTCAATTTCCTTCTCCGCCCGTTGTATTGGGAAGTTCAATGGTGAGAAATGTCTCAGTCCCTGGAACCAAACCTTTACAGTATAGGGCATCAATAAGCTGCTCCCAAACATTTTAAACCAGCATCAGGAAAGTGAGTCTATCATAGTTCATGTGGGATTCAATGACATGAAGGGCAGCTAAAAACAGCTGAAGATGGATTTTCAAGATCTGATTGGGTCTCTCCTTGACACCAACAAACGGCCCGTAATATCCCTCCCTAAATCGTGGCATTGAACGTTTCACTAGACTTTTAGCACTCCATAACTGGCTGCGTGACTATTCCAGCTCTGTGTGTGTAACATTTATTGACAATTGTGATACCTTCTGGAAACAAAGCTCGTTTTATAAGGAGGATGGGATCCACCCAAATCATTTGAGTTCCTGGATAATTTCACAGCATTATAAGGCTGCGTTGAGACAATGACTTATCAATGACCCAAGTCCAGCTCAGTTAATCCCTACAATTATGTCGCTGAGTTGTCATAATGCTTCAGCAAATGTACATTATCCAGGGGCGTTGGAAGACACATTGTAAGTAACCTAATTTATGTCCGTCTAACTGCCCTGAATGCCTCTGCTGATCCCACAGCTATTGTATGCAGTAATCTTGTGCCTATGAACCAGAGTTATACTGTTAGCAATGATATGGTGTGCCCTAGTAGGAAGTCCACTATGTGCAGCTCAACCTGCACTAACGTAAATAACATGAGCATGTCTACTTCTGCTAAGCTTAACAGTAAAGCAATGAAAACAATCAAGCATCACAGGCGTGTTAAAAATAGCCCAAGTTAACATATGTAGCCCAAGAAACAAGGTTAAAGAAATCAATAATTTGCAATCTCTGAAACTCACTTAGATAATACCTTTAAATGATACAGTGGTAGCAATACATGGTTATAAGATCTACAGAAATGACAGAAATGCCAAAGGTGGAGGTGTTTCTGTTTATATTCAGAACCACATTCCTGTCAAGCTTAGAGGATCTCATGTTAAATACTGTTGAAGTAATATGGCTACAGGTTCATCTGCCTCACCTAAAGCCCATTCTGGTGGGAAGCTGCTATAGACCACCAAGTGCTAACAGTCAGTATCTGGATAACTTTTGAAATGCTTGATAATGTACAGTGGGGAAAAAAAGTATTTAGTCAGCCACCAATTGTGCAAGTTCTCCCACTTAAAAAGATGAGAGAGGCCTGTAATTTTCATCATAGGTACATGTCAACTATGACAGACAAAATGAGGAAAAAAAATCCAGAAAATCACATTGTAGGATTTTTAATGAATTTATTTGCAAATTATGGTGGAAAATAAGTATTTGGTCAATAACAAAAGTTTCTCAATACTTTGTTATATACCCTTTGTTGGCAATGACACAGGTCAAACGTTTTCTGTAAGTCTTCACAAGGTTTTCACACACTGTTGCTGGTATTTTGGCCCATTCCTCCATGCAGATCTCCTCTAGAGCAGTGATGTTTTGGGGCTGTCGCTGGGCAACACGGACTTTCAACTCCCTCCAAAGATGTTCTATGGGGTTGAGATCTGGAGACTGGCTAGGCCACTCCAGGACCTTGAAATGCTTCTTACGAAGCCACTCCTTCGTTGCCCGGGCGGTGTGTTTGGGATCATTGTCATGCTGAAAGACCCAGCCACATTTCATCTTCAATGCCCTTGCTGATGGAAGGAGGTTTTCACTCAAAATCTCTTGATACATGGCTCCATTCATTATTTCCTTTACACGGATCAGTCGTCCTGGTCCCTTTGCAGAAAAACAGCCCCAAAGCATGATGTTTCCACCCCCATGCTTCACAGTAGGTATGGTGTTCTTTGGATGCAACTCAGCATTCTTTGTCCTCCAAACACGACGAGTTGAGTTTTTACCAAAAAGTTATATTTTGGTTTCATCTGACCATATGACATTCTCCCAATCCTCTTCTGGATCATTCAAATGCACTCTAGCAAACTTCAGACGGGCCTGGACATGTACTGGCTTAAGCAGGGGGACACATCTCGCACTGCAGGATTTGAGTCCCTGGCGGCGTAGTGTGTTACTGATGGTAGGCTTTGTTACTTTGGTCCCAGCTCTCTGCAGGTCATTCACTAGGTCCCCCCGTGTGGTTCTGTGATTTTTGCTCACTGTTCTTGTGATCATTTTGACCCCACTGGGTGAGATCTTGCGTGGAGCCCCAGATCGAGGGAGATTATCAGTGGTCTTGTATGTCTTCCATTTCCTAATAATTGCTCCCACAGTTGATTTCTTCAAACCAAGCTGCTTACCTATTGCAGATTCAGTCTTCCCAGCCTGGTGCAGGTCTACAATTTTGTTTCTGGTGTCCTTTGACAGCTCTTTGGTCTTGGCCATAGTGGAGTTTGGAGGGTGACTGTTTGAGGTTGTGGACAGGTGTCTTTATACTGATAACAAGTTCAAACAGGTGCCATTAATACAGGTAACGAGTGGAGGACAGAGGAGCCTCTTAAAGAAGAAGTTACAGGTCTGTGAGAGCCAGAAATCGTGCTTGTTTGTAGGTGACCAAATACTTATTTTCCATCATAATTTGCAAATAAATTCATTGAAAATCCTACAATGTGATTTTCTGGATTTTTTTCCCTCATTTTGTCTGTCATAGTTGACGTGTACCTATGATGAAAATTACAGGCCTCTCTCATCTTTTTAAGTGGGAGAACTTGCACAATTGGTGGCTGACTAAATACTTTTTTTCCCCACTGTATGTGATATCAACAGAGAGGTATATTTTCTGGGTGATTTAAATATTGACTGGCTTTCATCAGGCTGCCCACTCAAGAGAAAGCTTCAAACTGTAACTAGTGCCTGCAACCTGGTTCAGGTTATCAGTCAACGTTTTGGAGTTAGTGCTACAGGATGCAAATTTCTGTTTGAAAAAGCTAGCCTTTGCTTTCCTAACTGATTGTGTATATTGGTTCCTGACTTCCCTGAAAAGTTGCATATCGTGGGGGCTGTTCGATGCTAATGCAGTACGCCACAGGATGTTTTTGTGCTGGTCAAGGGCAGTCAAGTCTGGGGTGAACCAGGGGCTATATCTGTTCTTAGTTTGGAATTTTTTGAATGGGGCATGCTTATTTAAGATAGAGAGGAAAGCACTTTCTTGAGGTAATCTGAAGAGATTTCACCCCATGCTTCCTGAAGCACCTCCCACAAGTTGGATTGGCTTGATGGGCACTTCTTACGTACCATACGGTCAAGCTGCTCCCACAACAGCTCAATAGGGTTGAGATCCGGTGACTGTGCTGGCCACTCCATTATAGACAGAATACCAGCTGACTTCTTCTTCCCTAAATAGTTCTTGCATAGTTTGGAGCTGTGCTTTGGGTCATTGTCCTGTTGTAGGAGGAAATTGGCTCCAATCAAGCGCCGTCCACAGGGTATGGCATGGCGTTGCAAAATGGAGTGATAGCCTTCCTTCTTCAAGATCCCTTTTACCCTGTACAAATCTCCCACTTTACCACCACCAAAGCACCCCCAGACCATCACATTGCCTCCACCATGCTTGACAGATGGCATCAAGCACTCCTCCAGCATCTTTTCATTTGGTCTGCGTCTCACAAATGTTCTTCTTTGTGATCCAAACACCTCAAACTTTGATTCGTCTGTCCAGAACACTTTTTTCCAATCTTCCTCTGTCCAGTGTCTGTGTTCTTTTGCCCATCTTAATTTTTTCTTTTTATTGGCCAGTCTGAGATATGGCTTTTTCTTTGCAACTCTGCCTAGAAGGTCAGCATCCCAGAGTCGCCTCTTCACTGTTGACGTTGAGACTGGTGTTTTGCGGTTACTATTTAATGAAGCTGCCAGTTGAGGACCTGTGAGGCGTCTGTTTCTCAAACTAGACACTCTAATGTATTTGTCCTCTTGCTCAGTTGTGCACCGGGGCCTCCCACTCCTCTTTCTATTCTGGTTAAAGCCAGTTTGAGCTGTTCTGTGAAGGGAGTAGTTCACAGCGTTATACGAGATCTTCAGTTTCTTGGCAATTCCTTGCATGGAATAGCCTTCATTCTCAGAACAAGAATAGACTGACGAGTTTCAGAAGAAAGTTATTTGTTTCTAGGGCGGCAGGTAGCTTAGTGGGTAAGAGCGTTGTGCCAGTAACCGAAAGGTCGCTGGTTCTAATCCCCGAGCCGACTAGGTGAAAAATCTGTCGATGTGCCCTTAAGCAAGGCACTTAACCCTAATTGCTGATGTAAGTCGCTCTGGATAAGAGCGTCTGCTAAATGACTAAAATGTAAATGTTTCTGGCCATTTTGAGCCTGTAATCGATCTCACAATTGCTGATGCTCCATATACTCAACTAGTCTCAAGACTTGCTTCTTTAAATCAACACAACAGTTTTCAGCTGTGCTAACATAATTGCAAAAGGGTTTTCTAATGATCAATTAGCTTTTTTAAATTATAAACTTGGATTAGCAAACACAACGTACCATTGGAACACAGGACTGATGGTTGTGATAATGGGCCTCTGTATGCCTATGTAGATATTCCATAAAAAAATCAGCCGTTTCCAGCTACAATAGCCATTTACAACATTAACAATGTCTACACTATATTTCTGATCATTTTGATGTTATTTTAAAGGTTTAAAAAAAATGCTATTTTTCTAATTTCTAAGTGACCCCAAACTTTTGAACGGTAGTGTTTGTGGGAACTCCTTCAAGAATGTTGGAAAAGAATTCCAGGTGAAGCTGGTTGAGAGAATCTCAAGAGTGTGCAAAGCTGTCATTACATTTACATTTTGCATTTTAGTCATTTAGCAGACGCTCTTATCCAAGTAGGGTTAAGTGCCTTACTCAAGGGCACATCGACAGATTTTTCACCTAGTCGGCTCGGGGATTAGAACTAGCGACCTTTCGGTTACTGGCACAACGCTCTTAACCACTAAGCTAACTGCCGCCCCCCACTTCATTGCTTCCATTCAGATCTGTGCACCCTAAAGGGCTAGGGATGCATGGTGGGTCACTGATCAGCACTGACCAATGAGATGGATCCTATTTCAACTAACCTGATTGGTAGTGTAACAGTCTGTTCATTCATACACTACCGTTCAAAAGTTGTCATCAACTTTATTTTATATTTGAAGAATCTCAAATATAAAATATATTTTGATTTGTTTAACACTTTTTTGGTTACTACATGATGCATATCTAGATGCATATCTACCTGCAAGGTGCAGCAAACATGCTTGATAAATAAATGCTTGATAAATAGTGCATAAATTATTGTCAATTATTAATTGCATTAAGAAATATTCATGGGAATATATCAATTTTAAAAAACTAAGATAGAGTCAAGGATATGTTTTGTATAATTCTACAAAGTCCTGGAAAAACGTAAGCCTGTTTTAGTTTCCATTACAATAAAAACATTACACTGGAATCACATTTTATCAACTGTATTTGTAGATTAGATTATTAATAGAGTAATTAATAAAGTTCAGCTTCTTTTGACAAAGTAGAAAGGAAAAACATGATAATAATAATATAAGCAGGTTACAGGTGAAATGATTTGCTGTATTTGCTGTATTTGCTGCATAAACAATTGTAAAGGATGAATTGCATGGAAATATATTAATGACAAGATATAGAAACATTCATTGGTTGATTGTATCAGACACTGTATTGTGTCCTTACACCCGTGCCTTTACACATCAATCAATCTCATCTTCTCTTTATGCTTTGGGTCCACAGTCAGCACACAGCTTCGAGGCTTTGTGTGAGCAAACCCCACAAACAAATCGTTTGCACTGCACAGTTTTCATGGGCCTTGTTTCATGTGCACCTGCTGCCTTGACATTGGGTCTTCTGTTCCCCAGTGGGAGCTGTGGTGCTTGGGGAGGAGGGAGAGCAGGACCTGCTGCCTTGACATTGGGTCTTCTGTTCCCCAGTGGGAGCTGTGGTGCTTGGGGAAGAGGGAGAGCAGGACCTGCTGCCTTAACATTGGGTCTTCTGTTCCCCAGTGGGAGCTGTGGTGCTTGGGGAGGAGGGAGAGCAGGACCTGCTGCCTTGACATTGGGTCTTCTGTTCCCCAGTGGGAGCTGTGGTGCTTGGGGAAGAGGGAGAGCAGGACCTGCTGCCTTGACATTGGGTCTTCTGTTCCCCAGTGGGAGCTGTGGTGCTTGGGGAGGATGGAGAGCAGGACCTGCTGCCTTGACATTGGGTCTTCTGTTCCCCAGTGGGAGCTGTGGTGCTTGGGGACGAGGGAGAGCAGGACCTGCTGCCTTGACATTGGGTCTTCTGTTCCCCAGTGGGAGCTGTGGTGCTTGGGGAGGAGGGAGAGCAGAACCTGCTGCCTTGACATTGGGTCTTCTGTTCCCCGGTGGGAGCTGTGGTGCTTGGGGAGGAGGGAGAGCAGAACCTGCTGCCTTGACATTGGGTCTTCTGTTCCCCAGTGGGAGCTGTGGTGCTTGGGGAAGAGGGAGAGCAGGACCTGCTGCCTTGACATTGGGTCTTCTGTTCCCCAGTGGGAGCTGTGGTGCTTGGGGAGGAGGGAGAGCAGGACCTGCTGCCTTGACATTGGGTCTTCTGTTCCCCAGTGGGAGCTGTGTTGCTTGGGGAGGAGGGAGAGCAGGACCTGCTGCCTTGACATTGGGTCTTCTGTTCCCCAGTGGGAGCTGTGGTGCTTGGGGAGGAGGGAGAGCAGGACCTGCTGCCTTGACATTGGGTCTTCTGTTCCCCAGTGGGAGCTGTGGTGCTTGGGGAAGAGGGAGAGCAGGACCTACTGCCTTGACATTGGGTCTTCTGTTCCCCAGTGGGAGCTGTGGTGCTTGGGGACGAGGGAGAGCAGGACCTGCTGCCTTAACATTGGGTCTTCTGTTCCCCAGTGGGAGCTGTGTTGCTTGGGGAGGAGGGAGAGCAGAACCTGCTGCCTTGACATTGGGTCTTCTGTTCCCCAGTGGGAGCTGTGGTGCTTGGGGAGGAGGGAGAGCAGGACCTGCTGCCTTAACATTGGGTCTTCTGTTCCCCAGTGGGAGCTGTGGTGCTTGGGGAAGAGGGAGAGCAGGACCTGCTGCCTTGACATTGGGTCTTCTGTTCCCCAGTGGGAGCTGTGGTGCTTGGGGAAGAGGGAGAGCAGGACCTGCTGCCTTGACATTGGGTCTTCTGTTCCCCAGTGGGAGCTGTGGTGCTTGGGGAAGACAGATCCAGATGGTGCTGAGGATGAAACACTCTTATTTATTTTACATCTGTACACCGGGAGAGTTGCTTTCCCACGCTCCATCACTGATGTGGAGTCCAGCTCCAATGGTATGTTGTTCTGAGCAGCTCCTAGCAGGCTAGTCTTCTTTTTAATCAACTTGTCTGCCAGGGAAATTAATGTGAAGAAGTTGTCCATGGTCACATTTCTGCCTTTGCCCATGTAAAGCTCCAGGAGTATCAACACCATTGAGCAAGTACTTGGTTTGGACATCGGCGGCTAACCACTATCAGTTTGCACCATGATCAGTTTCTAACGCCCGTTCATCCATTGACGACAGAATATTTTCATTATGTTTATTATGTTGCTAGTCTCTCCTTAGTGGCCAGAGAAATGCTGCCGCGCCAGTAGCCAGAGAAATGCTGCCGCGCCAGTAGCCAGAGAAATGCTGCCGCGCCAGTAGCCAGAGAAATGCTGCCGCGCCAGTAGCCAGAGAAATGCTGCCGCGCCAGTAGCCAGAGAAATGCTGCCGCGCCAGTAGCCAGAGAAATGCTGCCGCGCCAGTAGCCAGAGAAATGCTGCCGCGCCAGTAGCCAGAGAAATGCTGCCGCGCCAGTAGCCAGAGAAATGCTGCCGCGCCAGTAGCCAGAGAAATGCTGCCGCGCCAGTAGCCAGAGAAATGCTGCCGCGCCAGTAGCCAGAGAAATGCTGCCGCGCCAGTAGCCAGAGAAATGCTGCCGCGCCAGTAGCCAGAGAAATGCTGCCGCGCCAGTAGCCAGAGAAATGCTGCCGCGCCAGTAGCCAGAGAAATGCTGCCGCGCCAGTGGTCATGTGCTCAATGCACGGACAGCACAGTTATTCAAAGATAAGTGTCATTGAACGTGCAGAATATGCTCTTTCAGATTCTATATAGAAATCACAATGTTTTACCTGCATGTGACTCTGGAGGAGGACTTGATAATGTGATGCTTCTTTCTCTGCATCTGTCAATTACAAGATGCGCCCGTCTCTTCATGGACAATCTGACAACTGATAGTCCTAATATTGTCACTCATCAGATTATTGTCAATTTAATCTTGTCTATAGGCTAACTCTTATTATGTGTGAAATTAGTTTGGGTATAGTTTAGGTGTAGTTTAGGTGTAGTTTGGGTGTAGTTTAGGTGTAATTTAGGTGTAGTTTGGGTGTAGTTTAGGTGTAGTTTGGGTGTAGTTTGGGTGTAGTTTAGGTGTAGTTTAGGTGTAGTTTGGGTATAGTTTAGGTGTTGTTTAGGTGTTGTTTAGGTGTAGTTTGGGTGTAGTTTAGGTGTAGTGTAGGTGTAGTTTAGGTGTAGTGTCGATGGGCCGGCTGTGCAGGCTGACTGGCATCAGTTTGTTTCCCGCTCCTCAACTTGGATAGAGTCAAGGATATGTTCTGCATTATTCTAAAGGCCTACTGCAACACGTAGCATGTTTTGGTTTCCCACAATACATTAGATTAGTAACAGAGATACAGTAAATAAAACATAAAAGAGAATGGTATCAACCCACAAGGCGCGCGGTCAAATGATTTGCAGCTGATAAAAAGGCAGAAATCAAACTCATAATTACACGATTGTCTTTCTAAATTAAATCAACCTGTTCACCCTCCTTATCATTCAGTTAGGCCTAATTTCAATTCAATTGTAAAGTACATTTTTACACCTGAACTTATTTAGGCTTGCCTATATTATTTGAATAGTGAAATCATTTCAAATGCCCATCCCTAATACTACACTAGGTCATGGGCCAGTAAACGAAAGGTCGCTGGTTCGAATACCCGCAACGACAAAGTTAAAAATCTGTTGATGTGCCCTTGAGCAAGTCACTTAACCCTAATTTGCTCCAGGGACACCATACTACTATGGCTGACCCTGTAAAACAATACATTACACTGCATCTATATGGTGTGTGACAATAAAATAAAATAAATGTTACACTACAATAAAATGTGGAAGACATTACACCACCTTCACAACACAGCGTGACAGTAAACCAGTAAGAGGAAGTCAACTCAGACAGTAAGAGGAAGTCAACTCAGACAGTAAGAGGAAGTCAACTCAGACAGTAAGAGGAAGTCAACTCAGACAGTAAGAGGAAGTCAACTCAGACAGTAAGAGGAAGTCAACTCAGACAGTAAGAGGAAGTCAACTCACCAGTAAGAGGAAGTCAACTCACCAGTAAGAGGAAGTCAACTCAGACAGTAAGAGGAAGTCAACTCACCAGTAAGAGGAAGTCAACTCACCAGTAAGAGGAAGTCAACTCACCAGTAAGAGGAAGTCAACTCACCAGTAAGAGGAAGTCAACTCAGACAGTAAGAGGAAGTCAACTCACCAGTAAGAGGAAGTCAACTCAGACAGTAAGAGGAAGTCAACTCACCAGTAAGAGGAAGTCAACTCACCAGGAAGAGGAAGTCAACTCAGACAGTAAGAGGAAGTCAACTCAGACAGTATGAGGAAGTCAACTCACCAGTAAGAGGAAGTCAACTCAGACAGTAAGAGGAAGTCAACTCAGACAGTAAGAGGAAGTCAACTCACCAGTAAGAGGAAGTCAACTCAGACAGTAAGAGGAAGTCAACTCACCAGTAAGAGGAAGTCAACTCACCAGGAAGAGGAAGTCAACTCAGACAGTAAGAGGAAGTCAACTCACCAGTAAGAGGAAGTCAACTCACCAGGAAGAGGAAGTCAACTCAGACAGTAAGAGGAAGTCAACTCAGACAGTAAGAGGAAGTCAACTCACCAGTAAGAGGAAGTCAACTCACCCAGTGATCTTCTTCAGCAGATGATGCAGTATGTTGAGGGACTTGGCTGGTCTGCAGGGTGGAGAGAGAGAGGAGAAGGAGGACAGCAGACAGAGGAGAGAGGAGAAAGAGGAGAGGAGAGGAGAGGAGAGAGAAGAGGAGAGGAGAGGAGAGGAGAGAGAAGAGGAGTGTAGAGGCGAGGAGAGGACAGTAGAGAGAGAGGAGAGGACAGTAGAGAGAGAGGAGAGTAGAGACAGAGGAGAGGAGAGAGGAGAGTAGAGACAGAGGAGAGGGGAGACAGAGGAGAGGGGAGACAGAGGAGAGGGGAGACAGAGGAGAGGAGAGGAGAGGAGAGGAGAGGAGAGGAGAGGAGAGGAGAGGAGAGGAGAGGAGAGGAGAGGAGAGGAGAGGAGAGGAGAGGAGAGGAGAGAAAGAGGAGAGGAGGGAAAGAGGAGAGGAGAGGAGAGGAGAGGAGAGGAGAGGAGAGGAGAGGAGAGGAGAGGAGAGGAGAGGAGAGGAGAGGAGAGGAGAGGAGAGGAGAGGAGAGGAGAGGAGAGGAGAGGAGAGGAGAGGAGAGGAGAGGAGAGGAGAGGAGAGGAGAGGAGAGGAGAGGAGAGACAGAGGAGAGGAGAGACAGAGGAGAGACAGAGGAGAGGAGAGAGAGACAAGAGGACAGAAGTGAGCGAGGAGAGAGAGAAGAGAGACAATAGATGACATCAGGTTGGACTGAAGACAAAATATATTAGATCATTATTCCAACATACATCACTGATTGTAACGCTAAAATGATCACTGAGGAAAGCTATTTTGAATAGTGATGAATAGATCAGATGCATTTCTGTAGTATGGCTCTCCTGTCCTTAAGGAAACTCACTTGAAGTCACAGGAAGCGTTGGGTTTCCAGTTTTCTGGCAGCTTCCGGAGCAGAGCTACCTTTGATGTGTGGGCACTGATATGACCTAGAGAGAGAGAGGAGAGGGAGAAAAGAGAGAGAAGAGAGAGAGAGCCTTCTATGTCATCAAAAGAAACATACAATTTGACATACCAATTAGGATCTGGTTAAAAAAACGTTCTGGGGTCTGGGGTCTGCTCACCAACCAAGAATTCACAAAATGGGACAAACACCAAATTAAGACTGCATGCAGAATTCTGCAAAAATATCCTCAGTGTACAACGTAAAACACCAAATAATGCATGCAGAGCAGAATTAGGCCAATTCCCGCTAATTATCAAACTCCAGAAAAGAGCCATTGAATTCTACAACCACCTAAAAGGAAGCGATTCCCAAACCTTCCATAACAAAGCCCTCACCTATAGAGAGATGAACCCCACAGAGCCCCAGGACAGCAACACAATTAGACACAATCAAATCATGAGAAAACAAAAAAATAATTACTTGACACATAGGAAAGAATTAACAAAAAAACATAGCAAACTAGAATGCTATTTGGCTCTAAACAGAGAGTACACAGTGGCAGAATACCTGACCACTGTGACTGACGCAAACTTAAGGAAAGCTTTGACTATGTACAGACTCAGTGAGCATAGCCTTGCTATTGAGAAAGGCCGCCGTAGGCAGACCTGGCTCTCAAGAGAAGACAGGCTATGTGCACGGTGCCCACAAAATGAGGTGGAAACTGAGCTGCACTTCCTAACCTCCTGCCAAATGTATGACTATATTAGAGACACATATTTCCCTCAGATTACAGCGATCCACAAAGAATTCAAAAACAAACCCAATTTTGATCAACTCCAATGTCTAATGGGTGAAATAACACAGTGTGCCATCACAGCAGCAAGATTTGTGACCTGTTGCCACAAGAAAAAGGCAACCAGTGAACAGCAAACACCATTGTAAATACAACCCATATTTATTTATGTTTATTTATTTTACCTTTAACTATTTGCAAATTGTTACAACACTGTAAAGTGCATTTGAAAAGCATTCAGACCCCTTGACTTTCCACATTTTGTTACGTTACAGCCTTATTCTAAAATATAATGACAAAGCAAAAACTGGTTTTAAGAAATGTTTGTAAAAAAAAAACTACAATAAACTGAAATATGACATTTACATAAGTATTCAGACCCTTTACTCAGTACTTTGTTGAAGAACCTTTGGCAGCGAGTACAGCCTCGAGTCTTCTTGGGTATGACGCTACAAGCTTGGCACTCCTGTATTTGGGGAGTTTCTCCCATTCTACTCTGCAGATCCTATCAAGCTTTGTCAGGTTGGATGGAGAACATTGCTGCACAGCTATTTTCAGGTCTCTCCAGAGATGTTAGATCGGGTTCAAGTCCGGGCTCTGGCTGGGCCACTCAAGGACATTCAGAGACTTGTCCCAAAGCCACTCCTGCATAGTCTTGGCTGTGTGCTTAGGGTCGTTGTCCTGTTGGAAGGTGAACCTTCACCCCAGTCTGAGGGCCTGAGCACTATGGAGCAGGTTTTCATCAAGGATCTCTCTGTACTTCGCTCCAGTCATCTTTCCCTCAATCCTGACTAGTCTCCCAGTCCCTGCCGCTGAAAAACCTCCCCACAGCATGATGCTGCCACCACCATGCTTCACCGTAGGGATGGTGCCAGGATTCATCCAGACGTTATGCTTCGCATTCAGGCAAAAGAGTTCAATCTTGGTTTCATCAGACCAGAGAATCTTGTTTCTCATGGTCTGAGAGTCCTTTAGGTGCCTTTTGGCAAACTCCAAGCGGGCTGTCATGACTTTTACTGAGGAGTGACTTCTGTCTGGCCACTCTACCATAAAGGCCTGATTGGTGGAGTGCTGCAGAGATGGTTGTCCTTCTGGAAGGTTGTCTCATCTCCACAGAGGAACTCTGGAGCTCTGTCAGTGTGACCATCAGGTTCTTGGTCACCTCCCTGACCAAGGCCCTTCTCCACCGATTGCTCAGTTTGGCTGGGTGGCCAGCTCTAGGAAGAGTCTTTGTGGTTCCAAACTTGTGCCTCAACACAATCCTGTCTCGGAACTCTACAGACATTTCCTTCGAACTCATGGCTTGGTTTTTGCTCTGACATGCACTGTCAACTGTGGGACCTTATACAGACAGATGTGTGCCTTTCCAAATCATGTCCAATCAATTGAATTTACCACAGGTGGACTCCAATCCAGTTGTAGTAACATCTCAAGGATGATCAATGTAAACAGGATGCAACTGAGCTCAATTTCGAGTCCCATAGCAAAGGGTCTTAATACTAATTTAAATAAGGTATCTTGTTTTTTATTTGCAAGGATTTCTAAAAACCTGTTTTCACTTCGTCATTATGTGATATTGTCTGTAGATTAATGAGGAAATTGTTTTATTGAATCCATTTTAGAATAAGGCTGTAACATAACAAAATGTGGAAAAAGTCAAGGGGTCTGAATACTTTCCGAATGTACTGTATTACCTTCGATGACAAGGTAATAACATTTACAGAAAATACAGAAATGCAAATGGTGGAGGTGTTGCTGTTTATATTCAGAACCACATTCCTGTATAGCTTAGAGAGGATCTCATGTTAAATACTGTTGAAGTAATATGGCTACTGGTTCACCTGCCTCACCTAAAGCCCATTCTGGTGGGAAGCTGCTATAGACCACCAAGTGCTAACAGTCAGTATCTGGATAACATGTGTGAAATGCTTGATAATGTATGAGATATCAACAGAGAGGTATATTTTCTGGGTGATTTAAATATTGACTGTCTTTCATCAAGCTGCCCACTCAAGAAAAAGCGTCAAACTGTAACCAGTTCCTGCAACCTGGTTCAGGTTATCAGTCAACCTACCAGGGTAGTTACAAACAGCACAGAAATGTGCTTGAAAGCAGTATCCAAATCCATTGGATGTAGTGATCACAATATAGTAGCCATATCTAGGAAAACCAAAGTTCCAAAGGCTGGGCCTAATATAGTGTATAAGAGTTCATACAATAAGTTTTGTAGTGATTCCTATGTTGTTGATGTGAAGAATATTTGTTGGTCCGTGGTGTGTAATGAGGAGCAACCAGACACTGCACTTGACACATTTATGAAATTGCTTATTCCAGTTACTAATAATCATGCCCCCATTAAGAAAATGACTGTAAAAACTGTTAAATCCCAGTGGATTGATGAGGAATTGAAAAACTGTATGATTGAGAGGGATGAGGCTAAACGTATGGCAAATAAGTCTGGCTGCACAACCGATTGGCAAACGTACTGCAAATTGAGAAATCATGTGACTAAACTGAATAAAAAGAAGAAGAAACTACACTATGAAACAAAGATAAATGACATAAAGAATGATAGTAAAAAGCTTTCGAGCACCTTAAATGACATTTTGGGAAAAAAGGCAAACTCAGCTCCATAATTCATTGAATCAGATGGCTCATTCATCACAAAACCGACTGATATTGCCAACTACTTTAATGATTTGTTCATTGGAAAGATTTACAAACTTAGGCATGACATGCCAGCAACAAACGCTGACACTATCAATCAATTTCAATCAATCAATTTTATTTTATATAGCCCTTCTTACATCAGCTAATATCTCGAAGTGCTGTACAGAAACCCAGCCTAAAACCCCAAACAGCTAGTAATGCAGGTGTAGAAGCACGGTGGCTAGGAAAAACTCCCTAGAAAGGCGAAAACCTAGGAAGAAACCTAGAGAGGAACCAGGCTATGAGGGGTGGCCAGTCCTCTTCTGGCTGTGCCGGGTGGAGATTATAACAGAACCATGCCAAGATGTTCAAAAATGTTCATAAGTGACAAGCATGGTCAAATAATAATCAGGAATAAATCTCAGTTGGCTTTTCATAGCCGATCATTAAGAGTTGAAAACAGCAGGTCTGGGACAGGTAGGGGTTCCATAACCGCAGGCAGAACAGTTTAAACTGGAATAGCAGCAAGGCCAGGCGGACTGGGGACAGCAAGGAGTCACCACGGCCGGTAGTCCCGACGTATGGTCCTAGGGCTCAGGTCTCTCAGTTGGCTTTTCATAGCCGATCATTAAGAGTTGAAAACAGCAGGTCTGGGACAGGTAGGGGTTTCGTAGCCGCAGGCAGAACAGTTGAAACTGGAATAGCAGCAAGGCCAGGCGGACTGGGGACAGCAAGGTGTCATCATGCCCGGTAGTCCTGACGTATGGTCCTAGGGCTCAGGTTCTCAGAGAGAAAGAGAGAACGAGAGAATTAGAGAGAGCATACTTAAATTCACACAGGACACTGGATAAGACAGGAGAAGTACTCCAGGTATAACCAACTAACCCCAGCCCCCCGACACATAAACTACTGCAGCATAAATACTGGAGGCTGAGACAGGAGCGGTCCGGAGACACTGTGGCCCCATCCGAAGAAACCCCCGGACAGGGCCAAACAGGAAGGATATAACCCCACCCACTCCGCCAAAGCACAGCCCCCGCACCACTAGAGGGATATCCCCAACCACCAACTTACAATCCTGAGACAAGGCCGAGTATAGCCCACAGAGGTCTCCACCACAGCACAAACCAAGGGGGGGGCGCCAACCCAGACAGGAAGATCACGTCAGAAACTCAACCCACTCAAGTGACGCACCCCTCCCAGGGACGGCATGAAAGAGCACCAGCAAGCCAGTGACTCAGCCCCTGCAACAGGGTTAGAGGCAGAGAACCCCAGTGGAGAGGGGAACCGGCCTGGCAGAGACAGCAAGGGCTGTTCGTTGCTCCAGCCTTTCCGTTCACCTTCACACTCCTGGGCCAGACTACACTCAATCATATGACCTACTGAAGAGATAAGTCTTCAGTAAAGACTTAAAGGTTGAGACCGAGTCTGCGTCTCTCACATGGGTAGGCAGACTGTTCCATAAAAATGGAGATCTATAGGAGAAAGCCCTGCCTCCCGCTGTTTGCTTAGAAATTCTAGGGACAATTAGGAGGCCTGCGTCTTGTGACCGTAGCGTACGTATTGGTATGTACGGCAGGACCAACTCGGAAAGATAGGTAGGAGCAAGCCCATGTAACGCTTTATAGGTTAACAGTAAAACCTTGAAATCAGCCCTTGCCTTAACAGGAAGCCAGTGTAGGGAAGCTAGCACTGGAGTAATATGATCAAATTTCTTGGTTCTAGTCAGGATTCTAGCAGCCGTATTTAGCACTAACTGAAGTTTATTTAGTGCTTTATCCGGGTAGCCGGAAAATAGAGCATTGCAGTAGTCTAACCTAGAAGTAACAAATGCATGGATTAATTTTTCTGCATCATTTTTGGACAGAAAATTTCTGATTTTTGCAATGTTACGTAGATGGAAAAAAGCTGTCCTTGAAACAGTCTTGATATGTTCGTCAAAAGAGAGATCAGGGTCAAGAGTAACGCCTAGGTCCTTCACAGTTTTATTTGAGACGACTTTACAACCATCAAGATGAATTGTCAGATTTAACAGAAGATCTCTTTGTTTCTTGGGACCTAGAACAAGCATCTCTGTTTTGTCCGAGTTTAAAAGTAAAAAGTTTTCAGCCATCCACTTCCTTATGTCTGAAACACAGGCTTCTAGCGAGGGCAATTTTGGGGCTTCACCATGCTTCATTGAAATGTACAGCTGTGTGTCATCCGCATAGCAGTGAAAGTTAACATTATGTTTTCGAATAACATCCCCAAGAGGTAAAATATATAGTGAAAACAATAGTGGTCCTAAAACGGAACCTTGAGGAACACCGAAATGTACAGTTGATTTGTCGGAGGACAGACCATTCACAGAGACAAACTGATATCTTTCCGACAGGTAGGATCTAAACCAGGCCAGAACTTGTCCGTGTAGACCAATTTGGGTTTCCAGTCTCTCCAAAAGAATGTGGTGATCGATGGTGTCAAAGGCAGCACTAAGGTCTAGTAGCACGAGGACAGATGCAGAGCCTCGGTCTGACGCCATTAAAAGGTCATTTACCACCTTCACAAGTGCAGTCTCAGTGCTATGATGGGGTCTAAAACCAGACTGAAGCATTTCGTATACATTGTTTGTCTTCAGAAAGGCAGTGAGTTGCTGCGCAACAGCTTTTTCTAAAATTTTTGAGAGGAATGGAAGATTCGATATAGGCCGATAGTTTTTTATATTTTCCGGGTCAAGGTTTGGCTTTTTCAAGAGAGGCTTTATCACTGCCACTTTTAGTGAGTTTGGTACACATCCGGTGGATAGAGAGCTGTTTATTATGTTCAACATAGGAGGGCCAAGCACAGGAAGCAGCTCCTTCAGCAGTTTAGTAGGAATAGGATCCAGTATGCAGCTTGAAGGTTTAGAGGCCATGATTATTTTCATCATTGTGTCAAGAGATATAGTACTAAAACACTTAAGTGTCTCTCCCGATCCCAGGCCCTCGCAGAGCTGTGCAGATCCAGGACAGCTAAGCCCTGGAGGAATACGCAGATTCAAAGAGGAGTCCGTAATTTGCTTTCTAATGGTCATGATCTTTTCCTCAAAGAAGTTCATGAATTTATCACTGCTGAAGTGAAAGCCATCCTCTCTTGGGGAATGCTGCTTTTTAGTTAGCTTTGCAACAGTATCAAAAAGAAATTTTGGATTGTTCTTATTTTCCTAGATTAAGTTGGAAAAGTAGGATGATCGAGCAGCAGTGAGGGCTCTTCGGTACTGCACGGTACTGTCTTTCCAAGCTAGTCGGAAGACTTCCAGTTTGGTGTGGCGCCATTTCCGTTCCAATTTCCTGGAAGCTTGCTTCAAAGCTCGGGTATTTTCTGTATACCAGGGAGCTAGTTTCTTATGACAAATGTTTTTCGTTTTTAGGGGTGCAACTGCATCTAGGGTATTGCGCAAGGTTAAATTGAGTTCCTCAGTTAAGTGGTTAACTGATTTTTGTCCTCTGACGTCCTTGGGTAGGCAGAAGGAGTCTGGAAGGGCATCAATGAATTTTTGTGTTGTCTGAGAATTTATAGCACGACTTTTGATGCTCCTTGGTTGGGGTCTGAGCAGATTATTTGTTGCGATTGCAAACGTAATAAAATGGTGGTCCGATAGTCCAGGATTTTGTGGAAAAACATTAAGATCTACAACATTTATTCCATGGGACAAAACTAGGTCCAGAGTATGACTGTGGCAGTGAGTAGGTCCAGAGACATGTTGGACAAAACCCACTGAGTCGATAATGGCTCCGAAAGACTTTTGGAGTGGGTCTGTGGACTTCTCCATGTGAATATTAAAATCACCAAAAATTAGAATATGATCTGCTATGACTACAAGGTCTGATAGGAATTCAGGAAACTCAGAGAGGAACGCTGTATATGGCCCAGGAGGCCTGTAAACAGTAGCTATAAAAAGTGATTGAGTAGGCTGCATAGATTTCATGACTAGAAGCTCAAAAGATGAAAACACCATTTTTTTTTTTGTAAATTGAAATTTGCTATCGTAAATGTTAGCAACACCTCCGCCTTTGCGGGATGCACGGGGAATATGGTCACTAGTGTAACCAGGAGGTGAGGCCTCATTTAACACAGCAAATTCATCAGGCTTAAGCCATGTTTCAGTCAGGCCAATCACATCAAGATTATGATCAGTGATTAGTTCATTGACTATGACTGCCTTTGAAGTGAGGGATCTAACATTAAGTAACCCTATTTTGAGATGTGAGGTATCACGATCTCCTTCAATAATGGCAGGAATGGAGGAGGTCTTTATCCTAATAAGATTGCTAGGGTGAACACCGCCATGTTTAGTTTTGCCCAACCTAGGTCGAGGCACAGACACAGTCTCAATGGGTATGGCTGAGCTGACTACACTGACTGTGCTATTGGCAGACTCCACTAAGCTGGCAGGTTGGCTAACAGCCTGCTGCCTGGCCTGCACCCTATTTCACTGTGGGGCTAGAGGAGTTAGAGCCCTATCTATGTTGGTAGATAAGAGGAGAGCACCCCTCCAGCTAGGATGGAGTCCGTCACTCCTCAGCAGGTCAGGCTTGATCCTGTTTGTGGGTGAGTCCCAGAAAGAGGGCCAATTATCCACAAATGTTATCTTTTGGGAGGGGCAGAAAACAGTTTTCAACCAGCGATTAAGTGCTGAGACTCTGCTGTAGAGCTCGTCACTTCCCCTAACTGGGAGGGGGCCAGAGACAATTACTCGATGCCGACACATCTTTCTAGCTGATTTACACGCTGAAGCTATGTTGCACTTGGTGACCTCTGACTGTTTCATCCTAACATCGTTGGTGCCGACGTGGATAACAATATCTCTATACTCTCTACACTCGCCAGTTTTAGCTTTAGCCAGCACCATCTTTAGATTAGCCTTAACGTCGGTAGCCCTGCCCCCTGGTAAACAGTGTATGATCGCTGGGTGATTCGTTTTAAGTCTAATACTGCGGGTAATGGAGTCGCCAATGACTAGGGTTTTCAATTTGTCAGAGCTAATGGTGGGAGCCTTCGGAGTCTCAGACCCCGTAACGGGAGGAGTAGAGACTAGAGAAGACTCAGACTCAGACTCCGACTCGCTACATAATGGGGAAAACCGGTTGAAGGTTTCTGTCGGCTGAATGAGCGACACCGGTTGAGCATTCCAACAGTATTTCCCTCCAGAAGCCATGAGAAAGTTGTCCGGCTGCGGGGACTGTGCGGGGGGATTTATACTAACGTTACTGTCTGTACTTACTGGTGGCACAGACGCTGTTTCTTCCTTTCCTACACTGATATTACCCTTGCCTAACGATTGCGTCTGAAGCTGGGCTTGTAGCACAGCTATTCTCGCCGTAAGGCGAGAATTCTCCTGTATATTATGAGTACAGCGACTGCAATTAGAAGACATCATGTTAATGTTACTACTTAGCTTCGGCTGTTGAAGATGTTGATGAACCATGTCCAGATAAAGCGTCCGGAGTGAAAAAGTTGAATAAGGGAAAAAAGTTGCGATGGAAAAAAGGAAAATAACGTAAAGTTGGCAGCTAAAACGCACAGGAAAATGACTCTTCTGTCTCGGGATAAACGTCCGGGGTGAAAAAGTTTAACGAAAAAAGATGAGTGAGGACAAAACTAAAAAGTTGGTAAATTTGTTGAACACAGAGATTGATTAAACGTTTATTAAAAGTAAAACGTGAATAGTTTGGCAGGTAGCCAAGTAGCAACAAACAGCACAGCAGCACGGAGACAATGCGGAAGCGCGCACATCCAAATTACACATCCAAATTATGAAAGAAAAGCTATGTAATTTTGAATTCCGTAATGTGAGTGTGGAAGAGGTGAAAAAATGGTCTGTCAACAATGACAAGCCACCGGGGTCTGACAACTTGGATGGAAAATTACTGAGGATAACAGAGGACGATATTGCCACTCCTATTTGCCATATTTTCAATTTAAGCCTACTAGAAAGTGTGTGCCCTCAGGCCTGGAGGGAAGCTAAAGTCCTTTCACTACCTAAGAATAGTAAAGCCCCCTTTACTGGCTCAAATAGCCGACCAATCAGCCTGTTACCAACCCTTAGTAAAGTTTTGGAAAAAATTGTATTTGACCAGATACAATGCTATATTACAGTACTCAAATTGACAACAGACTTTCAGCATGCTTATAGGGAAGTACATTCAACAGGCACAGCACTTACACAAATGACTGATGATTGGCTGAGAGAAATTGATGATAAAAAGATTGTGGGGGCTGTTTTGTTAGACTTCAGTGTGGCTTTTAACATTATCGATCATAGTCTGCTGCTGGAACTATGAGAGGCGCACAGTACTACATAGAACCATGACTACATGGAACTCTATTCCACATCAAGTAACAGATGCAAGCAGTAAAATTAGATTAAAAAACAGATAAAAATACATTTTATGGAACAGCGGGGACTGTGAAGCA
This sequence comes from Coregonus lavaretus, assembly GCF_964263955.1. Taxonomy (NCBI): domain Eukaryota; kingdom Metazoa; phylum Chordata; class Actinopteri; order Salmoniformes; family Salmonidae; genus Coregonus; species Coregonus lavaretus. The sequence goes on from NC_140008.1 coordinate 116,854, forward strand.
ACACAGACATAGGCACAGACACATGCACACACACACATGATAACATACGCACTATACACACACGTACACATGGATGTTGTATTGTAGATATGTGGTAGTAGAGTAGGGGCCTGAGGGCACACAGTGTGTTGTGAAATCTGTTATTAATGTATTGGAATGTTTTTAAATTGTATAACTGCCTTAATTTTGCTGGACCCCAGGAAGAGTAGCTGCTGCCTTGGCAGGAACTAATGGGGATCCATAATAAACCCCAGGAAGAGTAGCTGCTGCCTTGGCAGGAACTAATGGGGATCCATAATAAACCCCAGGAAGAGTAGCTGCTGCCTTGGCAGGAACTAATGGGGATCCATAATAAACCCCAGGAAGAGTAGCCGCTGCCTTGGCAGGAACTAATGGGGATCCATAATAAACCCCAGGAAGAGTAGCTGCTGCCTTGGCAGGAACTAATGGGGATCCATAATAAACCCCAGGAAGAGTAGCTGCTGCCTTGGCAGGAACTAATGGGGATCCATAATAAACCCCAGGAAGAGTAGCCGCTGCCTTGGCAGGAACTAATGGGGATCCATAATAAACCCCAGGAAGAGTAGCTCAGCTGGTAGAGCACGGCGCTTGTAACGCCAAGGTAGTGGGTTCGATCCCCGGGACCACCCATACACAAAAAATGTATGCACGCATGACTGTAAGTCGCTTTGGATAAAAGCGTCTGCTAAATGGCATATTATTTATATTATTATTATTAGCTGCTGCCTTGGCAGGAACTAATGGGGATCCATAATAAACCCCAGGAAGAGTAGCTGCTGCCTTGGCAGGAACTAATGGGGATCCATAGGACTGAAAACCTCCCTCTGCAACTGGATCCTGGACTTCCTGACGGGCCGCCCCCAGGTGGTGAGGGTAGACAACATCACCCCAGGTGGTGAGGGTAGACAACATCACCCCAGGTGGTGAGGGTAGACAACATCACGCCAGGTGGTGAGGGTAGACAACATCACCCCAGGTGGTGAGGGTAGACAACATCACCCCAGGTGGTGAGGGTAGACAACATCACCCCAGGTGGTGAGGGTAGACAACATCACCCCAGGTGGTGAGGGTAGACAACATCACCCCAGGTGGTAAGGGTAGACAACATCACCCCAGGTGGTAAGGGTAGACAACATCACCCCAGGTGGTGAGGGTAGACAACATCACGCCAGGTGGTGAGGGTAGACAACATCACCCCAGGTGGTGAGGGTAGACAACATCACCCCAGGTGGTGAGGGTAGACAACATCACCCCAGGTGGTGAGGGTAGACAACATCACCCCAGGTGGTGAGGGTAGACAACATCACCCCAGACAGTGTAGTAGTATATTACCTCTATAGGAGACAGTGTAGTAGTATATTACCTCTATAGGAGACAGTGTAGTAGTATATTACCTCTATAGGAGACAGTGTAGTAGTATATTACCTCTATAGGAGACAGTGTAGTAGTATATTACCTCTATAGGAGACAGTGTAGTAGTATATTACCTATATAGGAGACAGTGTAGTAGTATATTACCTCTATAGCAGACAGTGTAGTAGTATATTACCTATATAGGAGACAGTGTAGTAGTATATTACCTCTATAGGAGACAGTGTAGTAGTATATTACCTCTATAGGAGACAGTGTAGTAGTATATTACCTCTATAGGAGACAGTGTAGTAGTATATTACCTCTATAGGAGACAGTGTAGTAGTATATTACCTCTATATGAGACAGTGTAGTAGTATATTACCTCTATAGGAGACAGTGTAGTAGTATATTACCTATATAGGAGACAGTGTAGTAGTATATTACCTCTATAGCAGACAGTGTAGTAGTATATTACCTATATAGGAGACAGTGTAGTAGTATATTACCTCTTTGGCAGACAGTGTAGTAGTATATTACCTCTATAGGAGACAGTGTAGTAGTCTATTACCTCTATAGGAGACAGTGTAGTAGTATATTACCTCTATAGGAGACAGTGTAGTAGTATATTACCTCTATAGGAGACAGTGTAGTAGTATATTACCTCTATAGGAGACAGTGTAGTAGTGTATTACCTATATAGGAGACAGTGTAGTAGTATATTACCTCTATAGGAGACAGTGTAGTAGTATATTACCTCTATAGGAGACAGTGTAGTAGTATATTACCTCTATAGGAGACAGTGTAGTAGTATATTACCTCTATAGGAGACAGTGTAGTAGTATATTACCTCTATAGGAGACAGTGTAGTAGTATATTACCTATATAGGAGACAGTGTAGTAGTATATTACCTATATAGGAGACAGTGTAGTAGTATATTACCTCTATAGGAGACAGTGTAGTAGTATATTACCTATATAGGAGACAGTGTAGTAGTATATTACCTCTATAGGAGACAGTGTAGTAGTATATTACCTCTATAGGAGACAGTGTAGTAGTATATTACCTCTATAGGAGACAGTGTAGTAGTATATTACCTCTATAGGAGACAGTGTAGTAGTATATTACCTATATAGGAGGCAGTGAAGTAGTATATTACCTCTATAGGAGACAGTGTAGTAGTGTATTACCTCTATAGGAGACAGTGTAGTAGTATATTACCTATATAGCAGACAGTGCTGGAGTGTATTACCTATATAGCAGACAGTGCTGGAGTGTATTACCTATATAGCAGACAGTGCTGGAGTGTATTACCTCTATAGGAGACAGTGTAGTAGTATATTACCTATATAGCAGACAGTGCTGGAGTGTATTACCTCTATAGGAGACAGTGTAGTAGTGTATTACCTCTATAGGAGACATTACATTACATTTTAGTCATTTAGCAGACGCTCTTAACCAGAGCGACTTACAGGAGCAATTAGGGTTAAGTGCCTTGCTCAAGGGCACATTAACGTCATTGGTAATACAGGAGTGTATGGAGTGGAGGAGACAGTGCTGGAGTGTATTACCTATATAGCAGACAGTGCTGGAGTGTATTACCTATATAGCAGACAGTGCTGGAGTGTATTACCTATATAGCAGACAGTGCTGGAGTGTATTACCTATATAGCAGACAGTGCTGGAGTGTATTACCTATATAGCAGACAGTGCTGGAGTGTATTACCTATATAGCAGACAGTGCTGGAGTGTATTACCTATATAGCAGACAGTGCTGGAGTGTATTACCTCTATAGGAGACAGTGCTGGAGTGTATTACCTATATAGGAGACAGTGCTGGAGTGTATTACCTCTATAGGAGACAGTGTAGTAGTATATTACCTATATAGCAGACAGTGCTGGAGTGTATTACCTATATAGCAGACAGTGCTGGAGTGTATTACCTATATAGCAGACAGTGCTGGAGTGTATTACCTATATAGCAGACAGTGCTGGAGTGTATTACCTCTACAGGAGACAGTGCTGGAGTGTATTACCTATATAGCAGACAGTGCTGGAGTGTATTACCTATATAGGAGACAGTGCTGGAGTGTATTACCTCTATAGGAGACAGTGTAGTAGTATATTACCTATATAGCAGACAGTGCTGGAGTGTATTACCTATATAGCAGACAGTGCTGGAGTGTATTACCTATATAGCAGACAGTGCTGGAGTGTATTACCTATATAGCAGACAGTGCTGAAGTGTATTACCTCTATAGGAGACAGTGTAGTAGTATATTACCTCTATAGCAGACAGTGCTGGAGTGTATTACCTCTATAGGAGACAGTGTAGTAGTATATTACCTATATAGCAGACAGTGCTGGAGTGTATTACCTATATAGGAGACAGTGCTGGAGTGTATTACCTATATAGCAGACAGTGCTGGAGTGTATTACCTATATAGCAGACAGTGCTGGAGTGTATTACCTATATAGGAGACAGTGCTGGAGTGTATTACCTATATAGCAGACAGTGCTGGAGTGTATTACCTATATAGCAGACAGTGTAGTAGTATATTACCTCTATAGGAGACAGTGTAGTAGTATATTACCTCTATAGGAGACAGTGTAGTAGTATATTACCTCTATAGGAGACAGTGTAGTAGTATATTACCTCTATAGGACACAGTGCTGGAGTGTATTACCTATATAGCAGACAGTGCTGGAGTGTATTACCTCTATAGGAGACAGTGCTGGAGTGTATTACCTATATAGCAGACAGTGCTGGAGTGTATTACCTATATAGCAGACAGTGCTGGAGTGTATTACCTATATAGCAGACAGTGCTGGAGTGTATTACCTCTATAGGAGACAGTGTAGTAGTATATTACCTCTATAGGAGACAGTGTAGTAGTGTATTACCTCTATAGGAGACAGTGCTGGAGTGTATTACCTCTATAGGAGACAGTGTAGTATAATATTACCTCTATAGGAGACAGTGTAGTAGTATATTACCTCTATAGGAGACAGTGTAGTAGTATATTACCTCTATAGGAGACAGTGTAGTAGTATATTACCTCTATAGGAGACAGTGTAGTAGTGTATTACCTCTATAGGAGACAGTGTAGTAGTATATTACCTCTATAGGAGACAGTGTAGTAGTATATTACCTCTATAGGAGACAGTGTAGTAGTACATTACCTCTATAGGAGACAGTGTAGTAGTATATTACCTATATAGCAGACAGTGCTGGAGTGTATTACCTATATAGCAGACAGTGCTGGAGTGTATTACCTCTATAGGAGACAGTGTAGTAGTATATTACCTATATAGCAGACAGTGCTGGAGTGTATTACCTATATAGCAGACAGTGCTGGAGTGTATTACCTATATAGCAGACAGTGCTGGAGTGTATTACCTATATAGCAGACAGTGCTGGAGTGTATTACCTATATAGGAGACAGTGCTGGAGTGTATTACCTATATAGCAGACAGTGCTGGAGTGTATTACCTATATAGCAGACAGTGTAGTAGTATATTACCTCTATAGGAGACAGTGTAGTAGTATATTACCTCTATAGGAGACAGTGTAGTAGTATATTACCTCTATAGGAGACAGTGTAGTAGTATATTACCTCTATAGGAGACAGTGCTGGAGTGTATTACCTATATAGCAGACAGTGCTGGAGTGTATTACCTCTATAGGAGACAGTGCTGGAGTGTATTACCTATATAGCAGACAGTGCTGGAGTGTATTACCTATATAGCAGACAGTGCTGGAGTGTATTACCTATATAGCAGACAGTGCTGGAGTGTATTACCTCTATAGGAGACAGTGTAGTAGTATATTACCTCTATAGGAGACAGTGTAGTAGTATATTACCTCTATAGGAGACAGTGTAGTAGTGTATTACCTCTATAGGAGACAGTGCTGGAGTGTATTACCTCTATAGGAGACAGTGTAGTATAATATTACCTCTATAGGAGACAGTGTAGTAGTATATTACCTCTATAGGAGACAGTGTAGTAGTATATTACCTCTATAGGAGACAGTGTAGTAGTGTATTACCTCTATAGGAGACAGTGTAGTAGTATATTACCTCTATAGGAGACAGTGTAGTAGTATATTACCTCTATAGGAGACAGTGTAGTAGTATATTACCTCTATAGGAGACAGTGTAGTAGTATATTACCTATATAGCAGACAGTGCTGGAGTGTATTACCTATATAGCAGACAGTGCTGGAGTGTATTACCTCTATAGGAGACAGTGCTGGAGTGTATTACCTATATAGCAGACAGTGCTGGAGTGTATTACCTATATAGCAGACAGTGCTGGAGTGTATTACCTATATAGCAGACAGTGCTGGAGTGTATTACCTATATAGCAGACAGTGCTGGAGTGTATTACCTATATAGCAGACAGTGCTGGAGTGTATTACCTATATAGCAGACAGTGCTGGAGTGTATTACCTATATAGGAGACAGTGCTGGAGTGTATTACCTATATAGGAGACAGTGCTGGAGTGTATTACCTATATAGCAGACAGTGCTGGAGTGTATTACCTCTATAGGAGACAGTGTAGTAGTATATTACCTCTATAGGAGACAGTGTAGTAGTGTATTACCTCTATAGGAGACAGTGCTGGAGTGTATTACCTCTATAGGAGACAGTGTAGTAGAATATTACCTCTATAGGAGACAGTGTAGTAGTATATTACCTCTATAGGAGACAGTGTAGTAGTATATTACCTCTATAGGAGACAGTGTAGTAGTGTATTACCTCTATAGGAGACAGTGTAGTAGTATATTACCTCTATAGGAGACAGTGTAGTAGTATATTACCTCTATAGGAGACAGTGTAGTAGTATATTACCTCTATAGGAGACAGTGTAGTAGTATATTACCTATATAGCAGACAGTGCTGGAGTGTATTACCTATATAGCAGACAGTGCTGGAGTGTATTACCTATATAGAAGACAGTGTAGTAGTGTATTACCTATATAGCAGACAGTGCTGGAGTGTATTACCTATATAGCAGACAGTGCTGGAGTGTATTACCTATATAGCAGACAGTGTAGTAGTGTATTACCTATATAGCAGACAGTGCTGGAGTGTATTACCTATATAGGAGACAGTGCTGGAGTGTATTACCTATATAGCAGACAGTGCTGGAGTGTATTACCTATATAGGAGACAGTGCTGGAGTGTATTACCTATATAGCAGACAGTGTAGTAGTGTATTACCTATATAGCAGACAGTGCTGGAGTGTATTACCTATATAGGAGACAGTGCTGGAGTGTATTACCTATATAGCAGACAGTGCTGGAGTGTATTACCTATATAGGAGACAGTGCTGGAGTGTATTACCTATATAGCAGACAGTGCTGGAGTGTATTACCTATATAGCAGACAGTGCTGGAGTGTATTACCTATATAGGAGACAGTGCTGGAGTGTATTACCTATATAGGAGACAGTGCTGGAGTGTATTACCTATATAGCAGACAGTGCTGGAGTGTATTACCTATATAGGAGACAGTGCTGGAGTGTATTACCTCTATAGGAGACAGTGCTGGAGTGTATTACCTATATAGCAGACAGTGCTGGAGTGTATTACCTATATAGCAGACAGTGCTGGAGTGTATTACCTATATAGCAGACAGTGCTGGAGTGTATTACCTATATAGCAGACAGTGCTGGAGTGTATTACCTATATAGCAGACAGTGCTGGAGTGTATTACCTATATAGGAGACAGTGCTGGAGTGTATTACCTATATAGGAGACAGTGCTGGAGTGTATTACCTATATAGGAGACAGTGCTGGAGTGTATTACCTATATAGCAGACAGTGCTGGAGTGTATTACCTCTATAGGAGACAGTGCTGGAGTGTATTACCTCTATAGGAGACAGTGCTGGAGTGTATTACCTATATAGCAGACAGTGCTGGAGTGTATTACCTATATAGCAGACAGTGTAGTAGTATATTACCTCTATAGGAGACAGTGTAGTAGTATATTACCTCTATAGGAGACAGTGTAGTAGTATATTACCTCTATAGGAGACAGTGTAGTAGTATATTACCTCTATAGGAGACAGTGTAGTAGTATATTACCTCTATAGGAGACAGTGTAGTAGTATATTACCTCTATAGGAGACAGTGTAGTAGTATATTACCTCTATAGGAGACAGTGTAGTAGTATATTACCTCTATAGGAGACAGTGTAGTAGTGTATTACCTATATAGCAGACAGTGCTGGAGTGTATTACCTATATAGCAGACAGTGCTGGAGTGTATTACCTATATAGCAGACAGTGCTGGAGTGTAGGCGTGTCTCAGCCCACAGCCGGCAGGCCTCAGTCTTAGTTAGACTCTCCACTCCATAAGAAAGCTGGTACTCCATCTTGGACAGGATATAGACCGGAACCACCTGAAGGACACAAACACACAGGTTTACTGAAGGTTTACTGAAGGTTTACTCAACACAGTGAACAGCATATACCAGATGTGTGGTACATGTTTACAAAGAGGGAGTGGGGAGTGTATTAAAACAAAAAACTCCTTTAAGTGAAATATTAGCTTTTGTCTGAGGCCGAAAAATACACGAAATTCAAAAGCTAATTTGACCTATGCACTAACTAGGCTTTTCAGCATAAGCAGCTTGACTACTGCTAGAGTACTGTAGCTTTAATGATCTACTGTACTGCAACAACAGATGTACTCACATTGGATGGGTTGATTAGGATTCAAATCTTCTCTCAAACAGCCTAATACATTCTTTTAGAGAAGGTTTACCCCATTAATGTACTTGGTAATGTAAATGTGTTTTTTTTTTCATGTAAGACATCATCCCATTCCAATCATTTAAACATTATGGGGAGGTATTTCCAGAGACAGCTGGTGCTCTCATGCATGCTTCAGTGTTGCTTGCCTCGAAGCAAGCATAAAAGGTATTTAGCTCGTCTGGTAGGCTCGCGTCACTGGGCAGCTCGCGGCTGTGCTTCCCTTTGTGGTCCGTAATAGTTTGCAAGCCCTGCCACATCCGACGAGCGTCAGAGCCGGTGTAGTAGGATTCAATCTTAGTCCTGTATTGACTCTTTGCCTGTTTGATGGTTCGTTTGAGGGCATATTAGTGTTCCGCTCCTTGAAAGCGGCAGCTCTAGCCTTTAGCTCAGTGCGGATGTTGCCTGTAATCCATGGCTTCTGGTTGGGATATGTACGTACCGTCACTGTGGGGACGAAGTCGTCGATGGACTTTTTTATTTTATTTATTTATTTTATTTCACCTTTATTTAACCAGGTAAGCCAGTTGAGAACAAGTTCTCATTTACAACTGCGACCTGGCCAAGATAAAGCAAAGCAGTGCGATAAAAACAACAACACAGAGTTACATATGGGGTAAAACAAAACATAAAGTCAAAAATACAACAGAAAATATATATACAGTGTGTGCAAATGTAGCAAGTTATGGAGGTAAGGCAATAAATAGGCCATAGTGCAAAATAATTACAATTAGTATTAACACTGGAATGCTAGATGTGCAAGAGATGATGTGCAAATAGAGATACTGGGGTGCAAAAGAGCAAAATAAATAACAATATGGGGATGAGGTAGTTGGGTGGGCTAATTTCAGATGGGCTGTGTACAGGTGCAGTGATCGGTAAGGTGCTCTGACAACTGATGCTTAAAGTTAGTGAGGGAGATAAGAGTCTCCAGCTTCAGAGATTTTTGCAGTTCGTTCCAGTCATTGGCAGCAGAGAACTGGAAGGAATGGCGGCCAAAGGAGGTGTTGGCTTTGGGGATGACCAGTGAGATATACCTGCTGGAGCGCAGACTACGACTTATTGATGATGCCGGTGACTGAGGTGGTATACTCCTGAATGCCATTGGATGAATCCCGGAACATATTCCAGTCTGTGCTAGCAAAACGGTCCTGTAGCTTAGCATCTGCTTCATCTGACCACTTTTTTATTAACCGAGTCACTGGTGCTTCCTGCTTTAGTTTTTGGTCAGATTTGCCAAATGGAGGGCGAGGGAGAGCTTTGTATGCGTCTCTGTGTGTGGAGTAAAGGTGGTCTAGAGTTTTTTTCCCTCTGGTTGCACATGTGACATGCAGGTAGAAATGAGGTAAAATGGATTTAAGGTGGCCTGCATTAAAGTCCCCGGCCACTAGGAGCGCCGCTTCTGGATGAGCATTTTCTTATAATAATAATAGATAATATGCCATTTAGCAGACGCTTTTATCCAAAGCGACTTACAGTCATATGTGCATACATTTTTACGTATGGGTGGTCCCGGGGATCGAACCCACTACCCTGGCGTTACAAGCGCCATGCTCTACCGATTGACCTTATACAGCTCGTTGAGAGCGGTCTTAGTGCAAATATTGTACAATCCAGGTGTGCAAAGCTCTTAGAGACTTACCCAGAAAGACTCAGAGCTGTAATCGCTGCCAAAGGTGATTCTAACATGTATTGACTCGGGATTGATTGAATACTTATGTAATCAAGATGTATTAGTGTTTTACAAATGTTTCTTCCAATTTGACATTACCGAGTATTTTGTGTAGATCGTTCACAAAAAAATGACAATTACATTTTAATCCCACCTTGTAACAACAAAATGTGTAAAAAGTCAAGGGGTGTGACTAGTTTCTGAAGGCCCTGTATCTCTGTCCAGACCTTGTTGCTGGTGCCCAGCCTGCGGGTATAGGCCTGACAGACGTCGCTCCGCACCAACAGCAGCAGGTCCTGTAGACTGTACAGTTTATACAGCAGGTTTCCTTCCTCTGGAGAGGAATAGTCCCCCTCGTCCTCAGCCCCCACCATGAGATCATCACACAGCAGCCCTGGGGTGGGACACATTAACATGTAACACAGCAGCCCTGGGGGGGGACACATTAACATGTAACACAGCAGCCCTGGGGGGGGGACACATTAACATGTAACACAGCAGCCCTGGGGGGGGGGGGGGGGGACACATTAACATGTAACACAGCAGCCCTGGGGGGGGACACATTAACATGTAACACAGCAGCCCTGGGGGGGGACACATTAACATGTAACACAGCAGCCCTGGGGGGGGGACACATTAACATGTAACACAGCAGCCCTGGGGGGGGGGGACACATTAACATGTAACACAGCAGCCCTGGGGGGGGACACATTAACATGTAACACAGCAGCCCTGGGGGGGGGGCACATTAACATGTAACACAGCAGCCCTGGGGGGGGGGCACATTAACATGTAACACAGCAGCCCTGGGGGGGGGGGCACATTAACATGTAACACAGCAGCCCTGGGGGGGGGACACATTAACATGTAACACAGCAGCCCTGGGGGGGGACACATTAACATGTAACACAGCAGCCCTGGGGGGGGGACACATTAACATGTAACACAGCAGCCCTGGGGGGGGACACATTAACATGTAACACAGCAGCCCTGGGGGGGGGGGGGGGGGGACACATTAACATGTAACACAGCAGCCCTGGGGGGGGGGACACATTAACATGTAACACAGCAGCCCTGGGGGGGGACACATTAACATGTAACACAGCAGCCCTGGGGGGGGGACACATTAACATGTAACACAGCAGCCCTGGGGGGGGGGGACACATTAACATGTAACACAGCAGCCCTGGGGGGGGGACACATTAACATGTAACACAGCAGCCCTGGGGGGGGGGCACATTAACATGTAACACAGCAGCCCTGGGGGGGGGGGCACATTAACATGTAACACAGCAGCCCTGGGGGGGGGGGCACATTAACATGTAACACAGCAGCCCTGGGGGGGGGACACATTAACATGTAACACAGCAGCCCTGGGGGGGGACACATTAACATGTAACACAGCAGCCCTGGGGGGGGACACATTAACATGTAACACAGCAGCCCTGGGGGGGGGACACATTAACATGTAACACAGCAGCCCTGGGGGGGGGGGGGGGGGACACATTAACATGTAACACAGCAGCCCTGGGGGGGGGGACACATTAACATGTAACACAGCAGCCCTGGGGGGGGGACACATTAACATGTAACACAGCAGCCCTGGGGGGGGACACATTAACATGTAACACAGCAGCCCTGGGGGGGGGGACACATTAACATGTAACACAGCAGCCCTGGGGGGGGGACACATTAACATGTAACACAGCAGCCCTGGGGGGGGGGGGGGACACATTAACATGTAACACAGCAGCCCTGGGGGGGGACACATTAACATGTAACACAGCAGCCCTGGGGGGGGACACATTAACATGTAACACAGCAGCCCTGGGGGGGGACACATTAACATGTAACACAGCAGCCCTGGGGGGGGGGACACATTAACATGTAACACAGCAGCCCTGGGGGGGGGGACACATTAACATGTAACACAGCAGCCCTGGGGGGGGGACACATTAACATGTAACACAGCAGCCCTGGGGGGGGGGGGGGGGACACATTAACATGTAACACAGCAGCCCTGGGGGGGGGACACATTAACATGTAACACAGCAGCCCTGGGGTGGGACACATTAACATGTAACACAGCAGCCCTGGGGGGGGGGGGGGGGGGGCACATTAACATGTAACACAGCAGCCCTGGGGTGGGACACATTAACATGTAACACAGCAGCCCTGGGGGGGGGACACATTAACATGTAACACAGCAGCCCTGGGGGGGGACACATTAACATGTAACACAGCAGCCCTGGGGGGGGGGGGGGACACATTAACATGTAACACAGCAGCCCTGGGGGGGGGACACATTAACATGTAACAGCAGCCCTGGGGGGGACACATTAACATGTAACACAGCAGCCCTGGGGGGGGACACATTAACATGTAACACATCCACTGCTATCATCATTACACACATAACAACATGCTACAATCTCACATACTGTTGGAATATATTTGTATCTGTCCATGTTGATGGTTAATACTAACGTTTCTGTTGTACAGTCGTCCTGTTGACTATTGGTGCAGACCGAGAAGGGGCGTCGACATACGTCTCTCCATCCTGGGTACTCTCCAGGTAGATGGAGACACAGGGCTTCACCAGCGACTGGGGGTTTGGGTTGGAGAGGGGTTCTGCGGGCTGGGAGGACCAGGGGCTGGTTGGGTCCTGGGTCTGGTTGTTCGAGGGGTTGGGTTTGAGCATGGCTTTCTGCATGGCTAAGATCTGACCCAGCTGGTCACAGCACCCTGGTACCTTAGCCTTCCTGGACACTCTCCTTGTCCCAGTGGCGGGGAGTGGTGGTGACGAGGCGAGGCTGGGTCTGTCCCTGGGGGCGGAGGGGGACCGTGGGGTGTCCTGTTGATGAGTTGGGGAGAGTTGGGTCACCGTGGTCGGGGGTAACCTGTTGGTGGTGGTGACTGGAGATACAGGGTCATCGATCACCAGGCGCTCGTCCTCCGAGTCTCCACCTGAGAATAACTGCTCCTCAGAGTCCTGTAAAGAGCCAGGCTTCAGCTGATTGGCTGAGGGGACAGTAGCAGCCAATGATTGTTCAGCACAGCTCTGCTCTCCATGCTCTTTCTCTGAAACCACCTTCATGTCTGTCATGAAGTTCACCTCTTCCTCCTGACTTCTGCTGGCCTTAGAGACCTCTTTAACCAGTGTCCCACTGTACTGTTTAGACTTGGTTTTAGACTGACTAACCAAGTCTTTCTGTAGTTTATGGGTCTTCAGCCTCTTGGGGGACTGAGTCGTTTCTCCAAATGTTTCTAGGTCTGTGAGATCCAGACCAAAGTCCAGACCAGAGCTCTCAAACGACACCAGCCTCCTCTGGGAGCTCTCCTGTAGAACACACACTCAGTTAGAGCTCTCCAGTAGAACACACACTCAGTTAGAGCTCTCCTGTAGAACACACTCAGTTAGAGCTCTCCAGTAGAACACACACTCAGTTAGAGCTCTCCAGTAGAACACACTCAGTTAGAGCTCTCCTGTAGAACACACACTCAGTTAGAGCTCTCCTGTAGAACACACACTCAGTTAGAGCTCTCCTGTAGAACACACACTCAGTTAGAGCTCTCCTGTAGAACACACACTCAGTTAGAGCTCTCCTGTAGAACACACACTCAGAGCTCTCCTGTAGAACACACACTCAGTTAGAGCTCTCCAGTAGAACACACACTCAGTTAGAGCTCTCCTGTAGAACACACACTCAGTTAGAGCTCTCCTGTAGAACACACACTCAGAGCTCTCCTGTAGAACACACACTCAGTTAGAGCTCTCCTGTAGAACACACACTCAGTTAGAGCTCTCCAGTAGAACACACACTCAGTTAGAGCTCTCCTGTAGAACACACACTCAGTTAGAGCTCTCCTGTAGAACACACACTCAGTTAGAGCTCCCCAGTAGAACACACACTCAGTTAGAGCTCTCCAGTAGAACACACACTCAGTTAGAGCTCTCCTGTAGAACACACACTCAGTTAGAGCTCTCCAGTAGAACACACACTCAGTTAGAAACCAACTTCTTACTCTAGGAAGGGAAACCATTACAAAACATCTGCTATGAAACCAAATGTAGGGTTAAGGTCAGGGTTAGGGGTTAGGTTACATACAGTTAGGAGATGTAGGGTTAAGTCAGGGTTAGGGGTTAGGTTACATACAGTTAGGAGATGTAGGGTTAAGGTTAGGGGTTAGGTTACTAACAGTTAGGAGATGTAGGGTTAAGGTCAGGGTTAGGGGTTAGGTTACATACAGTTAGGAGATGTAGGGTTAAGGTCAGGGTTAGGGGTTAGGTTACATACAGTTAGGAGATGTAGGGTTAAGGTCAGGGTTAGGGGTTAGGTTACATACAGTTAGGAGATGTAGGGTTAAGGTCAGGGTTAGGGGTTAGGCTACATACAGTTAGGAGATGTAGGGTTAAGGTCAGGGTTAGGGGTTAGGCTACATACAGTTAGGAGATGTAGGGTTAAGGTCAGGGTTAGGGGTTAGGTTACATACAGTTAGGAGATGTAGGGTTAAGGTCAGGGTTAGGGGTTAGGCTACATACAGTTAGGAGATGTAGGGTTAAGGTCAGGGTTAGGGGTTAGGCTACTAACAGTTAGGAGATGTAGGGTTAAGGTCAGGGTTAGGGGTTAGGTTACATACAGTTAGGAGATGTAGGGTTAAGGTCAGGGTTAGGGGTTAGGCTACTAACAGTTAGGAGATGTAGGGTTAAGGTCAGGGTTAGGGGTTAGGCTACATACAGTTAGGAGATGTAGGGTTAAGGTCAGGGTTAGGGGTTAGGCTACATACAGTTAGGAGATGTAGGGTTAAGGTCAGGGTTAGGGGTTAGGTTACATACAGTTAGGAGATGTAGGGTTAAGGTCAGGGTTAGGGGTTAGGCTACATACAGTTAGGAGATGTAGGGTTAAGGTCAGGGTTAGGGGTTAGGCTACTAACAGTTAGGAGATGTAGGGTTAAGGTCAGGGTTAGGGGTTAGGCTACTAACAGTTAGGAGATGTAGGGTTAAGGTCAGGGTTAGGGGTTAGGTTACTAACAGTTAGGAGATGTAGGGTTAAGGTCAGGGTTAGGGGTTAGGTTACATACAGTTAGGAGATGTAGGGTTAAGGTCAGGGTTAGGGGTTAGGTTACATACAGTTAGGAGATGTAGGGTTAAGGTCAGGGTTAGGGGTTAGGTTACATACAGTTAGGAGATGTAGGGTTAAGGTCAGGGTTAGGGGTTAGGTTACATACAGTTAGGAGATGTAGGGTTAAGGTCAGGGTTAGGGGTTAGGTTACTAACAGTTAGGAGATGTAGGGTTAAGGTCAGGGTTAGGGGTTAGGCTACATACAGTTAGGAGATGTAGGGTTAAGGTCAGGGTTAGGGGTTAGGTTACATACAGTTAGGAGATGTAGGGTTAAGGTCAGGGTTAGGGGTTAGGTTACATACAGTTAGGAGATGTAGGGTTAAGGTCAGGGTTAGGGGTTAGGTTACTAACAGTTAGGATATGTAGGGTTAAGGTCAGGGTTAGGGGTTAGGTTACATACAGTTAGGAGATGTAGGGTTAAGGTCAGGGTTAGGGGTTAGGCTACATACAGTTAGGAGATGTAGGGTTAAGGTCAGGGTTAGGGGTTAGGCTACTAACAGTTAGGAGATGTAGGGTTAAGGTCAGGGTTAGGGGTTAGGTTACATACAGTTAGGAGATGTAGGGTTAAGGTCAGGGTTAGGGGTTAGGTTACATACAGTTAGGAGATGTAGGGTTAAGGTCAGGGTTAGGGGTTAGGTTACATACAGTTAGGAGATGTAGGGTTAAGTCAGGGTTAGGGGTTAGGTTACATACAGTTAGGAGATGTAGGGTTAAGGTCAGGGTTAGGGGTTAGGTTACATACAGTTAGGAGATGTAGGGTTAAGGTCAGGGTTAGGGGTTAGGCTACTAACAGTTAGGAGATGTAGGGTTAAGGTCAGGGTTAGGGGTTAGGTTACATACAGTTAGGAGATGTAGGGTTAAGGTCAGGGTTAGGGGTTAGGTTACATACAGTTAGGAGATGTAGGGTTAAGGTCAGGGTTAGGTTACTAACAGCTAGGAGATGTAGGGTTAAGGTCAGGGTTAGGGGTTAGGTTACATACAGTTAGGAGATGTAGGGTTAGGTCAGGGTTAGGGGTTAGGTTACTAACAGTTAGGAGATGTAGGGTTAAGGTCAGGGTTAGGGGTTAGGTTACATACAGTTAGGAGATGTAGGGTTAAGGTCAGGGTTAGGGGTTAGGTTACATACAGTTAGGAGATGTAGGGTTAAGGTCAGGGTTAGGGGTTAGGTTACATACAGTTAGGAGATGTAGGGTTAAGGTCAGGGTTAGGGGTTAGGCTACTAACAGTTAGGAGATGTAGGGTTAAGGTCAGGGTTAGGGGTTAGGCTACTAACAGTTAGGAGATGTAGGGTTAGGTCAGGGTTAGGGGTTAGGCTACATACAGTTAGGAGATGTAGGGTTAAGGTCAGGGTTAGGGGTTAGGTTACATACAGTTAGGAGATGTAGGGTTAAGGTCAGGGTTAGGGGTTAGGTTACATACAGTTAGGAGATGTAGGGTTAAGGTCAGGGTTAGGGGTTAGGTTACATACAGTTAGGAGATGTAGGGTTAGGTCAGGGTTAGGGGTTAGGTTACATACAGTTAGGAGATGTAGGGTTAAGGTCAGGGTTAGGGGTTAGGTTACATACAGTTAGGAGATGTAGGGTTAGGTCAGGGTTAGGGGTTAGGTTACATACAGTTAGGAGATGTAGGGTTAAGGTCAGGGTTAGGGGTTAGGTTACATACAGTTAGGAGATGTAGGGTTAAGGTCAGGGTTAGGGGTTAGGTTACTAACAGTTAGGAGATGTAGGGTTAAGGTCAGGGTTAGGGGTTAGGTTACTAACAGCTAGGAGATGTAGGGTTAAGGTCAGGGTTAGGGGTTAGGTTACTAACAGCTAGGAGATGTAGGGTTAAGTCAGGGTTAGGGGTTAGGTTACATACAGCTAGGAGATGTAGGGTTAAGGTCAGGGTTAGGGGTTAGGTTACATACAGTTAGGAGATGTAGGGTTAAGTCAGGGTTAGGGGTTAGGTTACTAACAGTTAGGAGATGTAGGGTTAAGGTCAGGGTTAGGGGTTAGGTTACTAACAGTTAGGAGATGTAGGGTTAAGGTCAGGGTTAGGGGTTAGGTTACTAACAGTTAGGAGATGTAGGGTTAAGGTCAGGGTTAGGGGTTAGGTTACTAACAGTTAGGAGATGTAGGGTTAAGGTCAGGGTTAGGGGTTAGGTTACTAACAGTTAGGAGATGTAGGGTTAAGGTCAGGGTTAGGGGTTAGGTTACATACAGTTAGGAGATGTAGGGTTAAGGTCAGGGTTAGGGGTTAGGTTACATACAGTTAGGAGATGTAGGGTTAAGGTTAGGGGTTAGGTTACTAACAGTTAGGAGATGTAGGGTTAAGGTCAGGGTTAGGGGTTAGGTTACATACAGTTAGGAGATGTAGGGTTAAGGTCAGGGTTAGGGGTTAGGTTACATACAGTTAGGAGATGTAGGGTTAAGGTCAGGGTTAGGGGTTAGGTTACATACAGTTAGGAGATGTAGGGTTAAGGTCAGGGTTAGGGGTTAGGCTACTAACAGTTAGGAGATTTAGGGTTAGGGTTAGGGGTTAGGTTACATACAGTTAGGAGATGTAGGGTTAGGTCAGGGTTAGGGGTTAGGTTACATACAGTTAGGAGATGTAGGGTTAAGGTCAGGGTTAGGGGTTAGGTTACATACAGTTAGGAGATGTAGGGTTAAGGTCAGGGTTAGGGGTTAGGTTACATACAGTTAGGAGATGTAGGGTTAAGGTCAGGGTTAGGGGTTAGGCTACTAACAGTTAGGAGATGTAGGGTTAAGTCAGGGTTAGGGGTTAGGTTACTAACAGCTAGGAGATGTAGGGTTAAGGTCAGGGTTAGGGGTTAGGTTACATACAGTTAGGAGATGTAGGGTTAAGGTTAGGGTTAGGGGTTAGGTTACATACAGTTAGGAGATGTAGGGTTAAGGTCAGGGTTAGGGGTTAGGCTACTAACAGTTAGGAGATGTAGGGTTAGGGTTAGGGTTAGGGGTTAGGTTACATACAGTTAGGAGATGTAGGGTTAGGTCAGGGTTAGGGGTTAGGTTACATACAGTTAGGAGATGTAGGGTTAAGGTCAGGGTTAGGGGTTAGGCTACATACAGTTAGGAGATGTAGGGTTAAGGTCAGGGTTAGGGGTTAGGTTACATACAGTTAGGAGATGTAGGGTTAAGGTTAGGGTTAGGGGTTAGGTTACATACAGTTAGGAGATGTAGGGTTAAGTCAGGGTTAGGGGTTAGGTTACATACAGTTAGGAGATGTAGGGTTAAGGTCAGGGTTAGGGGTTAGGTTACATACAGTTAGGAGATGTAGGGTTAAGGTCAGGGTTAGGGGTTAGGTTACTAACAGTTAGGAGATGTAGGGTTAAGGTCAGGGTTAGGGGTTAGGCTACTAACAGTTAGGAGATGTAGGGTTAAGGTCAGGGTTAGGGGTTAAGTTACATACAGTTAGGAGATGTAGGGTTAAGGTCAGGGTTAGGGGTTAGGTTACATACAGTTAGGAGATGTAGGGTTAAGGTCAGGGTTAGGGGTTAGGCTACATACAGTTAGGAGATGTAGGGTTAAGGTCAGGGTTAGGGGTTAGGCTACTAACAGTTAGGAGATGTAGGGTTAAGGTCAGGGTTAGGGGTTAGGTTACATACAGTTAGGAGATGTAGGGTTAAGGTCAGGGTTAGGGGTTAGGTTACATACAGTTAGGAGATGTAGGGTTAAGGTCAGGGTTAGGGGTTAGGTTACATACAGTTAGGAGATGTAGGGTTAGGTCAGGGTTAGGGGTTAGGTTACATACAGTTAGGAGATGTAGGGTTAAGGTCAGGGTTAGGGGTTAGGCTACATACAGTTAGGAGATGTAGGGTTAGGGTTAGGGGTTAGGTTACATACAGCTGGTAGTTGTCTGTCCATAGCTGGAACCTCAGTCATGAGGTGGAAGACGTTCTTAGTTCCAGTCTTGTTGACTGACAGCTTCATGCTCTCCTCATGGAACAGCAGACTCCTCTCTCTCACAGTCATCGCTGTCTGCAGCAGTGGAGGGTCGATGTACACTGTCTTACTCTGTTTACTGCCTGCAATACAGAGACATGGTTCACATTAGGGTTAGGGTCGAAACATGGTAGATCTCTCAATGGACTGTTCAAAGTTGGTCTGACCAATTTTAATCTATGCATCAAAACAGCTTTGATCACCCGGACTGGGAAATGTTCTGGGTCGCCTCTGGGAATAGTATCGACATATACAGTGAGGGGAAAAAGTATTTGATCCCCTGCTGAATTTGTACGTTGGCCCACTGACAAAGACATGATCAGTCTATACTTTTAATGGTAGGTTTATTTGACCAGTGAGAGACAGAATAACAACAAAAACATCCAGAAAAACACATTTTTTATAAATTGATTTTAATGAGGGAAATAAGTATTTGACCCCCTCTCAATCAGAAAGATTTCTGGCTCCCAGGTGTCTTTTATACAGGTAACAAACTGAGATTAGGAGCACTCTCTTAAAGGGAGTGCTCCTAATCTCAGTTTGTTACCTGTATAAAAGACACCTGTCCACAGAAGCAATCAATCAATCAGATTCCAAACTCTCCACCATGGCCAAGACCAAGGGGCTCACCAAGGATGTCAGGGACAAGATTGTAGACCTACACAAGGCTGGAATGGGCTACAAGACCATCGCCAAGCAGCTTGGTGAGAAGGTGACAACCGTTGGTGCAATTATTCGCAAATGGAAGAAACACAAAATAACTGTCAATCTCCCTCGGCCTGGGGCTCCAGGATGCTCCAGGATTACCTACACATACTGACCAGCTCATGTTATAGACAGAAGCGCGCTACATGGCAGACCAATCCGAACTCATCTCTCGGCATTTCCAGCCCACTCATTATCTCAGCCAATCATGGCTAGCGGGAAGGTTGCTGTCTTTTTCCGTGGCTAAACCAACTAGGCTCGTAATTTAACAATTTTATTCGTATTTACAGATGGCTTACAAGTTTGTTATTAAGGCACATGAAAGTTCACATGTTCCAGAAGAAATTTCTGCCAAAAAAGTTTACGTTCAAATGGCGCTCCTGTGAAGTAGTGACACGTGACATCCGCCTAGTTTCCTGAAATGAGTCACAAATGTTTTGGTATCCTTCCCCAGATCTGTGCCTCGACGCAATCCTGTCTCAGAGCTCTACGGAAAAATTCATTCGACCTCATGGCTTGGTTTTTGCTCTGACGTGCACTGTCAACTGTGGGACCTTATATAGACAGGTGTGTGCCTTTCCAAATCATGTCCAATCAATTGAATTTACCACAGGTGGACTCCAATCAAGTTTTAGAAACATCTGAAGGATGATCAATGGAAACAGGATGCATCCAAGCTCAATTTCGAGTCTCGTAGCAAAGGGTCTGAATACGTATATATATGTAAATAAGGTATTGCTGTTGTTTATTTTTAATAAATGTGCTAAAATTTCTAAAAACCTGTTCTTGCGTTGTCATTATGGGGTATTGTGTGTAGATTGATGAGGGGAAAAAATAATGTAATCCATTTTAGAATAAGGCTGTAACGTAACAAAACGTGGAAAAAGGAAGGGGTCTGAATACTTTCCGAATGCACTGTAGCCATGTTATTACCTAGTACCCCTGCATATTGACTCAGTACTGGTACTCCCTGTATATAGCCATGTTATTACCTGGTACCCCTGACTCAGTACTGGTACTCCCTGTATATAGCCATGTTATTACCTGGTACCCCTGCATATTGACTCAGTACTGGTACTCCCTGTATATAGCCATGTTATTACCTGGTACCCCTGACTCAGTACTGGTACTCCCTGTATATAGCCATGTTATTACCTGGTACTCCCTGTATATAGCCATGTTATTACCTGGTACTCCCTGTATATAGCCATGTTATTACCTGGTACTCCCTGTATATAGCCATGTTATTACCTGGTACTCCCTGTATATAGCCATGTTATTACCTGGTACTCCCTGTATATAACCATGTTATTACCTGGTACTTCCTGTGTATAGCCATGTTATTACCTGGTACTCCCTGTATATAGCCATGTTATTACCTGGTACCCCTGACTCAGTACTGGTACTCCCTGTATATAGCCATGTTATTACCTGGTACCCCTGCATATTGACTCAGTACTGGTACTCCCTGTATATAACCATGTTATTACCTGGTACCCCTGCATATTGACTCAGTACTGGTACTCCCTGTATATAGCCATGTTATTACCTGGTACCCCTGACTCAGTACTGGTACTCCCTGTATATAGCCATGTTATTACCTGGTACCCCTGCATATTGACTCAGTACTGGTACTCCCTGTATATAGCCATGTTATTACCTGGTACCCCTGACTCAGTACTGGTACTCCCTGTATATAGCCATGTTATTACCTGGTACTCCCTGTATATAGCCATGTTATTACCTGGTACCCCTGCATATTGACTCAGTACTGGTACTCCCTGTATATAGCCATGTTATTACCTGGTACCCCTGACTCAGTACTGGTACTCCCTGTATATAGCCATGTTATTACCTGGTACTCCCTGTATATAGCCATGTTATTACCTGGTACTCCCTGTATATAGCCATGTTATTACCTGGTACTCCCTGTATATAGCCATGTTATTACCTGGTACTCCCTGTATATAGCCATGTTATTACCTGGTACTCCCTGTATATAACCATGTTATTACCTGGTACTTCCTGTGTATAGCCATGTTATTACCTGGTACTCCCTGTATATAGCCATGTTATTACCTGGTACTCCCTGTATATAGCCATGTTATTACCTGGTACTCCCTGTATATAGCCATGTTATTACCTGGTACTCCCTGTATATAGCCATGTTATTACCTGGTACCCCTGACTCAGTACTGGTACTCCCTGTATATAGCCATGTTTTTACCTGGTACCCCTGACTCAGTACTGGTACTACCTCTACAGTGGGGAGAACAAGTATTTGATACACTGCCGATTTTGCAGGTTTTCCTACTTACAAAGCATGTAGAGGTCTGTACTTTTTATCATAGGTACACTTCAACTGTGAGAGACGGAATCTAAAACAAAAATCCAGAAAATCACATTGTATGATTTTTAACTGATTAATTTGCATAAGTATTTGATCACCTACCAACCAGTAAGAATTCCGGCTCTCACAGACCTGTTCGTTTTTCTTTAAGAAGCCCTCCTGTTCTCCACTCATTACCTGTATTAACTGCACCTGTTTGAACTCGCTACCTGTATAAAAGACACCTGTCCACACACTCAAACAGACTCCAACCTCTCCACAATGGCCAAGACCAGAGAGCTGTGTAAGGACATCAGGGATAAAACTGTAGACCTGCACAAGGCTGGGATGGGCTACAGGACAATAGGCAAGCAGCTTGGTGAGAAGGCAACAACTGTTGGCGCAATTCTTAGAAAATGGAAGAAGTTCAAGATGACGGTCAATCACCCTCGGTCTGGGGCTCCATGCAAGATCTCACCTCGTGGGGCATCAATGATCATGAGGAAGGTGAGGGATCAGCCTAGAACTACACGGCAGGACCTGGTCAATGACCTGAAGAGAGCTGGGACCACAGTCTCAAAGAAAACCATTAGTAACACACTACGCCGTCATGGATTAAAATCCTGCAGCGCACGCAAGGTCCCCCTGCTCAAGCCAGCGCATGTCCAGGCCCATCTGAAGTTTGCCAATGACCATCTGGATGATCCAGATGAGGAATGGGAGAAGGTCATGTGGTCTGATGAGACAAAAATAGAGCTTTTTGGTCTAAACTCCACTCGCCGTGTTTGGAGGAAGAAGAAGGATGAGTACAACCCCAAGAACACCATCCCAACCGTGAAGCATGGAGGTGGAAACATCATTCTTTGGGGATGCTTTTCTGCAAAGGGGACAGGACGACTGCACCGTATTGAGGGGAGGATGGATGAGGCTATGTATCGCGAGATCTTGGCCAACAACCTCCTTCCCTCAGTAAGAGCATTGAAGATGGGTCGTGGCTGGGTCTTCCAGCATGACAACGGCCCGAAACACACAGCCAGGGCAACTAAGGAGTGGCTCCGTAAGAGGCATCTCAAGGTCGGTCCTGTAGTGGCCGAGCCAGTCTCCAGACCTGAACCCAATAGAAAATTCTTTGGAGGGAGCTGAAAGTCCGTATTGCCCAGCGACAGCCCCGAAACCTGAAGGATCTGGAGAAGGTCTGTATGGAGGAGTGGGCCAAAATGCCTGCTGCAGTGTGTGCAGAAGGATTACAAATAACATTTGCTTTGACAATATGGCCGACCGGTGGCTTCAAAGCCTCTCATTGGCCAATACAAAGCATCAGCGATCCAGGGTTTATATACTTCACATCATTGATTTCAAGATATTTTGTGTTGAAAGAAATGTGCAGTTTTATAATGCTATTCTAAACATTTTTCTAAGCAGTTTTAAAGCTAATTTCCTGACATTCTACACATTTTGCCATGATGCTGAGAGAGAATTCTGCAGTTTTAAAGCTAATTTCCAGTCATTCTACACATTTCGCTGTCATATGCTATCTGGTGGGCCCCTGGTTAGGGTTCAGGGTAATGTCCTACCTCTCCCAAGGTTGATATTTGGAAGATCTCAATTGCATACTCCTCACGTCCTACCCATCTCCTTCTCAAATGGATGAGAAAGCCAGAGGTCCCTCCCTTTTGACCTTCTCCTCCAATGGGTTTTGAGAAGGAGACAAGGAGAAAGAACGTGAGCAGTATGACCACTACAGGTAATGAGGGGTTAGGGGTCAGGATGAGGGGTCAGGGGTCAGGATGAGGGGTTAGGGTCAGGGGTCAGGATGAGGGGTTAGGGGTCAGGGGTTAGGCATCAGGGGTTAGGTTATATCCTACCTCTCCCAGGGTTGGTTTTGACCACTACAGGTAACTCCCAGGGGTCAGGATGAGGGGTCAGGATGAGGGGTTAGGGTCAGGGGTCAGGATGAGGGGTCAGGGGTCAGGATGAGGGGTTAGGTTATATCCTACCTCTCCCAGGGTTGGTTTTGACCACTACAGGTAACTCCCAGGGGTCAGGATGAGGGGTTAGGGGTCAGGGGTCAGGCATCAGGGGTTAGGTTATATCCTACCTCTCCCAGGGTTGGTTTTGACCACTACAGGTAACTCCCAGGGGTCAGGATGAGGGGTCAGGATGAGGGGTTAGGGTCAGGGGTCAGGATGAGGGGTTAGGCATCAGGGGTTAGGTTATATCCTACCTCTCCCAGGGTTGGTTTTGACCACTACAGGTAACTCCCAGGGGTCAGTGAAGTCCGGACCGTGGTTGTCCAGCAGTCTGACCAGACTTTCTCTACTCAGGACAACATGGGGTTCATACCGACCACTCAGCTTCTCTGCATTACTGTCAGTACTGACGCCCTGAACATGAAACAAACACCAACATCTGAAGAATAGCCCATAATACTGTTTTCAGGGGATGGAGTAATAAAGTCACTTATTTAGTGTGTAAAATGGACTCTAAGACATAACACTGTTTAGAAACATCAATGGTGTGTCCAAAGTGATGCATCAGCCACCTCTAGAGATATTGTGAGGAAGAGTGCTGCTGGAGTGTGTTCATATACAAAGGCCTCCCAAAGACTGAGCTCCAACCTGAGACAATAACCAATGATGTCTCTCTTTGTTGTAGTAATTAAGAAGTAAAGCATTATTCTTACAGAGTGTGAGTGCTTTGCTTTCTTCACTGGAGGAATATCTGATGAAACAGTCTCGTAGTCAAATGACAACTGCGCTTCATTAGGCACCACCTTGTGGTCTGTGATCACCACCTCGCCCTGGAGACACAGAAAGGAGGAGGACAGGTTCTGTGGCTCAAGTACAATGGATGATATAGAATACATTATGTTATATAGAACACATTATTCTAGTATATCTCACCATAGTAAGGAGCTGTTCTATAGAACACATTATTCTAGTATATCTCACCATAGTAAGGAGCTGTTCTATAGAACACATTATTCTAGTATATCTCACCATAGTAAGGAGCTGTTCTATAGAACACATTATTCTAGTATATCTCACCATAGTAAGGAGCTGTTCTATAGAACACATTATTCTAGTATATCTCACCATAGTAAGGAGCTGTTCTATAGAACACATTATTCTAGTATATCTCACCATAGTAAGGAGCTGTTCTATTGAACACATTATTCTAGTATATCTCACCATAGTAAGGAGCTGTTCTATAGAACACATTATTCTAGTATATCTCACCATAGTAAGGAGCTGTTCTATAGAACACATTATTCTAGTATATCTCACCATAGTAAGGAGCTGTTCTATAGAACACATTATTCTAGTATATCTCACCATAGTAAGGAGCTGTTCTATAGAACACATTATTCTAGTATATCTCACCATAGTAAGGAGCTGTTCTATATAGAACACATTATTCTAGTATATCTCACCATAGTCAGGAGCTGTTCTATAGAACACATTATTCTAGTATATCTCACCATAGTAAGGAGCTGTTCTATAGAACACATTATTCTAGTATATCTCACCATAGTAAGGAGCTGTTCTATATAGAACACATTATTCTAGTATATCTCACCATAGTAAGGAGCTGTTCTATAGAACACATTATTCTAGTATATCTCACCATAGTAAGGAGCTGTTATATATAGAACACATTATTCTAGTATATCTCACCATAGTAAGGAGCTGTTCTATAGAACACATTATTCTAGTATATCTCACCATAGTAAGGAGCTGTTCTATAGAACACATTATTCTAGTATATCTCACCATAGTAAGGAGCTGTTCTATAGAACACATTATTCTAGTATATCTCACCATAGTAAGGAGCTGTTCTATAGAACACATTATTCTAGTATATCTCACCATAGTAAGGAGCTGTTCTATAGAACACATTATTCTAGTATATCTCACCATAGTAAGGAGCTGTTCTATAGAACACATTATTCTAGTATATCTCACCATAGTAAGGAGCTGTTATATATAGAACACATTATTCTAGTATATCTCACCATAGTAAGGAGCTGTTCTATAGAACACATTATTCTAGTATATCTCACCATAGTCAGGAGCTGTTCTATAGAACACATTATTCTAGTATATCTCACCATAGTAAGGAGCTGTTCTATATAGAACACATTATTCTAGTATATCTCACCATAGTAAGGAGCTGTTCTATAGAACACATTATTCTAGTATATCTCACCATAGTAAGGAGCTGTTCTATATAGAACACATTATTCTAGTATATCTCACCATAGTAAGGAGCTGTTCTATAGAACACATTATTCTAGTATATCTCACCATAGTAAGGAGCTGTTCTATAGAACACATTATTCTAGTATATCTCACCATAGTAAGGAGCTGTTCTATAGAACACATTATTCTAGTATATCTCACCATAGTAAGGAGCTGTTATATAGAACACATTATTCTAGTATATCTCACCATAGTAAGGAGCTGTTCTATATAGAACACATTATTCTAGTATATCTCACCATAGTAAGAAGCTGTTCTATAGAACACATTATTCTAGTATATCTCACCATAGTAAGGAGCTGTTCTATAGAACACATTATTCTAGTATATCTCACCATAGTAAGGAGCTGTTCTATATAGAACACATTATTCTAGTATATCTCACCATAGTAAGGAGCTGTTCTATATAGAACACATTATTCTAGTATATCTCACCATAGTAAGGAGCTGTTCTATAGAACACATTATTCTAGTATATCTCACCATAGTAAGGAGCTGTTCTATAGAACACATTATTCTAGTATATCTCACCATAGTAAGGAGCTGTTATATAGAACACATTATTCTAGTATATCTCACCATAGTAAGGAGCTGTTCTATATAGAACACATTATTCTAGTATATCTCACCATAGTAAGGAGCTGTTCTATAGAACACATTATTCTAGTATATCTCACCATAGTAAGGAGCTGTTCTATAGAACACATTATTCTAGTATATCTCACCATAGTAAGGAGCTGTTCTATAGAACACATTATTCTAGTATATCTCACCATAGTCAGGAGCTGTTCTATAGAACACATTATTCTAGTATATCTCACCATAGTAAGGAGCTGTTATATAGAACACATTATTCTAGTATATCTCACCATAGTAAGGAGCTGTTCTATATAGAACACATTATTCTAGTATATCTCACCATAGTAAGGAGCTGTTCTATAGAACACATTATTCTAGTATATCTCACCATAGTAAGGAGCTGTTTCTCAAAGTTGAGCTGGAGGCTGGATGAGAAGTTTCCTCCTGTGAGGCTGGTTATCTCATGGATCAGATAGAGTTGGGGATACTTCCTCATCTGGTCTCGACAGGCTCTCAGGTACTCCTAGAACAGAGAAAGATGAGAGTACCGTTCAGAGTTGTAACATCAGCAGACTAGTAACCAGGAAGTAACAGTGCATTACCTCTGAGAAGAGCGCGGCCCCCTGGGATATGTAGTTGTAGTCGTCGGGACACATCCTGGCCACTTCCTGAAGGTACCTCATGAACTCTGTCCTCTCACTGTTCACATGCAGCAACAGAGTCTGATCGGCAGAGATAAACAGGGTTAGTGCAGGATCGGGTAGGGTGAAGGTACGCTGTGATTCCAATCTGACAGTGAGGAAGGCACAATTCACAATATTGAGTTCTGTCAATGTCAATAGCATGTTTTAAGTACAATGACCGAATGCACAGGCTCTGACCTTCCAGGAACAGCCACAGGCTCTGACCTTCCAGGAACAGCCACAGGCTCTGACCTTACAGGAACAGCCACAGGCTCTGACCTTCCAGGAACAGCCAGTGTGACCTTCCAGGAACAGCCACAGTGTGACCTTCCAGGAACAGCCACATGCTCTGACCTTCCAGGAACAGCCACAGTGTGACCTTCCAGGAACAGCCACATGCTCTGACCTTCCAGGAACAGCCACAGTGTGACCTTATAGGAACAGCCACAGTGTGACCTTATAGGAACAGCCACAGTGTGACCTTCCAGGAACAGCCACAGGCTCTGACCTTCCAGGAACAGCCACAGGCTCTGACCTTCCAGGAACAGCCACAGGCTCTGACCTTCCAGGAACAGCCACAGTGTGACCTTACAGGAACAGCCACAGGCTCTGACCTTCCAGGAACAGCCACAGGCTCTGACCTTACAGGAACAGCCACAGGCTCTGACCTTACAGGAACAGCCACAGGCTCTGACCTTACAGGAACAGCCACAGGCTCTGACCTTCCAGGAACAGCCACAGTGTGACCTTCCAGGAACAGCCACAGTGTGACCTTCCAGGAACAGCCACAGTGTGACCTTCCAGGAACAGCCACAGGCTCTGACCTTCCAGGAACAGCCAGTGTGACCTTCCAGGAACAGCCACAGTGTGACCTTCCAGGAACAGCCACATGCTCTGACCTTCCAGGAACAGCCACAGTGTGACCTTCCAGGAACAGCCACATGCTCTGACCTTCCAGGAACAGCCACAGTGTGACCTTATAGGAACAGCCACAGTGTGACCTTCCAGGAACAGCCACAGGCTCTGACCTTCCAGGAACAGCCACAGGCTCTGACCTTCCAGGAACAGCCACAGGCTCTGACCTTCCAGGAACAGCCACAGGCTCTGACCTTCCAGGAACAGCCACAGTGTGACCTTCCAGGAACAGCCACAGTGTGACCTTCCAGGAACAGCCACAGGCTCTGACCTTCCAGGAACAGCCAGTGTGACCTTCCAGGAACAGCCACAGTGTGACCTTCCAGGAACAGCCACATGCTCTGACCTTCCAGGAACAGCCACAGGCTCTGACCTTCCAGGAACAGCCACAGGCTCTGACCTTACAGGAACAGCCACAGGCTCTGACCTTACAGGAACAGCCACAGTGTGACCTTACAGGAACAGCCACAGTGTGACCTTCCAGGAAGAGCCACAGTGTGACCTTCCAGGAACAGCCACAGTGTGACAACAGCATAGCGTGTTGAGAGCATTA
The DNA here is from genome assembly GCF_964263955.1 of Coregonus lavaretus. Classification (NCBI taxonomy): domain Eukaryota; kingdom Metazoa; phylum Chordata; class Actinopteri; order Salmoniformes; family Salmonidae; genus Coregonus; species Coregonus lavaretus. The sequence goes on from NC_140008.1 coordinate 145,753, forward strand.
TGTGCATGAGGAGCTTCTCTGTATGTATTGTGCAAATGAAGTTTATTATATTCGTATTATTAAGAGCCAGTCAGTAGCCTACCTGAGGAGCTTCTCTGGGCTGTTTGCTGGTCAGCACACGGAGATATGTCAGCTGGTCTTTACTGGTGAGTCTGGAGAAACAGGGGTATGGTACCCTGGGCTCCGGGAACATCTCTGGTACCTGGCCGGGAAGGACGGGAAGGCTGGGGTCCTGGCCGGGGGGTCTAGGGTGGCTGGGGTCCTGGCCGGGGGGCCTAGGGTGGCTGGGGTCCTGGCCGGGGGGCCTAGGGTGACTGGGGTCCTGGCCGGGGGGTCTAGGGTGACTGGAGACTGCCTCACCAGCAGGTGGGTGGTCATCTTTATGGTCACTGTGTTCATCCTGACTGTCAGAACTGGGCTCTCTGGTGCCACTCCTCTCATCCTGACTGTCAGAACTGGGCTCTCTGGTGCCACTCCTCTCATCCTTGATGTTACTGCTGCTGCTTTTGGACTGGTTCTGTGTAGAGGGGAGCTTGGCTGGTCCTGTTGGGTCCCCTAACTCCTCCTTCACTTCAACCTTTACTGCGGGACTGGACACCACAACAACTGCTCATCATTCTAATGGTTACCAGTTCCAACAATGAGAAAGAGCTCAAACTCCCATCAATCAGCTGACCATTGACGCTATGTTAGGTAGCTACTGCTAGATGCATACTGTACCTTACTTCAGCCATATCCCAGAGTCCCTTCATGGTCGGCGCCAGGGAGTACTTGTCATAGAGGTCTTTGTTGAATAATAGACAGTCTGGGGCTGGGAGCGGGACGTCCTCCCTACGAGGAGATTGGGAACAGCATTTCATCATGATTACGTTACAACTAACATCACTACGTCAAACACTCTCGCCAAATGGTTAATCACAAACCAAGCTCACCAGGTCAGCTCCATATGTACTGCTGTATTAGGTTGGCCTGGTTATGAGATGAGATGTAGCTGAGAACAATACAACTATAAATAGTTAGCTAGTAGCCTGTGATATACTTGAACGATGGCATTGATGTGAGCTTCAGCGTTCAACGTGAAACCGCTGTGATACAGGCAATAATAACTAACTACTTCCGGGTCAAGGACTTCTTCTTCGATGAAGTTTAACGGCGGTTGCCATCCAATTTGTTGCATTACCGCCACCTACTAGACTGGAGTGCAAAATACTGTATCCAGGCGTTTTAAGATCTGGCTGGCGTCAGCAACGTCTGAGCAGAGGAATGCGCCCGCTATGTTTGGCATCTGTGAAAAGTGTCTTTGTATTTTCTTTTATGAGGGTGTAAATTATATTATGACACATTCTTGTAAAAAGTTACTGCAAACCGTTCTGGAGCTCCTCCAATTTGGAACACCTCGAACTGGACTAAGATTTTTTCTTTATTGAGTCTGACGCAACGGATATACTGTTTCTCCGAGACCAGGCCCAAATCCCCATTATTCGTGTGAAGAAAAGACAGAGGTACAGGGGGCGGAGATCGAGGTGCCTTGTGAGAATTCAAGCGGATAACCCGCCTCTACCATCCGTTCTATTGGCCAACGTGCAATCATTGGAGAATAAACTGGATGATCTCTGTTCGAGACTATCCTACCAACGGGACATTAAAAACTGTAATATCTTATGTTTCACGAGTCGTGGCTGAACGACGACACGGATAATATAGAGCTGGCTGGGTTTCCGTGCACCGGCAGGACAGAGCAGCAACGTCTGGTAAGACGAGGGGTGGGGGTGTGTGTCTATTTGTCAATAACAGCTGGTGCGCGATGTCTAATATTAAGGAAGTCTCCAGGTATTGCTCGCCTGAGGTAGAGTACCTCGTGATTTTTTATTTCTTTATTTTTTTCACCTTTATTTAACCAGGTAAGCCAGTTGAGAACAAGTTCTCATTTACAACTGCGACCTGGCCAAGATAAAGCAAAGCAGTGCGATAAAAACAACAACACAGAGTTACATATGGGGTAAAACAAAACATAAAGTCAAAAATACAACAGAAAAAAATATATACAGTGTGTGCAAATGTAGGTGAGGTAGTTGGGTGGGCTAATTTCAGATGGGCTGTGTACAGGTGCAGTGATCGGTAAGCTGCTCTGACAACTGATGCTTAAAGTTAGTGAGGGAGATAAGAGTCTCCAGCTTCAGAGATTTTTGCAGTTCGTTCCAGTCATTGGCAGCAGTGAACTGGAAGGAATGGCGGCCAAAGGAGGTGTTGGCTTTGGGGATGACCAGTGAGATATACCTGCTGGAGCGCAGACTACGGGTGGGTGTTGCTATGGTGACCAATGAGCTAAGATAAGGCGGGGATTTGCCTAGCAGTGATTTATAGATGGCCTGGAGCCAGTGGGTTTGGCGACGAATATGTAGTGAGGACCAGCCAACAAGAGCGTACAGGTCACAGTGGTGGGTTGTATATGGGGCTTTGGTGACAAAACGGATGGCACTGTGATAGACTACATCCAATTTGCTGAGTAGAGTGTTGGAGGCTATTTTGTAAATGACATCGCCGAAGTCAAGGATCGGTAGGATAGTCAGTTTTACGAGGGCATGTTTGGCAGCATGAGTGAAGGAGGCTTTGTTGCGAAATAGGAAGCCGATTCTAGATTTAACTTTGGATTGGAGATTCTTTATGTGAGTCTGGAAGTTGAGTTTCCAGTCTAACCAGACACCTAGGTATTTGTAGTTGTCCACATACTCTAGGTCAGACCCGTCGAGAGTAGTGATTCTAGTCGGGTAAGCTGTAGACCACACTATCTACCAAGAGTTTTCATCTATATTTTTCGTAGCCGTCTATTTACCACCACAAACCGATGCTGGCACTAAGACCACACTCAACGAGCTGTGTGAGGCCATAAGCAAACAAGAAAATGCTCATCCAGAAGTGGCGCTCCTAGTGGCCGGGAACTTTAATGCAGGCAAACTTAAATCCGTTTTACCTAATTTCTACCATTATGTTAAATATGCAACCAGAGGAAAAAAAACTCTAGACCACATTTACTCCACACACAGAGACGCATACAAAGCTCTCCCTCGCCCTCCATTTGGCAAATCTGACCATAATTCTATCCTCCTGATTCCTGCTTACAATCAAAAACTAAAGCAGGAAGTACCAGTGACTCGCTCAATACGGAAGTGGTCAGATGACGCGGATGCTACGCTACAGGACTGTTTTGCTAGCGCAGACTGGAATATGTTCCAGGATTCTTCAGATGGCATTGAGGAGTATACCACCTCAGTCACCGGCTTCATCAATAAGTGCATCGACGATATTGTCCCCACAGTGACCGTACGTACATATCCCAACCAGAAGCCATGGATTACAGGCAACATCTGCACCGAGCTAAAGGCTAGAGCTGCCGCTTTCAAGGAGCGGGACACTAATCCGGAGGCTTATAATAAATCCCACTATGCCTTCAGATGAACCATCAAACAGGCAAAGCGTCAACACAGGACTAAGATTGAATCCTACTACCACGGCTTTGACGCTCGTCGGATGTGGCAGGGCTAGCAAACTATTACGGACTACAAAGGGAAACCCATCAGCGAGCTGCCCAGTGACGCGAGCCTACCAGACAAGCTAAATGCCTTCTATGCTAGCTTCGAGGGAAGCAACACTGAAGCATGCATGAGAGCTCCAGCTGCTCCGGACGACTGTGTGATCACGCTCTCCATAGCCGATGTGAGCAAGACCTTTAAACAGGTCAACATTCACAAGGCCATGGTTTACCAGGACGTGTACTCAGAGCATGCGCTGACCAACTTGCAAGTGTCTTCACTGACATTTTCAACCTCTCCTTGACCAAGTCTGTAATACCTACATGTTTCAAGCAGATCACCATAGTCCCTGTGCCCAGAAAAGCGAAGGAAACCTGCCTAAATGACCATGAAGTTCTTTGAAACGCTAGTCATGGCTCACATCAACACCATCATCCCGGAAACACTAGACCCACTCCAATTCGCACAACACTCCAACAGATCCACAGATGACGCAATCTTTTATTTTACTTTTTTATTTTAAAAAAAATGCATTGTTGGTTAAGGGCTGTAAGTAAGCATTTCACGGTAATGTCTACACCTGTTGTATTCGGCGCATGTGGCAAATACAATTTGATTTGATTTGATCTCAATCGCACTCCACACTGCCTTTTCCCACCTGGACAAAAGGAACAGCTACCGTGGGGAAAAAAAGTATTTAGTCAGCCACCAATTGTGCAAATTCTCCAACTATGACAGACAAAATGAGAAAAAAAATCCAGAAAATCACATTGTAGGATTTTTTATGAATTTATTTGCAAATTATGGTGGAAAATAAGTATTTGGTCACGTACAAACAAGCAAGATTTCTGGCTCTCACAGACCTGTAACTTCTTCTTTAAGAGGCTCCTTTGTCCTCCACTCGTTACCTGTATTAATGGCACCTGTTTGAACTTGTTATCAGTATAAAAGACACCTGTCCACAACCTCAAACAGTCACACTCCAAACTCCACTATGGCCAAGACCAAAGAGCTGTCAAAGGACACCAGAAACAAAATTGTAGACCTGCACCAGGCTGGGAAGACTGAATCTGCAATAGGTAAGCAGCTTGGTTTGAAGAAATCAACTGTGGGAGCAATTATTAGGAAATGGAAGACATACAAGACCACTGATAATCTCCCTCGATCTGGGGCTCCACGCAAGATCTCACCCCGTGGGGTCAAAATGATCACAAGAACGGTGAGCCAAAAATCCCAGAACCACACGGGGGGACCTAGTGAATGACCTGCAGAGAGCTGGAACCAAAGTTACAAAGCCTACCATCAGTAACACATTACGCCACCAGGGACTCAAATCCTGCAGTGCCAGACATGTCCCACTGCTTAAGCCAGTACATGTCCAGGCCTGTCTGAAGTTTGCTAGAGTGCATTTGGATGATCCAGAAGAGGATTGGGAGAATGTCATATGGTCAGATGAAACCAAAATAGAACTTTTTGGTAAAAACTCAACTCGTCGTGTTTGGAGGACAAAGAATGCTGAGTTGCATCCAAAGAACACCATACCTACTGTGAAGCATGGGGGTGGAAACATCATGCTTTGTGGCTGTTTTTCTGCAAAGGGACCAGGACGACTGATCCGTGTAAAGGAAAGAATGAATGGGGCCATGTATCGTGACATTTTGAGTGAAAACCTCCTTCCATCAGCAAGGGCATTGAAGATGAAACGTGGCTGGGTCTTTCAGCATGACAATGATCCCAAACACACCGCCCGGGCAACGAAGGAGTGGCTTCGTAAGAAGCATTTCAAGGTCCTGGAGTGGCCTAGCCAGTCTCCAGATCTCAACCCCATAGAAAATCTTTGGAGGGAGTTGAAAGTCCGTGTTGCCCAGCGACAGCCCCAAAACATCACTGCTCTAGAAGAGATCTGCATGGAGGAATGGGCCAAAATACCAGCAACAGTGTGTGAAAACCTTGTGAAGACTTACAGAAACGTTTGACCTGTGTCATTGCCAACAAAGGGTATATAACAAAGTATTGAGAAACTTTTGTTATTGACCAAATACTTATTTTCCACCATAATTTGCAAATAAATTCATTAAAAATCTTATTTTTCTCATTTTGTCTGTCATAGTAGAAAATTACAGGCATCTCTCATCTTTTTAAGTGGGAGAACTTGCACAATTGGTGGCTGACTAAATACTTTTTTCCCCCACTGTATGTGAGAATGCTGTTCATTGACTACAGCTCAGCGTTCAACAACCATAGTGCCCACAAAGCTCATCACTAAGCTAAGGACCCTGGGACTAAACACCTCTCTCTGCAACTGGATCCTGGACTTCCTGACGGGCCGCCCCCAGGTGGTAAGGGTAGGTAACAACACATCCGCCATGCTGATCCTCAACACGGGGGCCCCTCAGGGGTGCGTGCTCAGTCCCCTCCTGTACTCCCTGTTCACCCACGACTGCATGGCCAAGCACGACTCCAACACCATCATTAACTTTGCTGACGACACAACGGTGGTAGGCCTGATCACCGACAACGATGACACAGCCTATAGGGAGGTGGTCAGAGACCTGGCAGTGTGGTGCCAGGATAACAACCTCTCCCTCAACGTGAGCAAGACAAAGGAGTGATCGTGGACTACAGGAAAAGGAGGGCCGAACACTCCCCAATTCACATCGACCGGTCTGTAGTGGAGCGGCATCAGCATCAGCATGACACATGTACAGGTGTGTGAGTTGGACAGGATACAAATATATATTTATTATAATCCCTCTCTAAACATTATTTCAGATAGAAATAAACAGGAGTGAGTTGGTGTGAACAGCAATCTAATGTAAACTGTTATATTAGCAGGGCAAAGGCTAAGTAAGGTGGGCTGTACTGTACAACTCTAAACCGGTTTACATGTTAACTCATCTCTCATGTACAGCAGTAGAAAGCTGGGAACAAACTGGCAGCTGTAATAGAAGATGAGATGAGGAGGTTGGGAATTGACTGGCTAGGATAAAGAACTGACAGCAATAGAACTCAATATAAAGAGTGAATAGATTAAATTAACATGCGTGGTCCTCTGTAGCTCAGCTGGTAGAGCACGGCGCTTGTAACGCCAAGGTAGTGGGTTCGATCCCCGGGACCACCCATACACAAAAATGTATGCACGCATGACTGTAAGTCGCTTTGGATAAAAGCGTCTGCTAAATGGCTTATTATATAGTGTAGGCTGCGTTTACAAAGGCAGACCAATTTGGATTATTTTTCCATTAATTGGTCTTTTGACCAATCAGATCAGCTATTTTGTCAACACTTGGGCAAAAGAACAGAATTGGGCTGCCTGTGTCAACGCAGCCATATTGATTCCAAACATAAAGCTAGGAATTCACCACTTGTGTTTTAATAAACATTAATGTAAAAGCCACAATGCCAGAACGGGAAAACCCGAGCACTGTTGGGCAAACAGGGAGTCAGAAAGAGGGGAGGGGTAGATTGAAATTCCAAAGGGGTCTCCGAGCCCGTTTCCTAGTTTCCCAGTCAGACATTAGGGTTAGGGTTAGGGTTAGGTCTCCGAGCCCGTTTCCTAGTTTCCCAGTCAGACATTAGGGTTAGGGTTAGGGTTAGGTCTCCGAGCCCGTTTCCTAGTTTCCCAGTCAGACATTAGGGTTAGGGTTAGGGTTAGGTCTCCGAGCCCGTTTCCTAGTTTCCCAGTCAGACATTAGGGTTAGGGTTAGGGTTAGGTCTCCGAGCCCGTTTCCTAGTTTCCCAGTCAGACATTAGGGTTAGGGTTAGGGTTAGGTCTCCGAGCCCGTTTCCTAGTTTCCCAGTCAGACATTAGGGTTAGGGTTAGGGTTAGGTCTCCGAGCCCGTTTCCTAGTTTCTCAGAAATGTTTGTGAGAAATCAGTATTTTTGTCTTGTCGAAAAAAGGCTAAATCTACATTGGTGGCCCAGTTGCTCTTTCTATTCAGTGAATGGAGAGAATGAAGTAGCTCGGAGGCGGTATTCGAGCTTGTCAACTGGAGAAACTGTTGCTTCACAGCTCCTGATCTCGCTCACATTCAGAATGAATGCATTTTAATATAAATACAAGTAAACGTATAGGTTACTGGGGGTAACTTGCTATGTTTGTAGTTCTGTCCTTGTTTGTAGTTCTGTCCGTGTTCTTGTCTATTAATGTTCTGTATTATGTTACGTTTCATGTTCTGTATTATGTTACGTTTCATGTTCTGTATTATGTTACGTTTCATGTTCTGTATTATGTTACGTTTCATGTTCTGTATTATGTTACGTTTCATGTTCTGTATTATGTTACGTTTCATGTTCTGTATTATGTTACGTTTCATGTTCTGTATTATGTTACGTTTCATGTTCTGTATTATGTCATGTTTCATGTTCTGTATTATGTCATGTTTCATGTTCTGTGTGGACCCCAGGAAGAGTAGCTGCTGCTTTTGCAACAGCTAATGGGGATCCTAATAAAATACCAAAATACCAAATACCCTAAGAACAATGTCTAATTGCTGACATAAAAAAGCAATGTTTGGGAAAATAATGGTATGTGGATGAAGGTCATGCTTAGACGAATAAGCTATAAAGGAAAATAAATCACTACAGTTTACACATTTTTAGTTATTTCATGAAATGTTGTTTTTAGAAAATGGTCATTTTTTAATGTACGGGGGGAGCCAGTTACCCCGGTAGAAGATTATGGCAAACGGTTTCACACAACTGTGTTAAAATCCATTTAATCCATTTTATTTATCAATTCTTTACATTTACATTTGACATTTTAGTAATTTAGCAGACGCTCTTATCCAGAGCGACTTATAGTTAGTGAGTGCATACATTTTTTCATACTTTAGTAAGTAATACTTAAAAGCTAATTCTAGCTGTCTTATTTTAATGATTTAAATTAAATATGGGGGGGGGGGGGAATGGTGTTGCACATGTCATCATTAATATCCGCACTATGAGGAGATTTTATGTAAAGTCACTCTTTTTAACTCACCTGTACATTAATTTTCTTTGTTCTTTCTTTGTTGTTCGTTTTCCATACAATCCATTACGTACAATTGCACTAAATATTAAATGAATAATGCCAGCAGTCTTTAAAGTGACATTCAGGAGCAAAAGGTTTTCAATAGTTGTTTTTCATTCATTAAAAAATATATTAATTGGTATATAATATTGGAATGGAATATAACTAATAACATTAAATAACATTTAATAACAATAACTTAACTAATTAACTCAGTGTAACTTTGATGCGGCAACTCTCTTATGCTCTGCACATAGGTCATAAATGAAGCTATCTCCAGTAAAACTGGAGCACAGCTCACGGGCCACCTCCTGCACTGCTCACACCTAACCCAGGGGGAGAGATGCCAGTTGAAAAGCTCTCTCGTAGCTAGCTATCCAGCAATATGACATAAAGTGCTGTGTAAAATAGCTAAAAGGCTATAAAGTAACTAACTGTAAAGCTATCGGTCACTAGTGGAAACATTTACAACTGCAATTAAGTTACCTTTTAAATGTATTTTACCTCAGACGATCTGGTAGTAAGGTTGCTAGCTAGCACTCCTAGCAGCTTATGCTAACTAGCTAGCTGGCTAGCATTTACTGCTAGTGAAGGTGCTAGCTAGCAAAGTTAGCATAAACTAGTGCTAACTGGGCTAGTCATTGTCCCCTAGTAGCGGGGGGAGTTGCCCCCAACACACTCCTCCAACATATTTCTACTTTACTCAAAAATTATCTAAATTTTTCTCTCTAAATAAGTGGACTATGTATCTTAATGTAAGGTTCTGTATTTATTTTCCTAGTTCACCTTGTGTTCTTGAACGTAGCCCTGTTTCTTTGTGTTCTTGAACGTAGCCCTGTTTCTTTGTGTTCTTGAACGTAGCCCTGTTTCTTTGTGTTCTTGAACGTAGCCCTGTTTCTTTGTGTTCTTGAACGTAGCCCTGTCTCTTTGTGTTCTTGAACGTAGCCCTGTTTCTTTAAGTTCTTGAACGTAGCCCTGTTTCTTTGTGTTCTTGAACGTAGCCCTGTCTCTTTGTGTTCTTGAACGTAGCCCTGTTTCTTTATGTTCTTGAACGAAGCCCTGTTTCTTTGTGTTCTTGAACGTAGCCCTGTTTCTTTGTGTTCTTGAACGTAGCCCTGTCTTTCCTTTTTGTTCATTGATTTCACCTGTGTCAGTTACTCACCTGGTCTCATCAGCTCCTTATTTAGTTCAGTTCTTTCTGTTTGTGCCTTGTGAGGTATTGTTCGTTTTGACTCTACTAACCCTTTTCATAGCTCGTTTGTGAGAACCAGTTTTAGCCTTCAGTCCTAGTTTTGTTTCACCTGCCTGTATGCCTGCCTGTGTATGGCCATTGCCTGCCTGTGTATGGCCATTGCCTGCCTGTGTATGGCCATTGCCTGCCTGTGTATGGCCATTGACTGCCTGTGTATGGCCATTGCCTGCCTGTGTATGGCCATTGCCTGCCTGTGTATGGCCATTGCCTGCCTGTGTATGGCCATTGCCTGCCTGTGTATGGCCATTGCCTGCCTGTGTATGGCCATTGCCTGCCTGTGTATGGCCATTGCCTGCCTGTGTATGGCCATTGCCTGCCTGTGTATGGCCATTGCCTGCCTGTGTATGGCCATTGCCTGCCTGTGTATGGCCATTGCCTGCCTGTGTATGGCCATTGCCTGCCTGTGTATGGCCATTGCCTGCCTGTGACCGCGATTCCTGCCTTCTGCAAAGGCATAATAAACACCTGCCGCTCTGCGCGTGAATCTACACCTTTTTCTCCCTGAGTATTCATTACACTTAAGGCTTTCCTACTTGTATATTTAAAATTCAAAAGGCACTATCTTCTTTGCAGGTGCAAAGTAACAGTTGAATAAGATGAGAAAAAATAAGAAACCCGTACACTGCTCTTGATAGTATCACTGCTCTTGATAGTATCACTGCTCTTGATAGTATCACTGCTCTTGATAGTATCACTGCTCTTGATAGTATAACTGCTCTTTATTAAGCTTTACGTATCGGCCTCAAGGTCTTCATCAGAGCTTTTGTGTTTCTTATTTTTTCTCTACTTCTATATTTAAAAAACAATTGTACAGTGCCTTGCAAAAGTACTCATCCCCCTTGGCGTTTTTCTTATTTTGTTGCATTACAACCAGTAAATTAAATGGATTTGGATTTCATGTAATGGACATACACAAAATAGTCCAAATTGGTGAAGTGAAATGAAAAAAATATATATTTTCAAAAATTATAAAAAATAATAACGGAAAAGTGGTGCGTGCATATGTATTCACCCCCTTTGCTATGAAGCCCCTAAATAAGATCTGGTGCAACCAATTACCTTCAGAAGTCACATAATTAGTTAAATAAAGTCCACCTGTGTGCAATCTAAGTGTCACATGATCTCAGTATATATACACCTGTTCTGAAAGGCCCAAGAGTCTGCAACACCACTACGCAAGGGGCACCACTAAGCAAGCAGCACCATGAAGACCAAAGAGCTCGCCAAACAGGTCAGGGACAAAGTTGTGGAGAAGTACAGATCAGGGTTGGGTTATAAAAAAATATCTGAAACTTTGAACATCCCACGGAGCACCATTAAATCCATTATTAAAAAATTGAAACAATATTGCACCACAACAAACCTGCCAAGAGAGGGCTGCCTACCAAAATTCACGGACCAGGCAAGGAGGGCATTAATCAGAGAGGCAACAAAGAGACCAAAGGTAACCCTGAAGGAGCTGCAAAGCTACACAGCGGAGATTGGAGTATCTGTCCATAGGACCACTTTAAGCCGTACACTCCACAGAGCTGGGCTTTACGGAAGAGTGGCCAGAAAAAAGCCATTGCTTAAAGAAAGAAATAAGCAAACATGTTTGGTGTTCGCCAAAAGGCATGTGGGAGACTCCCCAAACATATGGAAGAAGGTACTCTGGTCAGATGAGACTAAAATTGAGCTTTTTGACCATCAAGGAAAACGCTATTTCTGGCGCAAACCCAACACCTCTCATCACCCCGAGAACACCATCCCCACAGTGAAGCATGGTGGTGGCAGCATCATGCTGTGGGGATGTTTTTCATTGGCAGGGATTGGGAAACTGGTCAGTATTGAAGAAATGATGGATGGCGCTAAATATAGGGAAATTCTTGAGGGAAACCTGTTTCAATCTTCCAGAGATTTGAGACTGGGACGGAGGTTCACCTTCCAGCAGGACAATGACCCTAAGCATACTGCTAAAGCAACACTTGAGTGGTTTAAGCTGAAACATTTAAACGTCTTGGAATGGCCTAGTCAAAGCCCGACCTCAATTCAATTGAGAATCTGTGGTATGACTTAAAGATGGCTGTACACCAGCGGAACCCATCCAACTTGAAGGAGCTGGAGCAGTTTTGCCTTGAAGAATGGGAAAAAAAATCCCAGTGGCTAGATGTGCCAAGCTTATAGAGACATACCCCAAGAGACTTGCAGCTGTAATTGCTGCAAAAAGGTGGCTCTACAAAGTATTGACTTTGGTGGGGGGTGAATAGTTATGCACGCTCAAGTTTTCTGTTTTTTTGTCTTATTTCTTGTTTGTTTCACAATAAAAAATATTTTGCATCTTCAAAGTGGTAGGCATGTTGTGTAAATCAAATGATGCAAACCCCCAAAAAATCAATTTAAATTCCAGGTTGTAAGGGAACAAAATAGGAAAATGCTGAGGGGGGTGAATACTTTCACAAGACACTGTAGATCTAACTTCATTGGAATATATCTACAACTTTTTCAAAATTAATTTTTTTTTTGATCAATTTACCACAAAATCGTTTTGTTGAAATGTCCCAAAAAGTTGTGATGACACAGAGGACATTTTTTGTTGAGCAAGAGCAGTGGCAGCCAGGGAAAATGTTGGGGAAATAATGTGGTGACATCTTGTGGTCTTTATGTGAATTACAGTTACCCCAGGGGGCTAGTTACCCCGTAGTACCCTAAGATATAAATGTACCACACTAGAACGTTTGTATATAAATAGTAATATACACAATACATATGAAATACTTGTCTATTTCTGTAATTTCAATAGATTTAAAATGTTTAATAATCTACTTTGATTATTACTTTGTGAAAATATTGACATGCAGAGATACATCACATTGATAGTGCATCAACGAAAGTTAACTCGTTATCCACTTGCCACCTAATCCATAATATCAGTGTTGTAAAGGCTATAAGATGGCTTACTAAATAGCCCTTAAAGTGAAACTTTAATTAACTGGTGCAAAATTATTAGCAGTTATGTCAGTGCAAAACACAAAAACGTTATGGGATTTTAAAATGTCTTAAATGATAATTACGACAATTACGAACTAGGCCTACTATGTTTATGATTGATATTTTTGAGAAGTTCGAAGCAAAATCTCATGGTGTTATAACTAAGTATAGCCTAAGGTGGTTGTATTTCCTCTCCGTGTCTAATCGTGTGTAGCTGAATGAATGAGGCCGGTTGTCTGCGCTCTAATCACCCGCATTCTGATTCCGATTCAGCCGTTCCTTCGTTCTGTTCTCTGTTCTGACTGCTCCTGTGGGAGCCGCATGAGGAAGAGTATCTCTCACGGTGGGTTCCGGTGTAGCATACACACTGTCCACAGCGTTCTGTACGACGATAGACACAGCGATATACCTGAGCCATATTCAAGATTATCCAAACATTCATTTGATTTACTCTATACATTTGATTTTGATTTATTTGTAATGGCATTTTGAAATAGGCCTAACTTGAAATGAAATAGGCCTATTCGAAAATAAAAAGGCATATGACGTAATACTAGTAATAGTAATAACAATAATAATAATAAGTATTATTATTATTACTAATATTATTGTATTATAATTAACCTGTTATTATGTTGTCTGTCTGGAAGTATTTGTATAAATAACTGCATGATGACAGTATTATACCAGCTGTTAACCGTCACAGAATACACCAACCATTACAATAAAGCGTACACCATTTTAATGAGAAAATATTTCGATGACCATGTTTTTAATTCAATGCAGACTATATGAAAATGTTTAGAAAGCACGCATGCTGGCAGAAAAACACGTAGTTTAGGGTTGAGCATGCTGTCCCTTTAACAGAGAAAAGTCAACATTTACAGCGGTTTAATCCACTGGTCACCAGGGCTTTAAATTAAACGCTTCACAGAACAGCTCCTGCAAAATAGATATCTAAAAAATCTAGCTAAAAAGTGCATTTTACAACATTGTCATATCAACTTATTTGCAATTATTCACATTTATTCACATATTTCTTTTGCATTTAGCAAGGACCGTACAACCCTATAGGTCCTTTAACATTATTATGTTTTAAGATTGAAAAAAAGTGTAATAATTCTGTTAGTTTTTTTACAGAGATGGTAAATCTAATACATATTTGTTATTCCCACTCCAGCATCAAAAATAACAATTTGTTAAAAACAATAGATCAATTCAGAGGTTTAGGGTTGTCTGCTTGTATGATATCACACATTGACATTCTAGTCAAATGTTTGTTGTCATCAGATATGTAATTGTCTAACTAGTCAGATTGTAGTTCAGAGGGCTTGCATTGTTCAGTTATAATCACAATAACTAACTTCGTGGTCCTTGATAATAGCTGAAATAATGTAGTAAAAAAGTCTGACATGACCTTACACCCAATGTAACCATAGTTTGTCATGTGCAATGAAAGTATTGGAAGCCCAGACACAAATGGAATAATGGTTTTAAAGAAAAGTAACTATCTCTCTCATGCTTCTGACTGAGCTGCAGTTTGCTGTGCCTCACTCCTTTACAACTCGGACAAAACTGTAAACACGAATACTTTATATGCTGAAGAGCAATATTTCACTATATCTCTGTTGGACCCATGTTATAAGACAATGAGCATTCAAAGCAAAACACCGAAATCAAAATACACAATGTAGGCTCTACACTGCAACACGGAAGTATATTGCCTTGATTGTAGTGATTCTCGGCCCAATATGTCAGCGGCAAGAGTCAAAATAAACTTTGGATTTGGTCTGAACCTGCTGGTCTAGTTAATAAAGGGTTCTGTATAGCTCTGTAGGTCGATGCACCACCACGGACTGCAGTGTGGGGTTGGTGTGAATCTTCCCGGGGGTGGAGTTGCTGCTTTGACTGGTGGCTGCCTGCGGGGACGTGGGGCTCAGAGACTGGTGAGAGTTCGAGAGGAAGGCGGGGATGTGGGGCGTCAAGATCCACCGGAGTCGGGGTGGGTTTGATGGGCACTAGGATGGCAGGTAGGGTCTGGCCTCCGTGACACAGAGATTTAAGGGGCATGCCGTAGGCCCCATATTCACCGCTCATAGAGATAGGAGAAACAGAGTCCACCATAGTGTTGTACATGTGAGGCCAAGCCGCAGTCAGCTGGTTGTGCAGCGGGTAGCCCGCAGACATGGACTGCATGGTGGAGAACGCCAGACTCCCGGGAACCTTGTACTCTCTCGCGATTATGTTCTCTATAGCAAATGGGTGTTTAAAAGTTGATGGCTGCAACAATCCCAAATTATAGCTGGAGATCTGAGTGAGGTGTGTGCTGGTGGTGCTGAGCTTAGCCTGCTGTTGGGGGTAATGGGCCGCGTCAGACTGCTTGGACTGAGCCAGGTGCTCCTGCGCCATGATCATCATCATCACCTTGAACCGTTTTCGGCGCCGCAAGAAGCTCCCGTTCTCGAACATGTCCCCGCAGCTGGGGTGCAGAGCCCAGAAGCTACCCTTCCCGGGCTGGTCCGGGCGCCGCGGGATCTTGATGAAACAGTCGTTGAAGGACAGGTTGTGTCGTAAAGAGTTCTGCCACCGCTGAGTGTTCTCTCTGTAGTAAGGGAACCTGTCCATGATGAACTTGTAGATCTCGCTGAGAGGGAGCATCTTCTCCGGGCAGGACTGGATGGCCATGGCGGTGAGGGAGATATAGGAGTAGGGAGGTTTCTGGTCGCTGTACGTGTTCCTCCCTGGTCGGGGCATCCTGACAGTGTTCTTTCAGAACACTTCACTTCAAATAACTCGTTCCGCTTAGTTAGGCTCCGCGGTGAACACTTCTCAGCACTCTGCATTAAAATAAATATTATGCATGTATAAAATCAAAAACACAGGAGTATAGTCAAAGTTTAACGTCTGAAAGTTGCGGTATATCGATCCGGTCTCCAGAACTCTGTGATGTAGCTCTCTCTTGTCTTCCTGGGAAAGTCAGCCTGGTTGTCTTTGCCGAGCTGTGAGCTGCCGTCTTGACTTTAGTAAAGTGGCAGTCAACTTTTCTCTCCGTGTTAGTTGAGTGGAACCGATCTCATCTCCCTGTCTCATCCCGTCCTGATAAGTAGCAGCTATACTTCCATGTCCTCCTCTCTCTGCCGTGTGATAGTGGATTGTGGTGCCGTGTGATAGTGGATTGTGGTGCCTTGTGATAGTGGATTGTGGTTGTCCTTTGTGATAGTGGATTGTGGTGCCGTGTGATAGTGGATTGTGGTGCCGTGTGATAGTGGATTGTGGTGCCGTGTGATAGTGGATTGTGGTGCCGTGTGATAGTGGATTGTGGTGCCGTGTGATAGTGGATTGTGGTGCCGTGTGATAGTGGATTGTGGTGCCATGTGATAGTGGATTGTGGTTGTCCTTTGTGATAGTGGATTGTGGTGCCGTGTGATAGTGGATTGTGGTGCCGTGTGATAGTGGATTGTGGTTGTCCTTTGTGATAGTGGATTGTGGTGCCGTGTGATAGTGGATTGTGGTGCCGTGTGATAGTGGATTGTGGTGCCATGTGATAGTGGATTGTGGTGCCATGTGATAGTGGATTGTGGTTGTCCTTTGTGATAGTGGATTGTGGTGCCGTGTGATAGTGGATTGTGGTGCCAGTAGCTGGACAGCAGTATGATAGACTATAAATGTATTCAGTGTGTGAGTCAGTGTGAATATGAACAGATCTATTGACCTGATCTGTTCTGATCCTGATAATGGGGGTTCAATACATTCAGGCAGGTGTGTAACCTGATAATGGGGGTTCAATACATTCAGGCAGGTGCGTAACCTGATAATGGGGGTTCAATACATTCAGGCAGGTGTGTAACCTGATAATGGGGGTTCAATACATTCAGGCAGGTGTGTAACCTGATAATGGGGGTTCAATACATTCAGGCAGGTGTGTAACCTGATAATGGGGGTTCAATACATTCAGGCAGGTGTGTAACCTGATAATGGGGGTTCAATACATTCAGGCAGGTGTGTAACCTGATAATGGGGGTTCAATACATTCAGGCAGGTGTGTAACCTGATAATGGGGGTTCAATACATTCAGGCAGGTGTGTAAAGGGTTATATTGGTGAGTAAAGCTGCATAAACGTGTCACGCGAAACTGTCGATATTTTCACCCATAATCAGACAGGAAAATCATCGTTTCAAATTTGCAAACACACTTAGCACGTGCAAATATATCAAATTAATTATTAAATTGCTATTAAATGTTGCATCCATTTAATTAATGCACTATAAATACAATCATCATCGCAATATGCCATTGACCTACACAATTATTCTTCACTGAACCAAAAAATAACCACCATCATTGATTTATAGTAATTCATGAATAAACCTAAAATGTTATGAAACTTGAACCTGCCTCAATTTACTAATTTTCCCTGCATGTCCAGGATAGGGTTAGGGTTAGGGTTAGGGTTAGGGTTAGGATAGGAGAGGAGATGGAGCATGTCCAGGATAGGGTTAGGGTTAGGGTTAGGGTTAGGGTTAGGATAGGAGAGGAGATGGAGCATGTCCAGGATAGGGTTAGGGTTAGGGTTAGCGTGGTCAGGATAGGGTTAGGGTTAGGGTTAGCGTGGTCAGGATAGGGTTAGGGTTAGGGTTAGCGTGGTCAGGATAGGGTTAGGGTTAGGGTTAGCATGTCCAGGATAGGGTTAGGGTTAGGGTTAGCGTGGTCAGGATAGGAGAGGAGATGGAGTGTGGTCAGGATAGGAGAGGAGATGGAGCATGGTCAGCATATGAGAGGAGATGGAGTGTGGTCTATGAAAACGGGTAAATATCTCCACAAAGCAACGAAAGCAGATTTAAACTGAAACTTCATAAGGCAAGTGACTTTCATATTTATGTAAAACAAATTTGAAAAGTACCTCAGAAATGCAATTAAAGCGTTTGATGTAGCCTGGTGAAAACGGTATAAAATAGTCTCAAGTCAATTATATGAATGTGAAAACCAAATGCCAGCCTATTTTGAGACATGGCCATTCAAACTATTTGCCAGGCTCACCACGGAGCACGTTTCCGCATGGCGGGTTCCCGATGCCAGAGACCACACACGCGCACCCCGATTTGGTCATAATTTATGCTAATGAGGCTCCATAAATACACAATACAGTCCATCATCAGGCTGACGGATTAGCAATAGAATCTGGTCTGGAAGGGAGACCGGCATTGTTGTCTCTATGGTCACAGCTATGGGCCTATAGACTACTATAGGAAATCAAGAACTCGAGGAAACTATGGTTATAAAACGATCCTCTCCGAGTTCTTAATAAAAGTACCAACCAAACTGTTAGGTTTCCTTGGTTGCCACACAATTCCTGTTTGAGAAAATAGACTTTAGGAAATCAGCTCCATGGTGCGCATGGAAGCATCTTTTTATTTCGATGGGTTTTTATTCCGCGTGAAGAGCTTCTTTTAACTTGTCATTCCTCTATTGGTGATCGGCAGAAAGGAGTCTGATTTTCAGGCTTTTCAACAGACGTTTCCTAAAGTGTCCCAACTGTCCGGGAGCCTTGGAGCGCCCCGGGTCCATGAGGGTCCTTTATGACAACATTATTCATACGTAAACCTGCCACTCTGTTTTCCTGCCACATCTTTCACTGGTCTTCCTCTCTAGCTTCCCCACTGAGAGGTGATTTCACTGGTCTTCCTCTCCAGCTTCCCCACTGAGAGGTGATCAAATTGACACCAGACAGAGTGTTCTTGCTCCCGAGGTTCCCCTGAATTATAATGAATTGAAACCTTTTTTTGTGTTATTTTATTTTTTCCCACAAATCCAGACCTATAACACAATAGACACTTTGATATTTTGCTGGCTATAATATAACATTTTATACATTGTAATTCCAGACATATTGAGGGCTCTAAAGTACTCATTATACAGGGTTATAGGCCATCTGGGATGTTATCACAGTTTATTATACAGGGTTATAGGCCATCTGGGATGTTATCACAGTTTATTATGATCACAAAGACACAGTAGCAACCTGATGGAGGACCACCCCAATCAGACCACATAACTCCACCCCAATCAGACCACATAACTCCACCCCAATCAGACCACATAACTCCACCCCAATCAGACCACATAACTCCACCCCAATCAGACCACATAACTCCACCCCAATCAGACCACATAACTCCACCCCAATCAGACCACATAACTCCACCCCAATCAGACCACATAACTCCACCCCAATCAGACCACATAACTCCACCCCAATCAGACCACATAACTCCACCCCAACCACACCACATAACTCCACCCCAATCAGACCACATAACTCCACCCCAATCAGACCACATAACTCCACCCCAATCAGACCACATAACTCCACCCCAATCAGACCACATAACTCCACCCCAATCAGACCACATAACTCCACCCCAATCAGACCACATAACTCCACCCCAATCAGACCACATAACTCCACCCCAATCAGACCACATATCTCCACCCCAATCAGACCACATAACTCCACCCCAATCAGACCACATAACTCCACCCCAATCAGACCACATATCTCCACCCCAATCAGACCACATAACTCCACCCCAATCAGACCACATAACTCCACCCCAATCAGACCACATAACTCCACCCCAATCAGACCACATATCTCCATCCCAATCAGACCACATAACTCCACCCCAATCAGACCACATAACTCCACCCCAATCAGACCACATATCTCCACCCCAATCAGACCACATAACTCCACCCCAATCAGACCACATATCTCCACCCCAATCAGACCACATAACTCCACCCCAATCAGACCACATAACTCCACCCCAATCAGACCACATATCTCCACCCCAATCAGACCACATAACTCCACCCCAATCAGACCACATAACTCCACCCCAATCAGACCACATAACTCCACCCCAATCAGACCACATATCTCCATCCCAATCAGACCACATAACTCCACCCCAATCAGACCACATAACTCCACCCCAATCAGACCACATATCTCCACCCCAATCAGACCACATAACTCCACCCCAATCAGACCACATAACTCCACCCCAATCAGACCACATAAGTCCACCCCAATCAGACCACATAACTCCACCCCAATCAGACCACATAACTCCACCCCAATCAGACCACATAACTCCACCCCAATCAGACCACAAAACTCCACCCCAATCAGACCACATAACTCCACCCCAATCAGACCACATAACTCCACCCCAATCAGACCACATATCTCCACCCCAATCAGACCACATAACTCCACCCCAATCAGACCACATAACTCCACCCCAATCAGACCACATAACTCCACCCCAATCAGACCACATAACTCCACCCCAATCAGACCACATAACTCCACCCCAATCAGACCACATAACTCCACCCCAATCAGACCACATAACTCCACCCCAATCAGACCACATAACTCCACCCCAATCAGACCACATATCTCCACCCCAATCAGACCACATATCTCCACCCCAATCAGACCACATAACTCCACCCCAATCAGACCACATAACTCCACCCCAATCAGACCACATAACTCCACCCCAATCAGACCACATAACTCCACCCCAATCAGACCACATAACTCCACCCCAATCAGACCACATAACTCCACCCCAATCAGACCACATAACTCCACCCCAATCAGACCACATAACTCCACCCCAATCAGACCACATAACTCCACCCCAATCAGACCACATAACTCCACCCCAATCAGACCACATAACTCCACCCCAATCAGACCACATAACTCCACCCCAATCAGACCACATAACTCCACCCCAATCAGACCACATAACTCCACCCCAACCACACCACATAACTCCACCCCAATCAGACCACATAACTCCACCCCAATCAGACCACATAACTCCACCCCAATCAGACCACATAACTCCACCCCAATCAGACCACATAACTCCACCCCAATCAGACCACATAACTCCACCCCAATCAGACCACATAACTCCACCCCAATCAGACCACATAACTCCACCCCAATCAGACCACATAACTCCACCCCAATCAGACCACATATCTCCACCCCAATCAGACCACATAACTCCACCCCAATCAGACCACATAACTCCACCCCAATCAGACCACATATCTCCACCCCAATCAGACCACATAACTCCACCCCAATCAGACCACATAACTCCACCCCAATCAGACCACATAACTCCACCCCAATCAGACCACATATCTCCATCCCAATCAGACCACATAACTCCACCCCAATCAGACCACATAACTCCACCCCAATCAGACCACATATCTCCACCCCAATCAGACCACATAACTCCACCCCAATCAGACCACATAACTCCACCCCAATCAGACCACATAAGTCCACCCCAATCAGACCACATAACTCCACCCCAATCAGACCACATAACTCCACCCCAATCAGACCACATAACTCCACCCCAATCAGACCACATAACTCCACCCCAATCAGACCACATAACTCCACCCCAATCAGACCACATAACTCCACCCCAATCAGACCACATATCTCCACCCCAATCAGACCACATAACTCCACCCCAATCAGACCACATAACTCCACCCCAATCAGACCACATAACTCCACCCCAATCAGACCACATAACTCCACCCCAATCAGACCACATAACTCCACCCCAATCAGACCACATAACTCCACCCCAATCAGACCACATAACTCCACCCCAATCAGACCACATATCTCCACCCCAATCAGACCACATATCTCCACCCCAATCAGACCACATAACTCCACCCCAATCAGACCACATAACTCCACCCCAATCAGACCACATAACTCCACCCCAATCAGACCACATAACTCCACCCCAATCAGACCACATAACTCCACCCCAATCAGACCACATAACTCCACCCCAATCAGACCACATATCTCCACCCCAATCAGACCACATAACTCCACCCCAATCAGACCACATAACTCCACCCCAATCAGACCACATAACTCCACCCCAATCAGACCACATATCTCCATCCCAATCAGACCACATAACTCCACCCCAATCAGACCACATAACTCCACCCCAATCAGACCACATATCTCCACCCCAATCAGACCACATAACTCCACCCCAATCAGACCACATAACTCCACCCCAATCAGACCACATAAGTCCACCCCAATCAGACCACATAACTCCACCCCAATCAGACCACATAACTCCACCCCAATCAGACCACATAACTCCACCCCAATCAGACCACATAACTCCACCCCAATCAGACCACATAACTCCACCCCAATCAGACCACATAACTCCACCCCAATCAGACCACATATCTCCACCCCAATCAGACCACATAACTCCACCCCAATCAGACCACATAACTCCACCCCAATCAGACCACATAACTCCACCCCAATCAGACCACATAACTCCACCCCAATCAGACCACATATCTCCACCCCAATCAGACCACATATCTCCACCCCAATCAGACCACATAACTCCACCCCAATCAGACCACATAACTCCACCCCAATCAGACCACATAACTCCACCCCAATCAGACCACATAACTCCACCCCAATCAGACCACATAACTCCACCCCAATCAGACCACATAACTCCACCCCAATCAGACCACATAACTCCACCCCAATCAGACCACATAACTCCACCCCAATCAGACCACATAACTCCACCCCAATCAGACCACATAACTCCACCCCAATCAGACCACATAACTCCAACCCAATCAGACCACATAACTCCACCCCAATCAGACCACATAACTCCACCCCAATCAGACCACATATCTCCACCCCAATCAGACCACATATCTCCACCCCAATCAGACCACATAACTCCACCCCAATCAGACCACATAACTCCACCCCAATCAGACCACATAACTCCACCCCAATCAGACCACATAACTCCACCCAATCAGACCACATAACTCCACCCCAATCAGACCACATAACTCCACCCCAATCAGACCACATAACTCCACCCCAATCAGACCACATAACTCCACCCCAATCAGACCACATAACTCCACCCCAATCAGACCACATAACTCCACCCCAATCAGACCACATAACTCCACCCCAATCAGACCACATAACTCCACCCCAATCAGACCACATATCTCCACCCCAATCAGACCACATATCTCCACCCCAATCAGACCACATAACTCCACCCCAATCAGACCACATAACTCCACCCCAATCAGACCACATAACTCCACCCCAATCAGACCACATAACTCCACCCCAATCAGACCACATAACTCCACCCCAATCAGACCACATAACTCCACCCCAATCAGACCACATATCTCCATCCCAATCAGACCACATAACTCCACCCCAATCAGACCACATAACTCCACCCCAATCAGACCACATAACTCCACCCCAATCAGACCACATAACTCCACCCCAATCAGACCACATAACTCCACCCCAATCAGACCACATAACTCCACCCCAATCAGACCACATAACTCCACCCCAATCAGACCACATAACTCCACCCCAATCAGACCACATAACTCCACCCCAATCAGACCACATATCTCCACCCCAATCAGACCACATAACTCCACCCCAATCAGACCACATAACTCCACCCCAATCAGACCACATATCTCCACCCCAATCAGACCACATAACTCCACCCCAATCAGACCACATAACTCCACCCCAATCAGACCACATAACTCCACCCCAATCAGACCACATAACTCCACCCCAATCAGACCACATATCTCCATCCCAATCAGACCACATAACTCCACCCCAATCAGACCACATAACTCCACCCCAATCAGACCACATATCTCCACCCCAATCAGACCACATAACTCCACCCCAATCAGACCACATAACTCCACCCCAATCAGACCACATAACTCCACCCCAATCAGACCACATAACTCCACCCCAATCAGACCACATAACTCCACCCCAATCAGACCACATAACTCCACCCCAATCAGACCACATAACTCCACCCCAATCAGACCACATAACTCCACCCCAATCAGACCACATAACTCCACCCCAATCAGACCACATATCTCCACCCCAATCAGACCACATAACTCCACCCAATCAGACCACATAACTCCACCCCAATCAGACCACATAACTCCACCCCAATCAGACCACATAACTCCACCCCAATCAGACCACATAACTCCACCCCAATCAGACCACATAACTCCACCCCAATCAGACCACATAACTCCACCCCAATCAGACCACATATCTCCACCCCAATCAGACCACATAACTCCACCCCAATCAGACCACATAACTTCACCCCAATCAGACCACATAACTCCACCCCAATCAGACCACATAACTCCACCCCAATCAGACCACATAACTCCACCCCAATCAGACCACATAACTCCACCCCAATCAGACCACATAACTCCACCCCAATCAGACCACATAACTCCACCCCAATCAGACCACATAACTCCACCCCAATCAGACCACATAACTCCACCCCAATCAGACCACATAACTCCACCCCAATCAGACCACATAACTCCACCCCAATCAGACCACATAACTCCACCCCAATCAGACCACATAACTCCACCCCAATCAGACCACATAACTCCACCCCAATCAGACCACATAACTCCACCCCAATCAGACCACATATCTCCACCCCAATCAGACCACATATCTCCACCCCAATCAGACCACATAACTCCACCCCAATCAGACCACATAACTCCACCCCAATCAGACCACATAACTCCACCCCAATCAGACCACATAACTCCACCCCAATCAGACCACATAACTCCACCCCAATCAGACCACATAACTCCACCCCAATCAGACCACATAACTCCACCCCAATCAGACCACATAACTCCACCCCAATCAGACCACATAACTCCACCCCAATCAGACCACATATCTCCACCCCAATCAGACCACATAACTCCACCCCAATCAGACCACATAACTCCACCCCAATCAGACCACATATCTCCACCCCAATCAGACCACATAACTCCACCCCAATCAGACCACATAACTCCACCCCAATCAGACCACATAACTCCACCCCAATCAGACCACATAACTCCACCCCAATCAGACCACATATCTCCATCCCAATCAGACCACATAACTCCACCCCAATCAGACCACATAACTCCACCCCAATCAGACCACATATCTCCACCCCAATCAGACCACATAACTCCACCCCAATCAGACCACATAACTCCACCCCAATCAGACCACATAACTCCACCCCAATCAGACCACATAACTCCACCCCAATCAGACCACATAACTCCACCCCAATCAGACCACATAACTCCACCCCAATCAGACCACATAACTCCACCCCAATCAGACCACATATCTCCACCCCAATCAGACCACATAACTCCACCCCAATCAGACCACATAACTCCACCCCAATCAGACCACATAACTCCACCCCAATCAGACCACATAACTCCACCCCAATCAGACCACATAACTCCACCCCAATCAGACCACATAACTCCACCCCAATCAGACCACATAACTCCACCCCAATCAGACCACATATCTCCACCCCAATCAGACCACATATCTCCACCCCAATCAGACCACATAACTCCACCCCAATCAGACCACATAACTCCACCCCAATCAGACCACATAACTCCACCCCAATCAGACCACATAACTCCACCCCAATCAGACCACATAACTCCACCCCAATCAGACCACATAACTCCACCCCAATCAGACCACATAACTCCACCCCAATCAGACCACATAACTCCACCCCAATCAGACCACATAACTCCACCCCAATCAGACCACATAACTCCACCCCAATCAGACCACATAACTCCACCCCAATCAGACCACATACACTACATGACAAAAAGTATGTGGACACCTGCTCGTCAAACATCTCATTCCAAAATCCTGGGCATTACTAGGGAGTTGGTCCCCCCCTTTGCTGCTATAACAGCCTCCACTCTTCTGGGAAGTATTTCCACTAGATGTTGGAACATTGCTGCGGGGACTTGCTTCCATTCAGCCACAAGAGCATTAGTGAGGTCGGGCACTGATGTTGGGTGATTAGGCCTGGCTCGCAGTCGGCGTTCCAATTCATCCCAAAGGTGTTTGATGGGGTTGAGGTCAGGGATCTGTGCAGGCCAGTCAAGTTCTTCCACACCGATCTCGACAAGCCATTTCTGTATGGACCTCGTTCTGTGCACAGTTATTGTGCTGAAGTTGCTTCCCGAGGCAGTTTGGAACTCGATAGTGAGTGTTGTAACCGAGGACAGACGATTTTTACGCGCTACGCGCTTCAGCACTCGGTGGTCCCGTTCTGTGAGCTTGTGTGGCCTACCACTTCACGGCTGAGCCATTGTTGATCCTAGACGTTTCCACTTCACAATAACAGCACTTACAGTTGACCAGGGCAGCTCTAGCAGGGCAGAAATTTGACGAACTGACTTGTTGGAAAGGTGGCATCCTATGACGGTGCCACGTTGAAAGTCACTGAGCTCTTCAGTAAGGCCATTCTACTGCCAATGTTTGTCTATGGAGATAGCCGAATCCACTAATTTGAAGGGGTGTCCACATACTTTTGTATATATAGTGTATCTCCACCCCAACCCCATCCAGCTGTGAATGATCCTGATGTTACCGGAGTTAACAGTTAACCAACTGATCTGAGCTGGAAGGAGCAGTGCTTATTAGCGCTCTGTGAAGATGTGTGGCACTTCCCCGCTCTACAATATGGTAACTTTGGCCTATCTATTGTAGTTTCAGCCTCAATGAAAATGCCACCATGACTCTGTCTCTGAAAGGATCACTTTGCCTTTCTCGCTGCTCCCAAACTCCTTGGTTCAAGCAGCAGTAGATCAACTATAATGTGTGAGATGCTTTAGTCATTTATACGGACAAAGGTTGAGCTAAGCCAAACCGAGCCCTAGTCTGAAGTGTCCTTTATAGTATAGTAATATATCTGGGAGCCTAGAGCCTAAAAAGGATGGAAGACAAAGGGCCGTTCTGGAGTATCTCTTGGTCGAGTAGAGAGGCGGAACATTCCCAGGGCCGCACGGGACAAAGGCCGGGTCACGCGGATGAAGAAGAGAATCCAACTGTCACTATCACACGTCATCACTCCGCTCCTGCTGAGATTCACAATAGGAAACAAATGTTGTTAAAAGAGGACCGATTCCATTCATTGTAAAGCAGCAAATGATAGCCACACAATATTATCAGCCTGAATCAACAGGGGTATGCGGCTGCCACCCAGACCCTACAATATGATGACAGAACCACCATGGGAAATAGAGATAATACTTACAATATGATGACAGAACCACCATGGGAAATAGAGATAATACATACAATATGATGACAGAACCACCATGGGAAATAGAGATAATACATGCAATATGATATACCACACCTACAGAACCAGTCACTATATACCACACCTACAGTACCAGTCACTATATACCACACCTACAGAACCAGTCACTATATACCACACCTATGTCACGATCGTCGTTCCAGGAAGCGGACCAAAGCGCAGCGCGTTGAGCGAACATGACTTTATTAAATAAAGCGTAACACGAAACCACAAAACAAATGACGATACGTGAAGTCCACAGTGACAATGACTGAACATAGAACACGGAACAAAAACCCACAACCCTAAGGTGAACACTGACAGTTTAAATATGGCTCCCAATCAGAGATAACGAGCCGACAGCTGACACTCGTTACCTCCGATTGGGAGTCACATGACGAGACAAGACACTACAACCAAAACCAAACACAACCAAATGAACACACCCTATACCCAACACAACCAAATGAATACACCCTGGCTCAAACTACACAGTCCCGGAGCCAGAGCGTGACAGTACCCCCCCCCTAAAGGCGCGGACTCCGACCGCGCCTACACCCCAAAATAGGGGAGGGCTGGGTGGGTGTTGCTCCTCGGAGGCGGCTCCGGCTCCGGGCTTGACCACCACCCCACTTCACTCCCCCCGTAGTGCCCCCGGTCCGATCTGACCCAGCTTTCTGGATTAGGACCTCCGACGCGCACCCCTGGCTTGGCGCGTGAGGTAGGAATGGACCGGAACTGGCAGACGATACGCACCCTTTGCCTGGTGCGTGGAGCCGGAACAGGCCTCACCAGGCTGAAAACTCGCATCCCTGGCTTGGTGCGAGTAGCAGGAATGGGCTGGATCAGGCTGACGGCTCGCACCCTTGGCTTGGTGCGAGTAGCAGGGACGAGCTGAACCAGGCTGACGACTCGCACCCTTGGCTTGGTGCGAGTAGCAGGAACGGGCTGGACCAGGCCGACGACTCGTACCCCTGGCTTGGTGCGAGTAGCAGGAACGGGCTGGACCAGGCCGACGACTCGTACCCCTGGCTTGGTGCGAGTAGCAGGAACGGGCTGGACCAGGCTGACGACTCGCACCCTTGGCTTGGTGCGAGTAGCAGGAACGGGCCGGACAGGGCTGACGAAACGCACCATAGACTTGGTGCGGAGAGCAGGCACGGGCCGTGCCGGACTGACGAGACGCACCACAGACTTGATGCGGGGAGCAGGAATGGGCCGGACTGGGCTGGCGACGCACACAGTAGGCTTCGTACGTGGAGCAGGAACAGGCCGGGCTGGGCTGGCGACGCGCACCGTAGACTTGGTGCGGGTGGCAGGAACAGGCCGGACCGGGCTGGCGACGCGCACCGTAGGTTTGGTGCGAGTGGCAGGAACAGGCCGGGTCGGGCTGGCGACGCGCACCGTAGACTTGGTGCGGGTGGCAGGAACAGGCCGGACCGGGCTGGCGACACGCACCGTAGGTTTGGTGCGAGTGGCAGGAACAGGCCGGGTCGGGCTGGCGACGCGCACCGTAGACTTGGTACGTGGAGCAGGAACAGGCCGGGCTGGGCTGGCGACGCACCCCATAGGCTTTGTGCGTTGAGCAGGAACAGGCCGGGCTGGGCTGGCGACGCACACCGTAGGCTTTGTGCGTTGAGCAGGAACAGGCCGGGCTGGGCTGGCCACGCACACCGTAGGCTTTGTACGTGGAACAGGAACCGGCCGGGCTGGACTGGCGACGCACACCGTGGGCTTGATGCGTGGAGTAGGAACAGGCCGGTCCGTACTGGGAACACACACCACTGGCCTTAACCGGGGATCAGGAACGGGCCGGACCGGACTGGTAACACACCTCAGTCTCTTACGCCGTGCCTCAACTACTTCCCTCCCTCTACTCGCCAATGGCTCCCGTAATCCGGTAGCCCTCTCTCCACGTCTCCCTGTGGCAGCCTCCTGCTGCCCAGCCGCCCAAGCCATGTGCCCCCCCAAAAAACTTTTTTGGGGTTGCCTCTCGTCCCTCCGACGATGGCCCTGCTGACGCCGTTGCTCCTCTCTCAGTCGCCTCTCCACTGTTTCACTCCATGGCCGTCGATCCATCCCATCCAGGATTTCCTCCCAAGTCCAAGACCCTTTACCTTCCAAAATCTCCTCCCATGTCCAGACCCTTGGCTCCTGGACACGCTGCTTGGTCCTGGTACGGTGGGTTTTTCTGTCACGATCGTCGTTCCAGGAAGCGGACCAAAGCGCAGCGCGTTGAGCGAACATGACTTTATTAAATAAAGCGTAACACGAAACCACAAAACAAATGACGATACGTGAAGTCCACAGTGACAATGACTGAACATAGAACACGGAACAAAAACCCACAACCCTAAGGTGAACACTGACAGTTTAAATATGGCTCCCAATCAGAGATAACGAGCCGACAGCTGACACTCGTTACCTCCGATTGGGAGTCACATGACGAGACAAGACACTACAACCAAAACCAAACACAACCAAATGAACACACCCTATACCCAACACAACCAAATGAATACACCCTGGCTCAAACTACACAGTCCCGGAGCCAGAGCGTGACAACCTACAGTACCAGTCACTATATACCACACCTACAGAACCAGTCACTATATACCACACCTACAGAACCAGTCACTATATACCACACCTACAGTACCAGTCACTATATACCACACCTACAGTACCACACCTACAGCACCAGTCACTATATACCACACCTACAGCACCACACCTACAGTACCAGTCACTATATACCACACCTACAGCACCAGTCACTATATACCACACCTACAGCACCAGTCACTATATACCACACCTACAGCACCAGTCACTATATACCACACCTACAGTACCAGTCACTATATACCACACCTACAGAACCAGTCACTATATACCACACCTACAGAACCAGTCACTATATACCACACCTACAGAACCAGTCACTATATACCACACCTACAGAACCAGTCACTATATACCACACCTACAGTACCAGTCACTATATACCACACCTACAGAACCAGTCACTATATACCACACCTACAGAACCAGTCACTATATACCACACCTACAGTACCACACCTACAGAACCAGTCACTATATACCACACCTACAGAACCAGTCACTATATACCACCAACCCATACAGGACAATAGGCAAGCAGCTTGGTGAGAAGGCAACAACTGTTGGCACAATTATTAGAAAATGGGAGAAGTTCAAGATGACGGTCAATCACCCTCGGTCTGGGGCTCCATGCAAGATCTCACCTTGTGGGGCATCAATGATCATGAGGAAGGTGAGGGATCAGCCCAGAACTACACGGCAGGACCTGGTCAATGACCTGAAGAGAGCTGGGACCACAGTCTCAAAGAAAACCATTAGTAACACACTACGCGATCATGAAATCGCATAAAATTTCTGCAGCGCACGCAAGGTCCCCCTACTCAAGCCAGCGCATGTCCAGGCCCGTCTGAAGTTTGCCAATGACCATCTGGATGATCCAGAGGAGGAATGGGAGAAAGTCATGTGGTCTGATGAGACAAAAATAGAGCTTTTTGGTCTAAACTCCACTCACACGACCCGAAACACACAGCCAGGGCAACTAAGGAGTGGCCTTGCCAGTCTCCAGACCTGAACCCAATAGAAAATCTTTGGAGGGAGCTGAAAGTCCGTATTGCCCAACGACAGCCCCGAAACCTGAAGGATCTGGAGAAGGTCTGTATGGAGGAGTGGGCCAAAATCCCTGCTGCAGTGTGTGCAAACCTGGTCAAGACCTACAGGAAACGTATGATCTCTGTAATTGCAAACAAAGGTACCAAATATTAAGTTCTGCTTTTCTGATGTATCAAATACTTATGTCATGCAATAAAATGAAAATTATTTACTTAAAAATCATACAATGTGATTTTCTGGATTTTTGTTTTAGATTCCGTCTCTCACAGTTGAAGTGTACCTATGATAAAAATTACAGACCTCTACATGCTTTGTAAGTAGGAAAACCTGCAAAATCGGCAGTGTATCAAATACTTGTTCTCCCCACAGTATACCATTTGGTTATTATATAGGTCATCTAGACATGGTTCACTGACTTTTGGGTTTAGAACCTGACTTTCTATGATCATATGTTACAAACGGACATAACATCCTGATTTGGTACTTTCAATACTTACATGTTGTGACGGCCCTGAATTTGTCTGAACCGTCTCAGTGCTTCGCTTGCCGATGGGGCACTTCCCATTGAATTCCCTATTAAATAGCCAGCATCAGCTGTGCAAAAGTGGGTTGTGATGGTGGTGCGAATGAAGCTTATTTACTCCGTTTGTTTTGTTGTAGTTAAAAGTGTGCTTTGTAGCCTTGTTTCAAGTTGAACCAGGATCAGATCCACTAATTTCTTCCTTTGGACTACACATCTGTTGGTCGCGCGTTGTTTCTTCGTGGCCTTTCTCCGCTGGAGATCTGTTGGACTACTCCATGATTTCGCCATCACAGTTGACAACTCCATTGTGTCCTCCTCCCAGAGTGCAAAGAACCTTGGCGTGACCCTGGACAACACCTTGTCGTTCTCCGCTAACATCAAAGCGGTGACCTGATCCTGCAGGTTCATGCTCTACAACATTCACAGAGTACGACCCTACCTTACACAGAAAGTGGCACAGGTCCTAATCCAGGCACTTGTCATCTCCCGTCTGGATTACTGCAACTCACTGTTGGCTGGGCTCCCTGCCTGTGCCATTAAACCCCTACAACTCATCCAGAATGCTGCAGCCCGTCTGGTGTTCAACCTTCCCAAGTTCTCTCACGTCACCCCCCTCCTCCGCACACTCCACTGGCTTCCAGTTGAATCTCATATCTACTACAAAACCATGGTGCTTGCCTACGGAGCTGTGAGGGGAACGGCACCTCCGTACCTTCAGGCTCTGATCAGACCCTACACCCAAACGAGGGCATTGCGTTCATCCACCTCTGGCCTGCTGGCTTCCCTACCTCTGCAGAAGCACAGTTCCCGCTCAGCCCAGTCAAAACTATTCACTGCTCTGGCACCCCATGGTGGAACAAGCTCCCTCACGACGCCAGGACAGCGGAGTCACTCACCACCTTCCGGAGACACTTGAAACCCTACCTCTTTAAGGAATACCTGGAATAGTCTAACAGTAATCCTTCCACACCCCCCCTCCCCCAGTGGTGGTTGTCCCACTGGCTATCTTAAGTTGAATGCACCAATTTGTAAGTCGCTCTGGATAAGAGTGTCTGCTAAATTACTTAAATGTAAATGTAAATTGAGAAACGTTTGTGAGCTAGCTAGCTAAAAATTTTCGCTAGCTCTAATGGTACAGCAACTGCCGAAAATTAGCCAAGTTAATTTACTTCTGTTGAAACTGGACAAAGAAGATGCAAAACATTTCCATACACACAACAGCTGTTAGATTCTGCTACCTGGCAGATAGCTAGAGGATAAAGTCCCCTGTAGCTCAGTTGGTAGAGCATGGCGCTTGCAACGCCAGGGTTGTGGGTTCGTTTCCCACGGGGGGCCAGTATGAAAAATGTATACAGTCACTAACTGTAAGTCGCTCTGGATAAGAGCGTCTGCTAAATGACTAAAACGTTGTTGTTTTTTAATGTAGAGCTGAACTGGCTTTGGTAGCTACTAGCTAGATAGCTAGCTAGTTCATTCTCTTCAGACAAAACTTCAGTCGAGAGGGGATGAAACATTAGCTAACATTACATGTCAGTTACACTACTAGCTCAGCACTAGGAATTTAAAAAAAGTTAAGTCAAACAGCAGTTACCTTGCCAGCTACATCAGTCAAATAAAAAGTAGCCAGTTTCTGATTTGCTTGCTTTTACAACTTGGAAAAAAGCACAACATACACAGACAGCAGCTGCAGAGAGCAGCACCGTCCTATAAGGCAGCCTTTCAGAAGCCTTTCTGCACGCTATGTGGTGTCAGCGAGATCCTAAATCCAGCCGACTAAAACAGCCAAACTGCCTACCCGACCACTCTGAGGTGTCCGCATGGTCCTAAAGCACACCAATGGCTCTTTTTGTTTTGTTGTTGCTACAATTTTAGAAGGGGGGGGGGGGGGGGGGATTGCGGCCCTAGTTTTCATTATCCATTATTAAAGGTGTTTTCCTTATCCATTATCAAAGTGTTTAACACATGCAAGTGTTTTGTAAACAACTTTACTGAGAGGGAATGCCCTAACTCGTCTATGTTATATTATGCAACTCAATCCTCTGCTGTGAAAATAACGTCCCTAAACCCCGTCTATGAACTTCTCCAGGCCCTAAACAAACTCATGTAGTACAGACCAATAAAGATAACGTCCCTAAACCCCGTCTATGAACTTCTCCCTAAACAAACTCATGTAGTACAGACCAATAAAGATAACGTCCCTAAACCCCGTCTATGAACTTCTCCAGGCCCTAAACAAACTCATGTAGTACAGACCAATAAAGATAACGTCCCTAAACCCCGTCTATGAACTTCTCCAGGCCCTAAACAAACTCATGTAGTACAGACCAATAAAGATAACGTCCCTAAACCCCGTCTATGAACTTCTCCCTAAACAAACTCATGTAGTACAGACCAATAAAGATAACGTCCCTAAACCCCGTCTATGAACTTCTCCAGGCCCTAAACAAACTCATGTAGTACAGACCAATAAAGATAACGTCCCTAAACCCCGTCTATGAACTTCTCCAGGCCCTAAACAAACTCATGTAGTACAGACCAATAAAGATAACGTCCCTAAACCCCGTCTATGAACTTCTCCCTAAACAAACTCATGTAGTACAGACCAATAAAGATAACGTCCCTAAACCCCGTCTATGAACTTCTCCAGGCCCTAAACAAACTCATGTAGTACAGACCAATAAAGACACACCAATAAAAAGCATTTCATCATAGGTGTCAACATGATTCATCTAACACAAAACTAAACTGACACCTTCAAGGATGCCTCCCAAATGGTACCCTGTTTCCAATAGAGCTCTGGTCAAACGTAGTGCACTATATAAGGAATAGGGTTCTGGTCTAAAGTAGTGCACTATATAGGGAATAGGGTGCTATTCTCTGGTCTAAAGTAGTGCACTATATAGGGAATAGGGTGTCATAGGGTTCTGGTCTAAAGTAGTGCACTATATAGGGAATAGGGTTCTGGTCTAAAGTAGTGCACTATATAGGGAATAGGGTGCCATTCTCTGGTCTAAAGTAGTGCACTATATAGGGAATAGGGTGCCATTCTCTGGTCTAAAGTAGTGCACTATATAGGGAATAGGGTGCCATTTGGGACTCTCCCCTAGTCAGAGACAGCATTCTGCACAGCAGCAGGACAGTAGTTAAATGAGCATATCCATATTGAATTAAAAATGAGTCATGTCATATCTCCCCAGGAGGTATTACCCCTCTAACTGGTTGGTCAATTTAATTATTAGGAGCCTCCTTGTTACTGTCAGGATGGATGTAACATAAACTTCATTAAAAATGAAACCTTGAGTCTTAATTACTAGAGATTGCCTGACTGAAGTTAGAATTAGCCAACTCAATAATGTGCAAATGAGAGCATTATTTAAGAACATGCTGGAAGGAGTTATGCTAATTCACAGGGTTCACAGTAGCATACCGTTTCACTTGCCATTGCATATTCATTGAACACACTATGTAAATGTTTTGTAGCAGTTTTAGTAATGCCTTGTTAATTTATTCAGTAAGTCTTGTAAAAAGTCCCAATTTAATGTCTCTAGCTTGTTGAAAGGCATCAGAGATTGGCCGAGGTTTCAACATGTAGATCAGGATTAGTGAGATTTGATGAAGATGTTTTAACGTGTAGATCAGGATTAGTGAGATTTGATGAAGAGGTTTCAACATGTAGATCAGGATTAGTGAGGTTTGATGAAGAGGTTTCAACATGTAGATCAGGATTAGTGAGGTTTGATGAAGATGTTTTAACGTGTAGATCAGGATTAGTGGGGTTTGATGAAGAGACAGGAAGGAAATGACACCTTTAATAGATACGATACATAGCAACGCTACATAGCAACGCTTCAGACGTATTGATTTACTTAAGACTCCATCCAACAGAAATCAATTAAATCACACCGACTCACGCAAAAGGAAATGAAAGCTAGGGAGGGAGTTAGGAAAGACAGAGGTAGTTCAAGTCATAGTTGTGTTGATTTTTTTTATTGATCAGTCTTATTTCCTGATAGTTGCTGGTTGAAAATACAGTCTACACAGGACCTTCTAATCAGCAGGTTTGCATGGAGCACCATGCGGTAAATTGGTTAATAGTGTAGACCAATAAATCAAGTCAAATCAAATCAAATTGTATTTGTCACATGCTCCGAATACAACCTTACCGTGAAATGCTTACTTACAAGCTCTTAACCAACAATGCAGTTTTAAGAAAAATAAGAGTTAAGAAAAATATGTACAAAATAAAGTACAAAATAAAAGAGCAACAATAAAATAAGGAGGCTATATACAGGGGGTACCGGTCCCGAGTCAATGTGCGGGGGTACAGGTTAGTCAAGGTAATAACCAGGCTATATCCAGGGGGTACCGGTCCCGAGTCAATGTGCGGGGGTACAGGTTAGTGGAGGTAATTGAGGTAATATGTAGGTCGGGGTAAAGTGACTACATAGATAATAAAGGTGTGACTTGGCGCTCCGGTACCGCCTGCTGTGCGGTAGCAGAGAGAACAGTCTATGACTATGGAGGCTGGAGTCTTTGGCAATTTTTAGGGCCTTCCTCTGACACCGCCTGGTATAGAGGTCCTATAGAGTTGCCATACCAGGCGGTGATGCAACCAGTCAGGATACTCTCGATGGTGCCGCTGTAGAACTTTTTGAGGATCTGAGAACCCATGCCAAATCTTTTCAGTCTCCTGAGGGGAAATAGGCGTTGTCGTGCCCTCTTCACGACTGTCTTGGTGTGTTTGGACCATGATAGTTTGTTAGTGATTTGGACACCAAGGAACTTGAAGCTCTCAATCTGTTCCACTACAGCCCCGTCGATGAGAATGGGGGCGTGCTCAGTCCTCTTTTTTTTTCACGTTGAGGGAGAGGTTGTTATCCTGGCACCACACGGCCAGGTCTCTGACCTCCTCCCTATAGGCTGTCTCATTGTTGTCGGTGATCAGGCCTACCACTGTTGTGTCGTCGGCAAACTTAATGATGGTGTTGGAGTCGTGCAGTCATGGGTGAACAGGGAGTACAGGAGGGGACTGAGCACGCACCCCTGAGGGGCCCCCGTGTTGAGGATCAGCGTGGCAGATGTGTTGTTACCTAACCTTACCACCTGGGGGCGGCCCGTCAGGAAGACCAGGATCCAGTTGCAGAGGGAGGTGTTTAGTCCCAGGATACTTAGCTTAGTGATGAGCTTTGAGGGCACTATGTTGTTGAACGCTGAGCTGTAGTCAATGAATAGCATTCTCATGTAGGTGTTCCTCTTGTCCAGGTGGGAAAGGGCAGTGTGGAGTGCAATAGAGATTGCATCATCTGTGGATCTGTTGGGGCGGTATGCAAATTGGAGTGGGTCTAGGGTTTCTGGGATAATGGTGTTGATGTGAGCCATGACCAGCCTTTCAAAGCACTTCATGGCTACAGGCGTCAGTGCTACGGGTCGGTAGTCATTTAGGCAGGTTATCTTAGTGTCCTTGGGCACGGGGACTATGGTGGTCTGCTTGAAACATGTTGGTATTACAGACTCAGTCAGGGACATGTTGAAAATGTCAGTGAAGACACTTGCCAGTTGGTCAGCACATGCTCGGAGTACACGTCCTGGTAATCCGTCTGGCCCTGCGGCCATGTGAATGTTGACCTGCTTAAAAGTCTTACTCACATCGGCTACGGAGAGCGTGATCACATAGTCATCCGGAACAGCTGATGCTCTCATGCATGCTTCAGTGTTGCTTGCCTCGAAGCGAGCATAGAAGTGATTTAGCTCGTCTGGTAGGCTTGTGTCACTGGGCAGCTCGCGGCTGTGCTTCCCTTTGTAGTCTGTAATAGTTTTCAAGCCCTGCCACATCCGACGAGCGTCAGAGCCGGTGTAGTACGATTCAATCTTAGTCCTGTATTGACTCTTTGCCTCTTTGATGATTCGTCGGAGGGCATAGCGGGATTTCTTATAAGCGTCCAGGTTAGAGTCCCGCTCCTTGAAAGCGGCAGCTCTACCCTTTAGCTCAGTGCGGATGTTGCCTGAAATCCATGGCTTCTGGTTGGGGTATGTACGTACGGTCACTGTGGGGACGACGTCATTGATGCACTTATTGATGAAGCCAGTGACTGATGTGGTGTACTCCTCAATGCTATCTGAAGAATACCGGAACATGTTCCAGTCTGTGCTAGCAAAACAGTCCTGTAGCTTAGCATCTGCGTCATCTGACCACTTTTTTATTAACCGAGTTACTGGTGCTTCCTGCTTTAGTTTTTGCTTGTAAGCAGGAATCAGGAGGATAGAGTTATGGTCAGATTTGCCAAATGGATGGCGAGGGAGAGCTTTGTACTCGTCTCTGTGTGTGGAGTAAAGGTGGTCTAGTGTTTTTTTCCCCTCTGGTTGCACATTTAACATGCTGGTAGAAATTAGGTAGAACGGATTTAAGTTTCCCTGCATTAAAGTCCCCGGCCACTAGGAGCGCTGCCTCTGGATGAGCGTTTTCCTGTCTGCATATGGCCTTATACAGCTCATTGAGTGCAATCTTAATGCCAGCATTGGTTTGTGGTGGTAAATAGACAGCTATGAAAAATATAGATGAAAACTCTCTTGGTAAATAGTGTGGTCTACAGCTTATCGTAAGATACTCTACCTCAGGCGAGCAAAACCTAGAGACTTCCTTAGTATTTGATTTTGTGCACCAGCTGTTGTTTACAAATATACACAGACCGCCACCCCTTGTCTTACCGGAGTCAGCCGTTCTATCCTGCCGATGTAGCGTATATCCCGTCAGTTGTATGTTGTCCATGTGTAACACTCTGGCTCCGGGACTTTTGTATTTGAGCCAGGGTGTATTGTGTTTTGTTGGGTTTTGGGTGATTTTCTATGTTGGTAGTTCTGTTGTGTGTGTTTCTAGGTTTGGTCATTGACTCCCAATCGGAGGTAACGAGTGTCAGCTGTCGGCTCGTTATCTCTGATTGGGAGCCATATTTATTCTGTATGTTTTCTTGTGGGCATTGTGGGTTATTGTTCCGTGTTTCAGTCGTTGTACTGTGGACTTCACGAGTCGTCTTTTGTTTTGTATTTCGGTGCTTTTTCAATTAAAGTCATGTTCGTTCAACGCGCTGCGCTTTGGTCTCCTTCACTCCTAGACGATCGTGACAGAATAACCCACCATAAAAGGACCAAGCAGCGCGTCCAGGAGCAAAGGGTCTGGACATGGAAGGAACTGTTGGACGGTAAAGGGTCCTGGACTTGGGAGGAGATCCTGGATGGTATGGATCGCCGACCATGGAACGAGACGGTGGAGAGGCGACGGCGAGAGGAGCAACGGCATCGGCAGGGCCATCGTCGGAAGGACGAGAGGCAACCCCAAAAAGTTTTTTGGGGGGGGCACATGGCTTGGGCGACTGAGCAGCAGGAGGCTGCCACAAGGCAGATTCAGAAGGCTACCAGGTTAAGGGGGCTGACGGAGGCAGAGAAGGGACGGATTCAGGAGGCTACCAGGTTAAGGGGGCGACTGGGAAAGGCAGGGAAGGAAGGTGTAGAGGCACGGCGAGAGGTACTGGGGTGTGTAACCAGTCCGGTCCGGCCCGTTCCTAATCCCGAGGTACAGCCAGTAGTGTGTGTCCCCAGTACGGTACGGCCTGTTCCGGCCCCTCGCACTAAGTGTACGGTGCGCGTCGCCAGCCCAGCCCGGCCTGTTCCTGAGCCTCATACGAAGCCTACGGTGCGCGTCGCCA
Organism: Coregonus lavaretus; assembly: GCF_964263955.1. Classification (NCBI taxonomy): domain Eukaryota; kingdom Metazoa; phylum Chordata; class Actinopteri; order Salmoniformes; family Salmonidae; genus Coregonus; species Coregonus lavaretus. Next base: position 184,827 of record NC_140008.1, read on the forward strand.
GCCCGGCCCGGCCTGTTCCGGCCACTCGCACCAGGGATACGGTGCGCGTCGCCAGCCCAGCCCGGCCTGTTCCTACTCCACGCACCAGGGATACGGTGCGCTTCGCCAGCCCGGCCCGGCCTGTTCCGGCCTCTCGCACCAGAGATACGGTGCGCGTCGCCAGCCCAGCCCGGCCTGTTCCTGCTCTCCGCACTAGGCCTTATGTGCGTCCCCAGGGTCCAGCATGCCCTGTTGCTGCTCTCCGCACTAGGCCTTATGTGCGTCCCCAGGGCCAAGCATGCCCTGTTGCTTCTCCCCGCACTAGCCCTGAGATACGTGTCCTCAGCCCGGTACCTCCAGTTCCGGCACCACGCATCAGGCCTACGGTGCGTCCCCAGGGCCAAGCATGCCCTGTTCCGGCTCTCCGCACTAGCCCTTATGTGCGTTCCCAGGGTCCAGCATGCCCTGTTGCTTCTCCCCGCACTAGCCCTGAGATGCGTGTCCTCAGCCCGGTACCTCCAGTTCCGGCACCACGCATCAGGCCTACGGTGCGCCTCAGACGGCCAGAGTCTGCCGTCTGCCCTACGGGGCCTGAACTGCCCGTCTGCCCAACGGCGCCTGAACTGCCCGTCTGCCCAATGGCGCCTGAACTGCCCGTCTGCCCAACGGCGCTTGAACTGCCCGTCTGCCCAATGGCGCCTGAACTGCCCGTCTGCCCAACGGCGCTTGAACTGCCCGTCTGCCCAACGGCGCCTGAACTGCCTGTCTGCCCAACGCCGTCTGAACTGTCCGTCTGCCAAGCGCTGCATAAGCCGCCCGTCTGCCATGAGCCTTCAGAGCCGTCCGCCAGACCGGAGCCGCTAGAGCCTTCCGCCAGACAGGATCAGCCAGAGCCTTCCGCCAGACAGGATCAGCCAGAGCCTTCCGCCAGACAGGATCAGCCAGAGCCTTCCGCCAGACAGGATCAGCCAGAGCCTTCCGCCAGACAGGATCAGCCAGAGCCTTCTGCCAGACAGGATCAGCCAGAGCCTTCCGCCAGACAGGATCAGCCAGAGCCTTCCGCCAGCCATGAGCAGCCAGATCCGTCGGCCAGCCATGAGCAGCCAGATCCGTCGGCCAGCCATGAGCAGCCAGATCCGTCGGCCAGCCATGAGCAGCCAGATCCGTCGGCCAGCCATGAGCAGCCAGATCCGTCAGCCAGCCATGAGCAGCCAGATCCGTCAGTCAGCCATGAGCAGCCAGATCCTTCAGCCTGCCATGAGCCGTCCAGCCAGGATCCGCCAGAGCCAGCCAGCCAGGATCCGCCCCTTAGCCAGGTGCTGTCCCTTAGCCCGGTGCTGCCCCTAAATCCAGGTGGAGTAAGTTGGAGGGTGGTCATGTGGAGGAGGCTAGGGAAGCGGGTGGTGACTAAGGTGGGGTGGGGACCACGACCAGGGCCAGAACCGCCACCGTGGACAGACGCCCACCCAGACCCTCCCCGAGACTGTATGCTGGTGCGCCCGGAGTGCGCACCTTTAGGGGGGGGTACTGTAACACTCTGGCTCCGGGACTTTTGTATTTGAGCCAGGGTGTATTGTGTTTTGTTGGGTTTTGGGTGATTTTCTATGTTGGTAGTTCTGTTGTGTGTGTTTCTAGGTTTGGTCATTGACTCCCAATCGGAGGTAACGAGTGTCAGCTGTCGGCTCGTTATCTCTGATTGGGAGCCATATTTATTCTGTATGTTTTCTTGTGGGCATTGTGGGTTATTGTTCCGTGTTTCAGTCGTTGTACTGTGGACTTCACGAGTCGTCTTTTGTTTTGTATTTCGGTGCTTTTTCAATTAAAGTCATGTTCGTTCAACGCGCTGCGCTTTGGTCTCCTTCACTCCTAGACGATCGTGACACCATGTCGTAGTAATTTAGGTTGGTTATCTTTGCTTTCTTGGGTAGAGGAACAACGGTGGACATCTTGAAGCAGGTGGGAATGGCAGACTGGGATAGGGAGAGATTGAATATGTCCGTAAACACTCCAGCCAGCTTGTCTGTGCATGCTCTGAGGACGCGGCTAGGGATGCCGTCTGGGCCGGCAGCCTTGCGAGGGTTAACATGCTTAAACGTCTTACTCACTTCGGCCACAGAGAATGAGAGCTCACAGTCAATGAGAGCTCACAGTCAATGAGAGCTCACAGTTAATGAGAGCTCACAGTCCTTGTTATCCTCAAAGTGGGCGAAGAAGGTGTTTAGCTTGTCTGGGAGCGGGACGTCGGTGTCCGCGATGTGGATGGTTTTCCCTTTATAATCCGTAATTGTCTGGAGTCCCTGCCACATACGTATCGTGTCTGAGCCATTGAATTGAAACTCCACTTTGTCTCTGTACTGACGTTTTGCCTGTTTGATTGACTTACAGAGGAGAACATTATTACACTGGCTGGGTGTTTAAAGGAGTCTAATAGAGTCTAATAGAGTATAATAGAGTCTAATGGAGTCTAATGGAGTCTAGTGGAGTCGAAGAGAGTCGAATGGAGTCTAATGGAGTCTAGTGGAGTCTAATGGAGTCTAATGGAGTCTAATGGAGTCTAGTGGAGTCTACTGGAGTCTAGTGGAGTCTAATGGAGTCTAGTGGAGTCTAGTGGAGTCTAATGGAGTCTAGTGGAGTCTAATGGAGTCTAATGAAGTCTAGTGGAGTCTAGTGGAGTCTAGTGGAGTCTAGTGTAGTCTAATGGAGTCTAATGGAGTCGAATATAGTCTAGTGGAGTCTAATGGAGTCTAATGGAGTCTAATGGAGTCGAAAATAGTCTAGTGGAGTCTAATGGAGTCTAATGGAGTCGAATATAGTCTAGTGGAGTCTAATGGAATCTAGTGGAGTCTAGTGGAGTCTAATGGAGTCTAATGGTCTAATGTAGTCTAATGGAGTCTAATGGAGTTTAGTGGAGTCTAGTGGAGTCTATTGGAGTCTAGTGGAGTCTAATGGAGTCTAATGTAGTCTACATTTACATTTACATTTACGTCATTTAGCAGACGCTCTTATCCAGAGCGACTTACAAATAGGTGCATTCACCTTATAGCCAGTGGGATAACCACTTTACAATGTTTTTACTTTATCCTATCCCAGGTATTCCTTAAAGAGGTGGGGTTTCAAATGTCTCCGGAAGGTGGTGAGTGACTCCGCTGTCCTGGCATCGTGAGGGAGCTTGTTCCACCATTGGGGTGCCAGAGCAGCGAACAGTTTTGACTGGGCTGAGCGGGAACTATGCTTCCGCAGAGGTAGGGGAGCCAGCAGGCCAGAGGTGGATGAACGCAGTGCCCTCGTTTGGGTGTAGGGACTGATCAGAGCCTGAAGGTACGGAGGTGCCGTTCCCCTCACAGCTCCGTAGGCAAGCACCATGGTCTTGTAGCAGATGCGAGCTGCAACTGGAAGCCAGTGGAGTGTGCGGAGGAGCGGGGTGACGTGAGAGAACTTGGGAAGGTTGAACACCAGACGGGATGCGGCATTCTGGATGAGTTGTAGGGGTTTAATGGCACAGGCAGGGAGCCCAGCCAACAGTGAGTTGCAGTAATCCAGACGGGAGATGACAAGTGCCTGGATTAGGACCTGTGCCGCTTCCTGTGTAAGGCAGGGTCGTACTCTCCGAATGTTGTAGAGCATGAACCTACAGGATCGGGTCACCGCCTTGATGTTAGCGGAGAACGACAGGGTGTTGTCCAGGGTCACGCCAAGGCTCTTCGCACTCTGGGAGGAGGACACAACGGAGTTGTCAACCTTGATGGCGAGATCATGGAATGGGCAGTCCTTCCCCGGGAGGAAGAGCAGCTCCGTCTTGCCGAGGTTCAACTTGAGGTGGTGATCCGTCATCCATACTGATATGTCTGCCAGACATGCAGAGATGCGATTTGCCACCTGGTTATCAGAAGGGGGAAAGGAGAAGATTAGTTGTGTGTCGTCAGCGTAGCAATGATAGGAGAGGCCATGTGAGGATATGACAGAGCCAAGTGACTTGGTGTATAGCGAGAATAGGAGAGGGCCTAGAACTGAGCCCTGGGGGACACCAGTGGTGAGAGCACGTGGTGCGGAGACAGCTTCTCGCCACGCCACTTGGTAGGAGCGACCGGTCAGGTAGGACGCAATCCAAGAGTGGGCCGCGCCGGAGATGCCCAGCTCGGAGAGGGTGGAGAGGAGGATCTGATGGTTCACAGTATCAAAGGCAGCAGACAGGTCTAGAAGGACAAGAGCAGAGGAGAGAGAGTTAGCTTTAGCAGTGCGGAGAACCTCTGTGACACAGAGAAGAGCAGTCTCAGTTGAATGACCAGTCTTGAAACCTGATTGGTTTGGATCAAGAAGGTCATTCTGAGAGAGATAGCAAGAGAGTTGGCTAAAGACGGCACGCTCAATAGTTTTGGAGAGAAAAGAAAGAAGGGATACTGGTCTGTAGTTGTTGACATCGGAGGGATCGAGTGTTGGTTTTTTGAGAAGGGGTGCAACTCTCGCTCTCTTGAAGATGGAAGGGACATAGCCAGCGGTCAAGGATGAGTTGATCAGCGAGGTGAGGTAAGGGAGAAGCTCACCGGAGATGGTCTGGAGAAGAGAGGAGGGGATAGGGTCAAGCGGGCAGGTTGTTGGGCGGCCTGCCGTCACAAGTCGCAAGATTTTATCTGGAGAGAGAGGGGAGAAAGAAGTCAAAGCATAGGGTAGGGCAGTGTGAGCAGAACCAGCAGTGTCATTTGACTTAACAAACGAGGATCGGATGTCGTCAACCTTCTTTTCAAAATGGTTGACGAAGTCATCCACAGAGAGGGAGGAGGGGGGGGGGATTCAGCAGGGAGGAGAATGTGGCAAAGAGCTTTCTAGGGTTAGAGGCGGATGCTTGGAATTTAGAGTGGTAGAAAGTGGCCTTAGCAGCAGAAACAGATGAAGAAAATGTAGAGAGGAGGGAGTGAAAAGATGCCAGGTCTGCAGGGAGTCTAGTTTTCTTCCATTTCTGCTCAGCTGGCCGGAGCTCTGTTCTGTGAGCTCGCAATGAGTCATCAAGCCACGGAGCTGGAGGGGAGGACCGAGCCGGCCGGGAGGATAGGGGACATAGAGAGTCAAAGGATGCAGAAAGGGAGGAGAGGAGGGTTGAGGAGGCAGAATCAGGAGATTGGAGGGAGAAGGATTGAGCAGAGGGAAGAGATGATAGGATGGAAGAGGAGAGAGTAGCGGGAGAGAGAGAGCGAAGGTTGCGACGGCGCATTACCATCTGTGTAGGGGCAGAGTGAGTAGTGTTGGAGGAGAGGGAGAGAGAAAAGGATACAAAGTAGTGGTCGGAGACTTGGAGTGGAGTTGCAGTGACATTAGTAGAAGAACAGCATCTAGTAAAGATGAGGTCAAGCGTATTGCCTGCCTTGTGAGTAGGGGGGGACGGTGAGAGGGTGAGGTCAAAAGAGGAGAGGAGTGGAAAGAAGGAGGCAGAGAGAAATGAGTCAAATGTAGACGTAGGGAGGTTGAAATCCCCCAGAACTGTGAGGGGTGAGCCATCCTCAGGAAAGGAACTTATCAAGGCGTCAAGCTCATTGATGAACTCTCCAAGGGAACCTGGAGGGCGATAGATGACAAGGATATTAAGCTTAAATGGGCTAGTGACTGTGACAGCATGGAATTCAAATGAGGAGATAGACAGATGGGTCAGGGGAAAAATTGAGAATGTCCCCTTGGGAGAGATGAGGATTCCTGTGCCACCACCCCGCTGACCAGATGCTCTCGGGGTATGCGAGAACACATGGTCAGACGAGGAGAGAGCAGCAGGAGTAGCAGTGTTTTCAGTGGTAATCCATGTTTCCGTCAGCGCCAAGAAGTCGAGGGACTGGAGGGTAGCATAGGCTGGGATGAAGTCTGCCTTGTTGGCAGCAGAACGGCAGTTCCAGAGGCTGCCTGAGACCTGGAACTCCACGTGGGTCGTGCGTGCAGGGACCACCAGGTTAGAGAGGCAGCAGCCACGCGGTGTGAGGCGTTTGTGTAGCCTGTGCGGAGAGGAGAGAACAGGGATAGGCAGAGGCATAGTTGACAGGCTGCAGCAGATGGCTACAATAATGCAGAGGAGATCGGAATAAAATGAACTAAACATCTGGGAAAGGAGAGAGCGGGGCCTCCCTCACCACAACTCCCAAATATAACTCTCCCAACTTCCACCTCAGAAACTATAATTGTTGTAAACTACAGCGGTTAAATGTTTTCTAGGAATAGACTAACCTAGTTTATTCAGCTAGCTAACTAGGTGCAGTATTATTCCGTGAAAATCGTCCGGGCACCTCGTCATAAGACGCCACAGCCAGCTAGCATGCCGGTCACCAGCAGCAGGGTTTAGCGTCAATACTCAGCCACAACAACCACCAGTGTATCAACACACAAGCAGATCGTTCGTGTCCGTGTCTAACGTTGTGGGTTAGTCCCGACAGCTTGAGCGAGTCCGTCATCAACTATTTCAGCCAGTTAGTTAGCTAGAATAGTTAGCAAACTAGCTAGCCATTGCTTTCAGACAAAGAAGAACCCCTCCTTTCACGGCACGAACACACAGAGAGAGCCAAACTTACGTTAACTAGTCACCCATGTCCCGAATTCCTTGAGCGACTCGGGCTATCAATATGTAAAAAACAAAACACAAGTGTAGGTTATGACTTACCCCTAGCAGCTACTGTTAGCTAGCCAAGTGCAAAGCTAGCCACTGAATTGACTCAGCCAGTTCGCGTCTGTTCGCTCGGGTCGTTCCAGCTATTGTTTACAAGTAGCTATCCAGGTTGCAACAAGCTTGCTAATTTTCAAGCACAGTAGCCACTTGCTACCTAACGTTAACAGTTCAGACAATGAGGTTAGAAAACAGCTGAATGGTAGGCAGTTATTGTATGTAATCATTGTAGGCAGCCAGCTGGCGTAATTACAGGCACTCTCAGGCGTGAAACAACTATACTGTTGCTAATAGCTACTCGCCAGCTAGTCCAGGTGGTGAGTTAGCTAGCTAGCTAGCTTCGTGCTACACCCGGCACCGCCGAATACAATACTAACCTACAATAATTACATACAACAACTACCTACAACAACCCACGATACCTACCTACAATACCTAACTACAATCTAAATACATAGTTTAAGCCTTACTCGACAAAGCCCAAGCTATGTATAAAGCCAAACTTACCCGACGCCAAGCTTACCCGACGTGCAGGCACTGGTTTCATGCCCCTTTAAAAACCAGAGTCTAATGGAGTCTATTGGTGTCTAATGGAGTCTATTGGTGTTTAATGGAGTCTAGTGGAGTCTAATGGAGTCTAATGGTGTTTAATGGAGTCTAATGGAGTCTAGTGGAGTCTAATGGAGTCTAATGGAGTCTAATGGAGTCTAATGTAGTCTATTGGTGTCTAATGAAGTCTAATGGTGTCTAATGGAGTCAAATAGAGTCTAATGGAGTCTAGTGGAGTCTAATGGTGTCTAATGGAGTCTAATGGAGTCTAGTGGAGTCTAGTGGTGTCTAATGGAGTCTATTGGTGTCTAATGGAGTCTATTGGTATTTAATGGAGTCTACTGGTGCCTAATGGAGTCTAGTGGAGTCTAGCGGTGTCTAATGAAGTCTAATGGTGCCTAATGGAGTCTAGTGGAGTCTAGTGGAGTCTAATGGAGTCTAGTGGTGTCTAATGGTGTCTAATGGTGTCTAATGGAGTCTAGTGGAGTCTATTGGTGTCTGCCCATTACTTCCTGGTTATCCTTTATGGCCTGGAGGGACGTTCTATTGGCCGACAGCCTGCACAATGACAACAGGACCGCCTCTCATTGACTGACACTGGGACGTCCTCTCATCCCAGTGTCAGTCATTATGGCAAGATGGCACCGACAGACATGACAGCTCTGCTTCTAGCTCCTCAGCAACAGACATGGCAGCTCTGCTTCTAGCTCCTCAGCAACAGACATGGCAGCTCTGCTTCTAGCTCCTAAGCAACAGACATGGCAGCTCTGCTTCTAGCTCCTCAGCAACAGACATGGCAGCTCTGCTTCTAGCTCCTAAGCAACAGACATGGCAGCTCTGCTTCTAGCTCCTAAGCAACAGACATGGCAGCTCTGCTTCTAGCTCCTCAGCAACAGACATGGCAGCTCTGCTTCTAGCTCCTAAGCAACAGACATGGCAGCTCTGCTTCTAGCTCCTAAGCAACAGACATGGCAGCTCTGCTTCTAGCTCCTCAGCAACAGACATGGCAGCTCTGCTTCTAGCTCCTAAGCAACAGACATGGCAGCTCTGCTTCTAGCTCCTAAGCAACAGACATGGCAGCTCTGCTTCTAGCTCCTCAGCAACAGACATGGCAGCTCTGCTTCTAGCTCCTCAGCAACAGACATGGCAGCTCTGCTTCTAGCTCCTCAGCAACAGACAGGGCAGCTCTGCTTCTAGCTCCTAAGCAACAGACATGGCAGCTCTGCTTCTAGCTCCTAAGCAACAGACATGGCAGCTCTGCTTCTAGCTCCTAAGCAACAGACATGGCAGCTCTGCTTCTAGCTCCTCAGCAACAGACATGGCAGCTCTGCTTCTAGCTCCTCAGCAACAGACATGGCAGCTCTGCTTCTAGCTCCTCAGCAACAGACATGGCAGCTCTGCTTCTAGCTCCTCAGCAACAGACATGGCAGCTCTGCTTCTAGCTCCTCAGCAACAGACAGGGCAGCTCTGCTTCTAGCTCCTAAGCAACAGACATGGCAGCTCTGCTTCTAGCTCCCAAGCAACAGACATGGCAGCTCTGCTTCTAGCTCCTCAGCAACAGACATGGCAGCTCTGCTTCTAGCTCCTCAGCAACAGACATGGCAGCTCTGCTTCTAGCTCCTAAGCAACAGACATGGCAGCTCTGCTTCTAGCTCCTAAGCAACAGACATGGCAGCTCTGCTTCTAGCTCCTAAGCAACAGACATGGCAGCTCTGCTTCTAGCTCCTCAGCAACAGACATGGCAGCTCTGCTTCTAGCTCCTAAGCAACAGACATGGCAGCTCTGCTTCTAGCTCCTAAGCAACAGACATGGCAGCTCTGCTTCTAGCTCCTCAGCAACAGACATGGCAGCTCTGCTTCTAGCTCCTAAGCAACAGACATGGCAGCTCTGCTTCTAGCTCCTAAGCAACAGACATGGCAGCTCTGCTTCTAGCTCCTCAGCAACAGACATGGCAGCTCTGCTTCTAGCTCCTCAGCAACAGACATGGCAGCTCTGCTTCTAGCTCCTCAGCAACAGACAGGGCAGCTCTGCTTCTAGCTCCTAAGCAACAGACATGGCAGCTCTGCTTCTAGCTCCTAAGCAACAGACATGGCAGCTCTGCTCCTAGCTCCTAAGCAACAGACATGGCAGCTCTGCTTCTAGCTCCTCAGCAACAGACATGGCAGCTCTGCTTCTAGCTCCTCAGCAACAGACAGGGCAGCTCTGCTTCTAGCTCCTAAGCAACAGACATGGCAGCTCTGCTTCTAGCTCCTAAGCAACAGACATGGCAGCTCTGCTTCTAGCTCCTCAGCAACAGACATGGCAGCTCTGCTTCTAGCTCCTCAGCAACAGAAATGGCAGCTCTGCTTCTAGCTCCTAAGCAACAGACATGGCAGCTCTGCTTCTATCTCCTCAGCAACAGACATGGCAGCTCTGCTTCTAGCTCCTAAGCAACAGACATGGCAGCTCTGCTTCTAGCTCCTCAGCAACAGACATGGCAGCTCTGCTTCTAGCTCCTAAGCAACAGACATGGCAGCTCTGCTTCTAGCTCCTAAGCAACAGACATGGCAGCTCTGCTTCTAGCTCCTCAGCAACAGACATGGCAGCTCTGCTTCTAGCTCCTCAGCAACAGACATGGCAGCTCTGCTTCTAGCTCCTAAACAACAGACATGGCAGCTCTGCTTCTAGCTCCTCAGCAACAGACATGGCAGCTCTGCTTCTAGCTCCTCAGCAACAGACATGGCAGCTCTGCTTCTAGCTCCTCAGCAACAGACATGGCAGCTCTGCTTCCAGCTCCTCAGCAACAGACATGGCAGCTCTGCTTCTAGCTCCTCAGCAACAGACAGGGCAGCTCTGCTTCTAGCTCCTAAGCAACAGACATGGCAGCTCTGCTTCTAGCTCCTAAGCAACAGACATGGCAGCTCTGCTTCTAGCTCCTAAGCAACAGACATGGCAGCTCTGCTTCTAGCTCCTAAGCAACAGACATGGCAGCTCTGCTTCTAGCTCCTAAGCAACAGACATGGCAGCTCTGCTTCTAGCTCCTAAGCAACAGACATGGCAGCTCTGCTTCTAGCTCCTCAGCAACAGACATGGCAGCTCTGCTTCTAGCTCCTAAGCAACAGACGTGGCAGCTCTGCTTCTAGCTCCTCAGCAACAGACATGGCAGCTCTGCTTCTAGCTCCTCAGCAACAGACATGGCAGCTCTGCTTCTAGCTCCTCAGCAACAGACAGGGCAGCTCTGCTTCTAGCTCCTAAGCAACAGACATGGCAGCTCTGCTTCTAGCTCCTAAGCAACAGACATGGCAGCTCTGCTTCTAGCTCCTCAGCAACAGACATGGCAGCTCTGCTTCTAGCTCCTCAGCAACAGACATGGCAGCTCTGCTTCTAGCTCCTAAGCAACAGACATGGCAGCTCTGCTTCTAGCTCCTAAGCAACAGACATGGCAGCTCTGCTTCTAGCTCCTAAGCAACAGACATGGCAGCTCTGCTTCTAGCTCCTCAGCAACAGACATGGCAGCTCTGCTTCTAGCTCCTCAGCAACAGACATGGCAGCTCTGCTTCTAGCTCCTCAGCAACAGACATGGCAGCTCTGCTTCTAGCTCCTCAGCAACAGACATGGCAGCTCTGCTTCTAGCTCCTCAGCAACAGACAGGGCAGCTCTGCTTCTAGCTCCTAAGCAACAGACATGGCAGCTCTGCTTCTAGCTCCTAAGCAACAGACATGGCAGCTCTGCTTCTAGCTCCTCAGCAACAGACATGGCAGCTCTGCTTCTAGCTCCTCAGCAACAGACATGTCAGCTCTGCTTCTAGCTCCTAAGCAACAGACATGGCAGCTCTGCTTCTAGCTCCTAAGCAACAGACATGGCAGCTCTGCTTCTAGCTCCTCAGCAACAGACATGGCAGCTCTGCTTCTAGCTCCTCAGCAACAGACATGGCAGCTCTGCTTCTAGCTCCTAAACAACAGACATGGCAGCTCTGCTTCTAGCTCCTAAGCAACAGACATGGCAGCTCTGCTTCTAGCTCCTAAGCAACAGACATGGCAGCTCTGCTTCTAGCTCCTCAGCAACAGACATGGCAGCTCTGCTTCTAGCTCCTCAGCAACAGACATGGCAGCTCTGCTTCTAGCTCCTCAGCAACAGACATGGCAGCTCTGCTTCTAGCTCCTCAGCAACAGACATGGCAGCTCTGCTTCTAGCTCCTCAGCAACAGACAGGGCAGCTCTGCTTCTAGCTCCTAAGCAACAGACATGGCAGCTCTGCTTCTAGCTCCTAAGCAACAGACATGGCAGCTCTGCTTCTAGCTCCTAAGCAACAGACATGGCAGCTCTGCTTCTAGCTCCTAAGCAACAGACATGGCAGCTCTGCTTCTAGCTCCTAAGCAACAGACATGGCAGCTCTGCTTCTAGCTCCTAAGCAACAGACATGGCAGCTCTGCTTCTAGCTCCTAAGCAACAGACATGGCAGCTCTGCTTCTAGCTCCTCAGCAACAGACATGGCAGCTCTGCTTCTAGCTCCTAAGCAACAGACATGGCAGCTCTGCTTCTAGCTCCTCAGCAACAGACATGGCAGCTCTGCTTCTAGCTCCTAAGCAACAGACATGGCAGCTCTGCTTCTAGCTCCTAAGCAACAGACATGGCAGCTCTGCTTCTAGCTCCTCAGCAACATACATGGCAGCTCTGCTTCTAGCTCCTCAGCAACAGACAGGGCAGCTCTGCTTCTAGCTCCTCAGCAACAGACATGGCAGCTCTGCTTCTAGCTCCTAAGCAACAGACAGGGAAGCTCTGCTTCTAGCTCCTAAGCAACAGACATGGCAGCTCTGCTTCTAGCTCCTAAGCAACAGACATGGCAGCTCTGCTTCTAGCTCCTAAGCAACAGACATGGCAGCTCTGCTTCTAGCTCCTAAGCAACAGACATGGCAGCTCTGCTTCTAGCTCCTAAGCAACAGACATGGCAGCTCTGCTTCTAGCTCCTAAGCAACAGACATGGCAGCTCTGCTTCTAGCTCCTGAGCAACAGACATGGCAGCTCTGCTTCTAGCTCCTAAGCAACAGACATGGCAGCTCTGCTTCTAGCTCCTAAGCAACAGACATGGCAGCTCTGCTTCTAGCTCCTAAGCAACAGACATGGCAGCTCTGCTTCTAGCTCCTAAACAACAGACATGGCAGCTCTGCTTCTAGCTCCTAAGCAACAGACATGGCAGCTCTGCTTCTAGCTCCTCAGCAACATACATGGCAGCTCTGCTTCTAGCTCCTCAGCAACAGACAGGGCAGCTCTGCTTCTAGCTCCTCAGCAACAGACATGGCAGCTCTGCTTCTAGCTCCTAAGCAACAGACAGGGAAGCTCTGCTTCTAGCTCCTAAGCAACAGACATGGCAGCTCTGCTTCTAGCTCCTAAGCAACAGACATGGCAGCTCTGCTTCTAGCTCCTAAGCAACAGACATGGCAGCTCTGCTTCTAGCTCCTAAGCAACAGACATGGCAGCTCTGCTTCTAGCTCCTAAGCAACAGACATGGCAGCTCTGCTTCTAGCTCCTAAGCAACAGACATGGCAGCTCTGCTTCTAGCTCCTGAGCAACAGACATGGCAGCTCTGCTTCTAGCTCCTAAGCAACAGACATGGCAGCTCTGCTTCTAGCTCCTAAGCAACAGACATGGCAGCTCTGCTTCTAGCTCCTAAGCAACAGACATGGCAGCTCTGCTTCTAGCTCCTAAACAACAGACATGGCAGCTCTGCTTCTAGCTCCTAAGCAACAGACATGGCAGCTCTGCTTCTAGCTCCTCAGCAACAGACATGGCAGCTCTGCTTCTAGCTCCTAAGCAACAGACATGGCAGCTCTGCTTCTAGCTCCTAAGCAACAGACATGGCAGCTCTGCTTCTAGCTCCTAAGCAACAGACATGGCAGCTCTGCTTCTAGCTCCTAAGCAACAGACATGGCAGCTCTGCTTCTAGCTCCTAAGCAACTTTGCAGTATTTTGTTTTTTTGTGAGTGTTATTTCTTACATTATTAGCCCAGAACGTTTTTTGTGTTATTACATACAGCCGGAAATAACTTTTGCATATCAGAGCGGTGGTAACTCACCAGCATTACGACCAGGAATACGACTTTCCAGAATTGGATCCTTTGTTCGTACCCCCCAGGGCAATTGACCTTATCCCAGAGGCTGCTCCAAGACACCGCCGGTGGATAAGAGGTATTCGGAGTGAACTTCTAGTCCGACTCAGGATGCGTGCACACCATCTACCGCTTCTGAGTATATTACTTGCTAATGTTCAGTCTCTGAACAATAAAGTAGACGAGCTCAGGGCGAGGATCTCCTTCCAGAGAGACATCAGGGACTGTAACATACTCTGTTTCATGGAATCATGGCTCTCTACGGATATACTGTCCCCGTACATACAGCCAGCTGGGTTCTCAGTACATCGGACAGACAGGAATAAAGAACTCTCCGGGAAGAAGAAAGGCGGTGGTGTATGTTTCATGATTAACTACTCATGTTGTGATTGTGATAACGTACAGAAACTCAAGTCCTTTTGTTCACCCCACCTAGAATACCTCACAATCAAATGCTGACCGTATTATCTCCCAAGATAATTCTCTTTGGTTATAGTCACAGCCGTGTATATTACCCCTCATGCCGATACCACGACGGCCCTCAAGGAACACAATTGGTGCTGCCTAGCCTGAAAATATTGCTGCTGCCAAGCCTGAATACGGTGGTGCTGCCAAGCCTGAATACAACAGCTCTAAATACAGTTGTGCTGCCAAGCCTGAATACAGCAGGACTGATAAAATGGTGCTACCAAGCCCAAACAAAGTGGTGGTGCCAAGCCAAAATACAGTGGTGCTGCGAAGATTGAATAGAGTTATACTGTCAAGCCTAATACAGTCCGAATACAGAAACACCGAATACAGTGTAGCTGCCAAGCATGAATACAGTGGTGCTGCCAAGCCCTAATACAGTGTAGCTGCCAAGCATGAATACAGTGGTGCTGCCAAGCCCTAATACAGTGTAGCTGCCAAGCCTGAATACAGTGTAGCTGCCAAGCATGAATACAGTGGTGCTGCCAAGCCCTAATACAGTGTAGCTGCCAAGCATGAATACAGTGGTGCTGCCAAGCATGAATACAGTGGTGCTGCCAAGCATGAATACAGTGTAGCTGCCAAGCATGAATACATTGTAGCTGCCAAGCATGAATACAGTGTAGCTGCCAAGCATGAATACAGTGGTACTGCCAAGCCCTAATACAATGTAGCTGCCAAGCATGAATACAGTGTAGCTGCCAAGCCTGAATACAGTGTAGCTGCCAAGCCTGAATACAGTGGTGCTGCCAAGCCTGAATACAGTGTAGCTGCCAAGCATGAATACAGTGTAGCTGCCAAGCATGAATACAGTGTAGCTGCCAAGCCTGAATACAGTGTAGCTGCCAAGCCTGAATACAGTGGTGCTGCCAAGCCTGAATACAGTGTAGCTGCCAAGCATGAATACAGTGTAGCTGCCAAGCATGAATACAGTGTAGCTGCCAAGCATGAATACAGTGTAGCTGCCAAGCATGAATACAGTGTAGCTGCCAAGCATGAATACAGTGTAGCTGCCAAGCATGAATACAGTGGTGCTGCCAAGCCTGAATACAGTGTAGCTGCCAAGCATGAATACAGTGTAGCTGCCAAGCATGAATACAGTGTAGCTGCCAAGCATGAATACAGTGTAGCTGCCAAGCCTGAATACAGTGGTGCTGCCAAGCCCTAATACAGTGTAGCTGCCAAGCATGAATACAGTGTAGCTGCCAAGCATGAATACAGTGTAGCTGCCAAGCATGAATACAGTGGTGCTGCCAAGCCCTAATACAGTGTAGCTGCCAAGCATGAATACAGTGTAGCTGCCAAGCATTAATACAGTGTAGCTGCCAAGCATGAATACAGTGGTGCTGCCAAGCATGAATACAGTATAGCTGCCAAGCATGAATACAGTGGTGCTGCCAAGCCCTAATACAGTGGTGCTGCCAAGCATGAATACAGTGTAGCTGCCAAGCATGAATACAGTGGTGCTGCCAAGCCCTAATACAGTGTAGCTGCCAAGCATGAATACAGTGTAGCTGCCAAGCATGAATACAGTGTAGCTGCCAAGCATGAATACAGTGTAGCTGCCAAGCCTGAATACAGTGGTGCTGCCAAGCCCTAATACAGTGGTGCTGCCAAGCATGAATACAGTGTAGCTGCCAAGCATGAATACAGTGGTGCTGCCAAGCCTGAATACAGTGTAGCTGCCAAGCCTGAATACAGTGGTGCTGCGAAGCCTGAATACAGTGTAGCTGCCAAGCCTGAATACAGTGGTGCTGCCAAGCCCTAATACAGTGGTTCTGCCAAGCATGAATACAGTGTAGCTGCCAAGCATGAATACAGTGTAGCTGCCAAGCATGAATACAGTGTAGCTGCCAAGCCCTAATACAGTGGTGCTGCCAAGCCTGAATACAGTGGTGCTACCAAGCATGAATACAGTGGTGCTACCAAGCCTGGATACAGTGGTGCTACCAAGCCTGAATACAGTGGTGCTACCAAGCCTGAATACAGTGTAGCTGCCAAGCATGAATACAGTGGTGCTGCCAAGCATGAATACAGTGGTGCTACCAAGCATGAATACAGTGGTGCTACCAAGCCTGAATACAGTGGTGCTACCAAGCCTGAATACAGTGGTGCTACCAAGCCTGAATACAGTGTAGCTGCCAAGCATGAATACAGTGTAGCTGCCAAGCCCTAATACAGTGGTGCTGCCAAGCCTGAATACAGTGGTGCTACCAAGCCTGAATACAGTGGTGCTACCAAGCCTGAATACAGTGTAGCTGCCAAGCATGAATACAGTGTAGCTGCCAAGCCCTAATACAGTGGTGCTGCCAAGCCTGAATACAGTGTAGCTGCCAAGCATGAATACAGTGTAGCTGCCAAGCCCTAATACAGTGATGCTGCCAAGCCTGAATACAGTGGTGCTGCCAAGCCTGAATACAGTGTAGCTGCCAAGCATGAATACAGTGTAGCCACCAAGCATGAATACAGTGTAGCTGCCAAGCCCTAATACAGTGGTGCTGCCAAGCATGAATACAGTGGTGCTGCCAAGCATGAATACAGTGTAGCTGCCAAGCATGAATACATTGTAGCTGCCAAGCATGAATACAGTGTAGCTGCCAAGCATGAATACATTGTAGCTGCCAAGCATGAATACAGTGGTGCTGCCAAGCCCTAATACAGTGTAGCTGCCAAGCATGAATACAGTGGTGCTGCCAAGCATGAATACAGTGTAGCTGCCAAGCATGAATACATTGTAGCTGCCAAGCATGAATACAGTGGTGCTGCCAAGCATGAATACAGTGTAGCTGCCAAGCATGAATACAGTGTAGCTGCCAAGCCCTAATACAGTGGTGCTGCCAAGCCTGAATACAGTGGTGCTACCAAGCCTGAATACAGTGGTGCTACCAAGCCTGAATACAGTGTAGCTGCCAAGCATGAATACAGTGTAGCTGCCAAGCCCTAATACAGTGGTGCTGCCAAGCCTGAATACAGTGTAGCTGCCAAGCATGAATACAGTGTAGCTGCCAAGCCCTAATACAGTGGTGCTGCCAAGCCTGAATACAGTGGTGCTGCCAAGCCTGAATACAGTGTAGCTGCCAAGCATGAATACAGTGTAGCCACCAAGCATGAATACAGTGTAGCTGCCAAGCCCTAATACAGTGGTGCTGCCAAGCATGAATACAGTGGTGCTGCCAAGCATGAATACAGTGTAGCTGCCAAGCATGAATACATTGTAGCTGCCAAGCATGAATACAGTGTAGCTGCCAAGCATGAATACATTGTAGCTGCCAAGCATGAATACAGTGGTGCTGCCAAGCCCTAATACAGTGTAGCTGCCAAGCATGAATACAGTGGTGCTGCCAAGCATGAATACAGTGTAGCTGCCAAGCATGAATACATTGTAGCTGCCAAGCATGAATACAGTGGTGCTGCCAAGCATGAATACAGTGTAGCTGCCAAGCATGAATACATTGTAGCTGCCAAGCATGAATACAGTGGTGCTGCCAAGCCTGAATACAGTGGTGCTGCCAAGCCCTAATACAGTGTAGCTGCCAAGCATGAATACAGTGGTGCTGCCAAGCCTGAATACAGTGGTGCTGCCAAGCCTGAATACAGTGGTGCTGCCAAGCCTGAATAGAGTTATACTGTCAAGCCTAATACAGTCCGAATACAGAAGCACCGAATACAGTGTAGCTGCCAAGCATGAATACAGTGTAGCTGCCAAGCATGAATACAGTGGTGCTACCAAGCCTGAATACAGTGGTGCTGCGAAGATTGAATAGAGTTATACTGTCAAGCCTAATACAGTCCGAATACAGAAGCACCGAATACAGTGTAGCTGCCAAGCATGAATACAGTGGTGCTGCCAAGCATGAATACAGTGTAGCCACCAAGCATGAATACAGTGGTGCTGCCAAGCCTGAATAGAGTGGTGCTGCCAAGCATGAATACAGTGTAGCTGCCAAGCATGAATACAGTGTAGCTGCCAAGCATGAGTGGGTTGAGTTACTGACGTGATCTTCCTGTCTGGGTTGGCGCCCCCCCCTTGGTTTGTGCTGTGGTGGAGACCTCTGTGGGCTATACTCGGCCTTGTCTCAGGATTGTAAGTTGGTGGTTGAGGATATCCCTCTAGTGGTGCGGGGGCTGTGCTTTGGCAGAGTGGGTGGGGTTATATCCTTCCTGTTTGGCCCTGTCCGGGGGTTTCTTCGGATGGGGCCACAGTGTCTCCGGACCGCTCCTGTCTCAGCCTCCAGTATTTATGCTGCAGTAGTTTATGTGTCGGGGGGCTGGGGTTAGTTGGTTATACCTGGAGTACTTCTCCTGTCTTATCCAGTGTCCTGTGTGAATTTAAGTATGCTCTCTCTAATTCTCTCGTTCTCTCTTTCTCTCTGAGAACCTGAGCCCTAGGACCATACGTCAGGACTACCGGGCATGATGACACCTTGCTGTCCCCAGTCCGCCTGGCCTTGCTGCTATTCCAGTTTCAACTGTTCTGCCTGCGGTTACGAAACCCCTACCTGTCCCAGACCTGCTGTTTTCAACTCTTAATGATCGGCTATGAAAAGCCAACTGAGAGACCTGAGCCCTAGGACCATACGTCGGAACTACCGGCCGTGGTGACTCCTTGCTGTCCCCAGTCCGCCTGGCCTTGCTGCTATTCCAGTTTCAACTGTTCTGCCTGCGGTTATGGAACCCCTACCTGTCCCAGACCTGCTGTTTTCAACTCTTAATGATCGGCTATGAAAAGCCAACTGAGATTTATTCCTGATTATTATTTGACCATGCTTGTCACTTATGAACATTTTTGAACATCTTGGCATGGTTCTGTTATAATCTTCACCCGGCACAGCCAGAAGAGGACTGGCCACCCCTCATAGCCTGGTTCCTCTCTAGGTTTCTTCCTAGGTTTTCGCCTTTCTAGGGAGTTTTTCCTAGCCACCGTGCTTCTACACCTGCATTACTAGCTGTTTGGGGTTTTAGGCTGGGTTTCTGTACAGCACTTCGAGATATTAGCTGATGTAAGAAGGGCTATATAAAATAAAATTGATTGAAAATTGATTGAATACAGTGTAGCTGCCAAGCATGAATACAGTGTAGCTGCCAAGCATGAATACAGTGTAGCTACCAAGCATGAATACAGTGTAGCTGCCAAGCATGAATACAGTGTAGCTGCCAAGCATGAATACATTGTAGCTGCCAAGCATGAATACAGTGGTGCTGCCAAGCATGAATACAGTGTAGCTGCCAAGCATGAATACATTGTAGCTGCCAAGCATGAATACAGTGTAGCTGCCAAGCATGAATACATTGTAGCTGCCAAGCATGAATACAGTGGTGCTGCCAAGCCCTAATACAGTGTAGCTGCCAAGCATGAATACAGTGGTGCTGCCAAGCATGAATACAGTGTAGCTGCCAAGCATGAATACACTGTAGCTGCCAAGCATGAATACAGTGTAGCTGCCAAGCATGAATACATTGTAGCTGCCAAGCATGAATACAGTGGTGCTGCCAAGCCCTAATACAGTGTAGCTGCCAAGCATGAATACAGTGGTGCTGCCAAGCATGAATACAGTGTAGCTGCCAAGCATGAATACATTGTAGCTGCCAAGCATGAATACAGTGGTGCTGCCAAGCATGAATACAGTGTAGCTGCCAAGCATGAATACAGTGTAGCTGCCAAGCATGAATACAGTGTAGCTGCCAAGCATGAATACATTGTAGCTGCCAAGCATGAATACAGTGGTGCTGCCAAGCCCTAATACAGTGTAGCTGCCAAGCATGAATACAGTGGTGCTGCCAAGCATGAATACAGTGTAGCTGCCAAGCATGAATACATTGTAGCTGCCAAGCATGAATACAGTGGTGCTGCCAAGCCCTAATACAGTGTAGCTGCCAAGCATGAATACAGTGGTGCTGCCAAGCATGAATACAGTGTAGCTGCCAAGCATGAATACATTGTAGCTGCCAAGCATGAATACAGTGGTGCTGCCAAGCATGAATACAGTGTAGCTGCCAAGCATGAATACATTGTAGCTGCCAAGCATGAATACAGTGTAGCTGCCAAGCATGAATACATTGTAGCTGCCAAGCATGAATACAGTGGTGCTGCCAAGCCCTAATACATTGTAGCTGCCAAGCATGAATACAGTGGTGCTGCCAAGCATGAATACAGTGGTGCTGCCAAGCCCTAATACATTGTAGCTGCCAAGCCTGAATACAGTGTAGCTGCCAAGCATGAATACATTGTAGCTGCCAAGCATGAATACAGTGGTGCTGCCAAGCCCTAATACAGTGTAGCTGCCAAGCATGAATACAGTGGTGCTGCCAAGCCCTAATACAGTGTAGCTGCCAAGCATGAATACAGTGGTGCTGCCAAGCATGAATACAGTGTAGCTGCCAAGCATGAATACATTGTAGCTGCCAAGCATGAATACAGTGGTGCTGCCAAGCCCTAATACAGTGTAGCTGCCAAGCATGAATACAGTGGTGCTGCCAAGCATGAATACAGTGTAGCTGCCAAGCATGAATACAGTGTAGCTGCCAAGCATGAATACATTGTAGCTGCCAAGCATGAATACAGTGGTGCTGCCAAGCATGAATACAGTGTAGCTGCCAAGCATGAATACACTGTAGCTGCCAAGCATGAATACAGTGTAGCTGCCAAGCATGAATACATTGTAGCTGCCAAGCATGAATACAGTGGTGCTGCCAAGCCCTAATACAGTGTAGCTGCCAAGCATGAATACAGTGGTGCTGCCAAGCATGAATACAGTGTAGCTGCCAAGCATGAATACATTGTAGCTGCCAAGCATGAATACAGTGGTGCTGCCAAGCATGAATACAGTGTAGCTGCCAAGCATGAATACATTGTAGCTGCCAAGCATGAATACAGTGTAGCTGCCAAGCATGAATACATTGTAGCTGCCAAGCATGAATACAGTGGTGCTGCCAAGCCCTAATACAGTGTAGCTGCCAAGCATGAATACAGTGGTGCTGCCAAGCATGAATACAGTGTAGCTGCCAAGCATGAATACATTGTAGCTGCCAAGCATGAATACAGTGGTGCTGCCAAGCCCTAATACAGTGTAGCTGCCAAGCATGAATACAGTGGTGCTGCCAAGCATGAATACAGTGTAGCTGCCAAGCATGAATACATTGTAGCTGCCAAGCATGAATACAGTGGTGCTGCCAAGCATGAATACAGTGTAGCTGCCAAGCATGAATACATTGTAGCTGCCAAGCATGAATACAGTGTAGCTGCCAAGCATGAATACATTGTAGCTGCCAAGCATGAATACAGTGGTGCTGCCAAGCCCTAATACATTGTAGCTGCCAAGCATGAATACAGTGGTGCTGCCAAGCATGAATACAGTGGTGCTGCCAAGCCCTAATACATTGTAGCTGCCAAGCCTGAATACAGTGTAGCTGCCAAGCATGAATACATTGTAGCTGCCAAGCATGAATACAGTGGTGCTGCCAAGCCCTAATACAGTGTAGCTGCCAAGCATGAATACAGTGGTGCTGCCAAGCCCTAATACAGTGTAGCTGCCAAGCATGAATACAGTGGTGCTGCCAAGCATGAATACAGTGTAGCTGCCAAGCATGAATACATTGTAGCTGCCAAGCATGAATACAGTGGTGCTGCCATGCCCTAATACAGTGTAGCTGCCAAGCATGAATACAGTGGTGCTGCCAAGCATGAATACAGTGTAGCTGCCAAGCATGAATACATTGTAGCTGCCAAGCATGAATACAGTGGTGCTGCCAAGCATGAATACAGTGTAGCTGCCAAGCATGAATACATTGTAGCTGCCAAGCATGAATACAGTGTAGCTGCCAAGCATGAATACATTGTAGCTGCCAAGCATGAATACAGTGGTGCTGCCAAGCCCCAATACATTGTAGCTGCCAAGCATGAATACAGTGGTGCTGCCAAGCATGAATACAGTGGTGCTGCCAAGCCCTAATACATTGTAGCTGCCAAGCCTGAATACAGTGTAGCTGCCAAGCATGAATACATTGTAGCTGCCAAGCATGAATACAGTGGTGCTGCCAAGCCCTAATACAGTGTAGCTGCCAAGCATGAATACAGTGGTGCTGCCAAGCATGAATACAGTGGTGCTGCCAAGCATGAATACAGTGTAGCTGCCAAGCATGAATACAGTGGTGCTGCCAAGCATGAATACAGTGTAGCTGCCAAGCATGAATACAGTGTAGCTGCCAAGCATGAGTACAGTGGTGCTGCCAAGCATGAATACAGTGTAGCTGCCAAGCATGAATACAGTGTAGCTGCCAAGCATGAATACAGTGGTGCTGCCAAGCATGAATACAGTGTAGCTGCCAAGCATGAATACAGTGGTGCTGCCAAGCCCTAATACAGTGTAGCTGCCAAGCATGAATACAGTGTAGCTGCCAAGCACGAATACAGTGTAGCTGCCAAGCACGAATACAGTGGTGCTGCCAAGCATGAATACAGTGTAGCTGCCAAGCATGAATACATTGTAGCTGCCAAGCATGAATACAGTGGTGCTGCCAAGCATGAATACAGTGTAGCTGCCAAGCATGAATACATTGTAGCTGCCAAGCATGAATACAGTGTAGCTGCCAAGCATGAATACATTGTAGCTGCCAAGCATGAATACAGTGGTGCTGCCAAGCCCTAATACATTGTAGCTGCCAAGCATGAATACAGTGGTGCTGCCAAGCATGAATACAGTGGTGCTGCCAAGCATGAATACATTGATGCTGCCAAGCCCTAATACAGTGTAGCTGCCAAGCATGAATACAGTGTAGCTGCCAAGCATGAATACAGTGGTGCTGCCAAGCATAAATACAGTGTAGCTGCCAAGCATGAATACAGTGGTGCTGCCAAGCATGAATACAGTATAGCTGCCAAGCCCTAATACAGTGTAGCTGCCAAGCATGAATACAGTGGTGCTGCCAAGCATGAATACAGTGTAGCTGCCAAGCATGAATACAGTGTAGCTGCCAAGCATGAATACAGTGTAGCTGTCACGGAATCAGCCGAGGCTGCCCCTCCTCCTTGCTCGGGCAGGCTTCGGCGTTCGTCGTCCCCGGAGTACTAGCTGCCACCGATCTATGTTTCGGTGTTTGTCTAGTTTGTCCTGATTGTTTTCACCTGTTTCCCATTATGTTATATTGTATTCCCTTTATAACCCCCTGTCTCTCATTGGTTATTGTGTGTGATTGTTTTCCGTCAGGTCGGCAGTGCTGGTTGTATGCGTTTATTGTTCCTCCCTGTTTGGAGTTTTGTTTTGTACTTTCTTTACCGTGTTGAGTAAAGTACCGTATTGGTCCGAATATAAGACGACCCTGATTATAAGACGACCCCCCGTTTTTCAACACAAACATTTAGAAAAACAGATTTGCAGACTAGATTTGCCGAACAAAGAACTTCATTTTATTTTAAAATAACAATATTAAAAACACAGTGAATTAAACACAAAGGCAAACTATGTACAGTATGATTCAAAATTAATATCAAGCAATAATAAAGCAACATTTTTAAATAACAGAGAAAATACAGGCCACACATTTAACTAAACTTAACAAAAATTCGCCAAACTTCTCCTCCGATGTCTCTCTATCCCTCACACACGTCCTCTGCCCCGCTGTGTTCGCTCTCGCTGTCATCGCTCCCCAGCTGCTCCGCTTCCACCGGCTCCTCCCAAAGCACGTCGTCCTCGCTGCCGTCCAATGCATTTGAGATGCAACATTTTTTAAAGCCATCGATGATGCTCTGTGAGGGAATAGCATCCACTACAAGCCCCGACTCCATCCAGCCCTTCTCCTGGGCGCGCACAATAATGCCAGCTGGCATTGGGTCCTTTGGCACAGTCTTACGCTTAAGAATGACATACGGGGGGAGTTTGCTGCCACCAGCGAGACATGTCAACATGACAGTGACGCGGCTCTTCTCGTTGCCCGTTGATTTCACCAACACAGACTTTTCTCCCTTTCTATTGACAGTCACCGATGTTGGCATGTCGAAATAAACGGGTGTCTGATCAGCATTGCCGATCTGATCCAGCGGGTAGGAGTGCTTCTTCCTCAGGTTGATAACAAAGCGCTGAAACGAAAGCAGCTTCTCTCCGAAGTCTGACGGCAGGCGTTGGGCCAAACTCGTTCTCCGTCTAAGTGACAGTCCATTACGCCGCATCATCCTACGACACCAGCCGAGGCTGGCTTTAAATCCAGTGATGTTGAGCTCTCTGGCGATTTCCAGGGCCTTAACCTGGATGACAGCTCTGGTAATGGGCATTCCCTCACTTCTTTTTTCCCTGACATATTCAAAAACCCTCCGGTCAACCTCAATGAAACGACCACTTTGAGGACCACGGAAGGATTTTCGCTGACTGTTAGCATCTTTTAGACGTTGTTTTTCTGCTCGCCATCTTCTTACATTACACTCAGTGACCCCGAATGTCTTGGCAGCTTGGCAGTTGTTAGATGACTCTGCCTTATTGACAACCATTATTTTGAAATTGGCATCATAGCTCCTCCGCTGTTGTTTATTGACCTGGCCCACTTTTGAGCCACTTGTCTCTAAATGGTCAGCCTGTCTTTCCATCTTTAAACACCGGTAACGGGCTGGTTGTTAAGGACGCCTCTTCCCTCCGTCCGGAACGAATTTTTGGCGCCATCTGTGCCCGCGAATGTGTATTGACATTTAAAGGGAGCGCCGAAGAAGAGAAACTGCGCTCTGAATACTAGACCCCGAATATAAGACGACCCGACTTTTTTGGACCTATTTCGAGGGGAAAAAAGGCCGTCTTATATTCGGACCAATACGGTACGTTCTGCCAGTAGTTCGGTGTCCTGCGCTTGACTTCGTTTCCCGCATACACGTCACCTTGACAGAATCACACACCACTCATGGAGTCAGCAGGAGCGGCGGTGCCAACTGGATCAATGGAGGAACGCGTCGAACACCAAGCGGCCATGATCCAGGCTCTCGGCACCGCCATGGAACAGGTGGTGAGCACCATTGGGCGATGGGAAAGAGAGGGTCTGCCTACGCCTTCTCCAATGATACCACCACCATGCCCATCGCTTCACCTCCGGGGTCAAGTGGGATTCGGCTCTCGCTCCCGAGGGCTTATGATGGCACAGCGGCCGGGTGTCAGGGTTTCCTGCTCCAGGTTGAACTGTACCTAGCAACCATCCACCCGGTGCCCTCGGGATACGAGAGCGTGTCCGCCCTCATCTCCTGTCTGTCCGGCAAGGCGCTGGAGTGGGCCAATGCCAAGTGGGGGGGAATAGATGCCGCTACTGTCAACTATACGGAGTTCACCCGCCGCTTCAGGGCAGTATTCGATCATCCACCAGAGGGTAAAGCGGCGGGTGAGCGTCTATTCCACCTTAGAAGGGGGAGGAGGAGCGCACAGGAGTTCGCGCTGGACTTCCGGACGCTGGCTGCCAACGCGGGATGGAATGAGAGGGCCCTCATCGACCACTACAGATGCAGCCTGAGGGAGGATGTGCGTCGGGAATTGGCCTGCAGGGACACCAACCTCAGCTTCGACCAACTGGTGGACATGTCCATTCGCCTGGATACCCTGTTGGCTACCCGCGGACATCCGGATTCAGGGCCGTCCATTCCATCCCCCAGCACTTCCGAGCCGACCCCTATGGAGCTCGGAGGTGCTGATGCTAGGGAGACCAGGAGAGAGACCAGGAGGGAGGCCGTCCCCTGCACCAACTGTGGCCGCAGAGGACACACTGCTGGTCGGTGCTGGGGAGGGTCTCCTAGGAATCGAGGCAGTAGGCAGCGCACTGATGAGTCATTCCAGGTGAGTAGGCACCCAACTCACCCAGAGCTCTCTGTTGATCATATGTGTATTAAAGTGGTGTTTCCTGAGGTTTCTCCTCACTCCCAGCATAAGGCGCTAGTAGATTCAGGCGCAGCTGGGAATTTTATCGATCGCCAATTCACCTATAAGTTAGGGATTCCTATTGTACCTGTTGATGTGCCCTTCCCCATCCATGCCCTAGATAGCCGCCCTTTGGGGTCAGGATTGATTAGGGAAGTCACAACGCCGCTCAGGATGAAAACGCAGGAGGGTCATGAGGAGAGAATTAGTCTCTTTCTGATTGATTCTCCTGCGTTTCCCGTGGTGTTGGGGCTTCCCTGGTTAACATCTCATGACCCCAACATTTCATGGCAACAGAGGGCTCTCAAGGGATGGTCTGATCAGTGTTTCGGGCAGTGTGTAGATGTTTCCGTAGGGGCAACGACGGTGGAAAGCTGAACCAAGTTCCCACCATGCACATTGCACCTTAGTATGCCGATTTGGCACTCGCCTTCTGTAAAAAGAAGGCGACTCAATTACCACCTCATCGACAGGGGGATTGTGCGATAGACCTCCAAGTAGGCGCTGCGCTTCCATGTAGTCATGTGTATCCTCTGTCTCAGGAGGAGACGGCGGCTATGGAGACATACGTCACCGAATCTCTGAGACAGGGATACATACGGCCGTCCACTTCCCCTGCATCCTCGAGTTTCTGTTTTGTGAAGAAGAAGGATGGGGGTTTACACCCGTGTATTGATTACCGTGGTCTCAATCAGATCACCATCAAATACAGCTATCCTCTCCCTCTGATTGCTAGTATGACGGAGTCATTACACGGGGCGCGATTCTTCACAAAATTGGATCTCAGGAGCGCGTACAACCTGGTGCGCATTAGGGAGGGAGATGAGTCGAAGACAGCATTCAGTACCACCTCGGGTCACTATGAGTACCTCGTCATGCCATACGGTTTAACGAATGCTCCTTCAGTCTTCCAATCATTTGTGGACGAGATTTTCCGGGACTTGCATGGACAGGGTGTAATGGTGTATATTGATGACATTCTAATATACTCCGCTACATGAGCCGAGCATGTGTCCCTGGTGCGTCGAGTGCTTGGTAGACTGTTAGAGCATGACCTGTATGCGAAGGCGGATAAATGTCTGTTCTTCCAGGAGTCCATCTCCTTCCTGGGACATCGGTTGTCCGCGTCAGGGGTGGAGATGGAGATTGACCGCGTTTCTGCCGTGCGTAATTGGCAGACTCCCACCACGGTGAAGGAAGTGCAGCGGTTCTTGGGTTTTGCCAATTACTACCGGAGGTTTATCCGGGGCTTTGGACAGGTAGCAGCTCCCATTACCTCCCTGCTAAAGGGGGGACCGGTGCGTCTGCAGTGGTCGGCTGAGGCGGACAGGGCGTTTAGACATCTGAAGGACCTGTTTACCTCGGCTCCGGTGCTGGCACATCCGGGTCCCTCTTTGGCGTTCCAAGTTGAGGTGGATGCGTCCGAGGCTGGGATCGGCGCTGTGCTGTCTCAGCACTCAGGTACGCCACCAAAACTCCGCCCCTGTGCTTTCTATTCTAAGAAGCTCAGTCCGGCGGAGCGCAATTAAGACGTGGGGGACAGGGAGCTGTTGGCTGTGGTTCAGGCCCTGAAGGTGTGGAGGCATTGGCTTGAGGGGGCTAAACACCCTTTTCTCATTCTGACTGACCATCGTAACCTGGAGTACATCCGGGCAGCGAGGAGGCTGAACCCTCGCCAGGCAAGGTGGTCTATGTTTCTCTCCCGATTTGTATTTAAGCTCACCTATAGACCAGGGTCACAGAACGCTAAGGCAGACGCCCTGTCCCGACTATATGACACAGAGGAGAGGTCCATTGAGCCCACTCCCATACTCCCGGAGTCTTGTCTGGTGGCACCGGTGGTGTGGGAGGTTAATGCGGACATCGAGTGGGCGTTACGTACCGATCCTACTCCCCCACAGTGTCCAGAGGGTCGGAGGTACGTGCCGCTCGAGGTTCGCGATCGATTGATATATTGGGCTCACATGTCACCCTCCTCTGGTCATCCTGGTATTGGTCGGACAGTGCACTGCCTTAGTGGGAAGTACTGGTGGCCCACTTTAGCTAAGGACGTGAGGGTTTATGTTTCCTCCTGCTCGGTGTGCGCCCAGTGTAAGGCGCCTAGACACCTGCCCAGAGGAAAGTTACAACCCCTACCCGTTCCACAACGGCCGTGTGTCACGATCGTCATACATAGAGGAGGACCAAGGCGCAGCGTTGAAGGCGAACATATTTATTTATAGAATGATCACACGATCAAAACAACAAAACGATGACGTGACAGTCAATGGTAATACACAAACCAAATACGAACACGAAACCACAATGAATGAGTGCCAAACGGCTACCTAAGTATGACTCCCAATCAGAGACAACGAGCTACAGCCGTCTCTGATTGGGAGCCACCCTGGCCAACATAGATCTACAAAACCAGAAAGTGAAACCTAGAACACACATAGACTATACACACCCTGGCTCAACATATTAGAGTCCCCAGAGCCAGGGCGTAATATAATAATAATAATATGCCATTTAGCAGACGCTTTTATCCAAAGCGACTTACAGTCATGCGTGCATACATTTTTGTGTATGGGTGGTCCCGGGGATCGAACCCACTACCTTGGCGTTACAAGCGCCATGCTCTACCAGCTGAGCTACAGTATGCCCGGCGTGACACCGTGGTCTCACCTATCGGTGGATTTTGTCACGGACCTTCCCCCCTCCCAGGGGAACACGACGATCTTGGTCGTTGTGGATCGGTTTTCGAAGGCCTGCCGTCTCATTCCTATGCCAGGTCTCCCTACTGCCCTACAAACTGCTGACGCCCTGTTCACACACGTTTTCCGGCACTACGGGGTGCCTGAGGATATAGTGTCCGATCGGGGTCCCCAGTTCACCTCTAGAGTCTGGAGGGCGTTTATGGAACGTCTGGGGGTCTCGATTAGCCTTACCTCAGGTTTTCACCCTGAGTGTAACGGGCAGGTGGAGAGAGTGAACCAGGATGTGGGTAGGTTTCTGAGGTCCTATTGCCAGGACCGGCAGGAGGAGTGGTCAGGATATATTCCCTGGGCAGAGATAGCCCAAAACTCACTTAGCCACTCCTCCACTAACCTTACGCCTTTCCAGTGTGTGCTAGTTTATCAGCCGGTCCTGGCACCTTGGCATCAGAGCCAGATCGAAGCCCCTGCGGTGGACGAGTGGTTTCGGCGCTCGGAAGAAACCTGGAACGCTGCGCATGTCCATCTGCAGCGGGCTATCAGGCGGCAAAAGGCGAGCGCCGATCGCCACCGCAGTGAGGCTCCGGTGTATGCACCGGGAGATCGGGTCTGGCTCTCGACCCGAAACCTGCCCCTTCGCCTGCCTTGCCGGAAGCTGGGTCGGCGGTTTGTGGGGCCATTTAAAGTCCTGAGGAGATTGAACCAGGTATGCTATAGGTTACAACTGCCCATTAATTACCGCATTAACCCCTCGTTCCATGTGTCTCTCCTCAGGCCGGTGGTGGCTGGTCCACTCCAGGAGAGTGAGATACGAGAGGCTCCTCCACCCCCGTTGGACATCGAGGGGGCTCCGGCGTACTCAGTCGGTTCCATCTTGGATTCGAGGCGTCGGATGGGGGGCCTGCAGTACCTCGTGGAGTGGGAGGGGTACGGTCCGGAGGAACGGTGCTGGGTCCCTAGGAGGGACATCCTAGATCCCTCCATGTTGAGGGACTTCCACCGGAGTCATCCGACTCGCCCTGCTCCGCGTCCTCCTGGCCGTCCCCGAGGCCGGGGTCGGCACACGGCTGGAGCCGCGCGTCAAGGGGGGGACGTACTGTCACAGAATCAGCCGAGGCTGCCCCCTCCTCCTTGCTCGGGCAGGCTTCGGCGTTCGTCGTCCCCGGAGTACTAGCTGCCACCGATCTATGTTTCGGTGTTTGTCTAGTTTGTCCTGATTGTTTTCACCTGTTTCCCATGATGTTATATTGTATTCCCTTTATAACCCCCTGTCTCTCATTGGTTATTGTGTGTGATTGTTTTCCGTTAGGTCGGCAGTTCTGGTTGTATGCGTTATTTGTTTTTGTTTTGTACTTTCTTTACCGTGTTGAGTAAAGTACGTTCTGCCAGTAGTTCGGTGTCCTGCGCTTGACTTCGTTTCCCGCATACACGTCACCTTGTCAGTAGCTGCCAAGCATGAATACAGTGGTGCTGCCAAGCATGAATACAGTGGTGCTGCCAAGCATGAATATATTGTAGCTGCCAAGCATGAATACAGTGTAGCTGCCAAGCATGAATACAGTGGTGCTGCCAAGCATGAATACAGTGTAGCTGCCAAGCATGAATACAGTGGTGCTGCCAAGCATGAATAGAGTGTAGCTGCCAAGCATGAATACAGTGGTGCTGCCAAGCATGAATACAGTGTAGCTGCCAAGCATGAATACAGTGGTGCTGCCAAGCCCTAATACAGTGTAGCTGCCAAGCATAAATACAGTGTAGCTGCCAAGCATGAATACAGTGTAGCTGCCAAGCCTGAATACAGTGTAGCTGCCAAGCATGAATACAGTGGTGCTGCCAAGCATGAATACAGTGGTGCTGCCAAGCATGAATACAGTGTAGCTGCCAAGCATGAATACAGTGTAGCTGCCAAGCATGAATACAGTGTAGCTGCCAAGCCTGAATACAGTGTAGCTGCCAAGCATGAATACAGTGGTGCTGCCAAGCATGAATACAGTGGTGCTGCCAAGCATGAATACAGTGTAGCTGCCAAGCATGAATACAGTGTAGCTGCCAAGCATGAATACAGTGGTGCTGCCAAGCATGAATACAGTGGTGCTGCCAAGCATGAATACAGTGTAGCTGCCAAGCATGAATACAGTGGTGCTGCCAAGCATGAATACAGTGGTGCTGCCAAGCATGAATAGAGTGTAGCTGCCAAGCATGAATACAGTGGTACTGCCAAGCATGAATATAGTGTAGCTGCCAAGCATGAATACAGTGTAGCTGCCAAGCATGAATACAGTGGTGCTGCCAAGCATGAATACAGTGTAGCTGCCAAGCATGAATACAGTGGTGCTGCCAAGCCCTAATACAGTGTAGCTGCCAAGCATGAATACAGTGTAGCTGCCAAGCATGAATACAGTGTAGCTGCCAAGCATGAATACAGTGTAGCTGCCAAGCATGAATACAGTGTAGCTGCCAATTATGAATACAGTGGTGCTGCCAAGCATGAATACAGTGTAGCTGCCAAGCATGAATACAGTGGTGCTGCCAAGCATGAATACAGTGTAGCTGCCAAGCATGAATACAGTGGTGCTGCCAAGCCCTAATACAGTGTAGCTGCCAAGCATGAATACAGTGTAGCTGCCAAGCATGAATACAGTGTAGCTGCCAAGCATGAATACAGTGGTGCTGCCAAGCCCTAATACAGTGTAGCTGCCAAGCATGAATACAGTGTAGCTGCCAAGCATGAATACAGTGGTGCTGCCAAGCATGTATACATTGGTGCTGCCAAGCATGAATACAGTGTAGCTGCCAAGCATGAATACAGTGTAGCTGCCAAGCCCTAATACAGTGTAGCTGCCAAGCATGAATACAGTGTAGCTGCCAATTATGAATACAGTGGTGCTGCCAAGCATGACTACAGTGTAGCTGCCAAGCATGAATACAGTGTAGCTGCCAAGCATGAATACAGTGTAGCTGCCAAGCATGAATACAGTGGTACTGCCAAGCCATAATACAGCTATACTGTCAAGCCTAATATAGTGGTGATGCCAAACCTGAATACAGCATCACTGATAAAATGGTGCTGCCAAGCCCAAATACAGTGGTACTGCCAAGCCCGAATACAGTGGTACTGCCAAGCCCGAATACAGTGGTACTGCCAAGCCCGAATACAGAAGCACCAAATACACGCCCCCCCTGTAGCTCAGTTGGTAGAGCATGGCGCTTGCAATGCCAGGGTTGTGGGTTCGATTCCCACGGGGGGCCAATATGAAATAATGTATGCACTCACTAACTGTAAGTCGCTCTGGATAAGAGCGTCTGCTAAATGACTAAAATGTCAAATGTACAGTGGGGCAGCCAAGCCCGAAATCCGTGGTGCTGCCAAGCCCGAATATAGAAGCGCCCAATACAGTGGTGCAATCACGGCCGAATACCGTTGTTTCGCCTAGCCCGAATTCAGCAGCTCTGAACAGTGGTGCTGCAAATCCTGAATACTATGGTGCTGCCAAGCCTGAATATAGTGGTGCTGTCAAGACCAAATACAGTGGTGCAACCACGCTCGAATGCAGTGGTGCTGCAAAGATTTAATTAAGTGGTGCTGCCAATCATGAATAATGTGGTGCTGCCTATCCCGAGTACAGTTGAACTGCCAAGCCTGATACCGTGGTGCTGACAAGCTTGAATACAGCAGCACCGAATAAATTGGTGCGGCCAATCTCGAATACACAGTGGTTCTGCCAAGCATGAATACAGTGGTGCTGCCAAGCATGAATACAGTGGTTCTGCCAATCCCGAATATAACAGCATCAAATGCAGAGGTGCAACCAAGCCTGAATACAGGGGTGCTGCCTAGCCTGAATACAGCTACTCCGAGTACAGTGGTGCTGCCAAACCGAATATAATGGTGCTGCCAAGCCTGAATACAGTGGTGCTGCCAAGCCTGAATACAGTGGTGCTGCCAAGCCTGAATACAGTGGTGCTGCCAAGCCTGAATACAGTGGTGCTGCCAAGCCTGAATACAGTGGTGCTGCCAAGCCATAATACAGTGGTGCTGCCAAGCCTGAATACAGTGGTGCTGCCAAGCCTGAATACAGTGGTGCTGCCAAGCCTGAATACAGTGGTGCTGCCAAGCCTGAATACAGTGGTGCTGCCAAGCCTGAATACAGTGGTGCTGCCAAGCATGAATACAGTGGTGCTGCCAAGCCTGAATACAGTGGTGCTGCCAAGCATGAATACAGTGGTGCTGCCAAGCCTGAATACAGTGTAGCTGCCAAGCCTGAATACAGTGGTGCTGCCAAGCATGAATACAGTGTAGCTGCCAAGCCATAATACAGTGGTGCTGCCAAGCCTGAATACAGTGGTGCTGCCAAGCCTGAATACAGTGGTGCTGCCAAGCCTGAATACAGTGGTGCTGCCAAGCCTGAATACAGTGGTGCTGCCAAGCCTGAATACAGTGGTGCTGCCAAGCATGAATACAGTGGTGCTGCCAAGCCTGAATACAGTGTAGCTGCCAAGCCTGAATACAGTGGTGCTGCCAAGCATGAATACAGTGTAGCTGCCAAGCCATAATACAGTGGTGCTGCCAAGCCTGAATACAGTGGTGCTGCCAAGCCTGAATACAGTGGTGCTGCCAAGCCTGAATACAGTGGTGCTGCCAAGCCTGAATACAGTGTAGCTGCCAAGCCTGAATACAGTGGTGCTGCCAAGCATGAATACAGTGTAGCTGCCAAGCATGAATACAGTGTAGCTGCCAAGACCAAAGCTTGTT
The DNA here is from genome assembly GCF_964263955.1 of Coregonus lavaretus. Lineage (NCBI taxonomy): Eukaryota > Metazoa > Chordata > Actinopteri > Salmoniformes > Salmonidae > Coregonus > Coregonus lavaretus. Next base: position 217,867 of record NC_140008.1, read on the forward strand.
TGAGGTCAGGGTCTCTGAATGTTAACTAAGGACCAGCAACTCAAGAGGCCGGGTTCTCGACCAGCAAGAGGGACCAGAGGACATGCCAGTGGAGAGACGCTGCCCCCTGCTCTTCCGCTTTCAGGTCCCCCTGAATGTTAACTAAGGAGCAGGACCAGCAACTCAAGAGGCCGGGTTCTCGACCAGCAAGAGGGACCAGAGGACATGCCAGTGGAGAGACGCTGCCCCCTGCTCTTCCGCTTTCAGGTCCCCCTGAATGTTAACTAAGAGCAGGTCAGCAGGCAAGCATTCCCTGCTCCCTCTACGTTGGCCGGCAACACGTTCAAAAGGTCGCCATCCATCTTTGGCACAATGATGCATAGTGTAAATGGCTGTGGCCAGAGACATAGTATCCAGGTAACTCTCCACACAGTCTCAGGAGTTCTGGGATAACTCCATTGGTGCTTCCCTGCTGCTGCTAGGAGCAGAATACACCTGTCTCTGCCAGCAGGAATACAATACCATGCACCACACTGGCAGCAGGTACAGCGAAGCCTCTAGTCTCCTTGGAATACATGGTAGATGTGTTTTAAGGCATCACAGCCTGTGGTTCAACCCTGTGGTGCTCTGCTCTAAGCTATGCAGCGAAATCCTTTCTCTAGTGGTACAATACCACAACATTGTACTTTTGTAACTTCTGGTTTTATCTAAATAATTCAACTTCTCCATCATTTTACGCATGTTCTTTCTTTGAAGCTCTTTGTCAAGTAACTACTTGTTTATTGTCATCATATTTACTGTCACAAACACCCACTCTTTCCTTAGATAACATTACATATCAGTACTATTTACTGTCACAAACACCCACTCTTTCCTTAGATAACATTACATATCAGTACTATTTACTGTCACAAACACCCACTCTTTCCTTAGATAACATTACATATCAGTACTATTTACTGTCACAAACACCCACTCTTTCTTTAGGTTGTGATAACATTACATATCTTTACTCTAAAACCAGAGTTTCTATTGGACAAATTCAGGTAGGTCCCTCCCCATTTCCTTCCGTTCATTTTCATTTAAGAAACATTTTGCAACAGAATGGGTGTAATGAATACGCCCCTGGTTGTTTCAACCGACGGGTTGTCCCTGAGGACATCTAACAGAAGCATAAAGAACACAATAGAATGGGATTATCCGCTTGGTTTAATCTGTAAAATTGAAGCGTTACAGATTCTGCAATAGAATTGTTAAGGTAATTTAGGAATACCTGGGATAGGATAAAGTAATCCTTTTCCCCCCCTTACCCCAACCCAAACCCCAACCCAAAAAAAAAAAAAAAAAAAAAGTAAAGTAAAGTGTAAAGTGGTGATCCCACTGGCTATAAGGTGAATGCACCTATTTGTAAATCGCTCTGGATAAGAGCGTCTGCTAAATGACCTAAATGTAAATGTAAAATGTAATTCCGAGCCGACACATGCAGCGTTTACCGTGAATGCAGTGTCAGCTAAAGTGGGAACATTGCTTTTAAATGTATTTCACGCTGTAAAACTGAACTTCCACGATGCAGATTGAATAGAGCCCTAAGATAACAATATAGAGCCCTAAGATAACAATATAGAGCCCTAAGATAACAATATAGAGCCCTAAGATAACATTATAGAGCCCTACAATAACAATATAGAGCCCTAAGATAACAATATAGAGCCCTAAGATAACAATATAGAGCCCTACAATAACAATATAGAGCCCTAAGATAACAATATAGAGCCCTAAGATAACAATACAGAGCCCTAAGATAACAATATAGAGCCCTAAGATAACAATATAGAGCCCTAAGATAACAATATAGAGCCCTAAGATAACAATATAGAGCCCTAAGATAACAATATAGAGCCCTAAGATAACAATATAGAGTCCTACAATAACAATATAGAGCCCTACAATAACAATATAGAGCCCTAAGATAACAATATAGAGCCCTAAGATAACAATATAGAGCCCTAAGATAACAATATAGAGCCCTAAGATAACAATATAGAGCCCTAAGATAACAATATAGAGCCCTACAATAACAATATAGAGCCCTAAGATAACAAAATAGAGCCCTAAGATAACAATATAGAGCCCTAAGATAACATTATAGAGCCCTACAATAACAATATAGAGCCCTACAATAACAATATAGAGCCCTAAGATAACAACATAGAGCCATAAGATAACAGTATAGAGCCCTACAATAACAATATAGATCCCTAAGATAACAACATAGAGCCCTAAGATAACAACATAGAGCCCTAAGATAACAATATAGAGCCCTACAATAACAATATAGAGCCCTAAGATAACAATATAGAGCCCTACAATAACAGAATTGCCCATAACAAAACAATAGAGACCTGATTTAAAGGTGTATGAATAGTCTCATCTGAATCACAAATATTATAGATACAATATGACCAAAGACTGATACAGCTGGACAACGGAATATGATTACACTCTACATTTAACGCTCAGTGTCCCATTAGATCAGTGTTTTAGAGCACAGTGCTATTTGTTTTAAGACTCAAGTATGGATTTAACACTGGATAAGTCAATACGTTATAACAACACCATGTTGTGTGTCTATTATGCCTGCAAGGTCTTAACTGATAAGCAGCTCAAAGGGATAAGACAACAATCAGTGTCAACTATTCATTTCAACATTTCCTCTATCATATCACCTTCTCTAATTTGGTCAACAATAAAGTGGCCAATTAAAACATTACAGCATTACTACTACATTTACATTTACATCATTTAGCAGACGCTCTTATCCAGAGCGACTTACAAATTGGTACATTCAACTTATGATAGCCAGTGGGAGAACCACTTTTTTTTCCTTTTTTTTAATGGGGGGGTGGGGGGGTAGAAGGATTACTTTATCCTATCCCAGGTATTCCTTAAAGAGGTGGGGTTTCAACTGTCTCCGGAAGGTGGTCAGTGACTCCGCTGTCCTGGCGTCGTGAGGGAGCTTGTTCCACCATTGGGGTGCCAGAGCAGCGAATAGCTTTGACTGGGCTGAGCGGGAACTGTGCTTCCGTAGAGGTAGGGGAGCCAGCAGGCCAGAGGTGGATGAACGCAATGCCCTCGTTTGGGTGTAGGGACTGATCAGAGCCTGAAGGTACGGAGGTGCCGTTCCCCTCACAGCTCCGTAGGCAAGCACCATGGTCTTGTAGTAGATGCGAGCCTCAAATGGAAGCCAGTGGAGTGTGCGGAGGAGCGTCTTTATTACTACTAGTTAATAAAGATGACAGGCTGACTCTGGGGACGTCGCATTCGCTGGTAATTATGCACGCTGGTGTGCTCAGAGCCACTCAACCAATAGGAAGACATTAAACTGTTATGGCGCTGTCATGTCAATTCAGTAGTCTACTAAAGAACAGAACCTCTGGGTTTATATTGCTGTTATAGGACCATAGATGATACATAGAAAATATCATCAAACAATACTAAGCATCTATTCTTGTATAAAATATTATATAGAAAATATAATATACAGTATTATGATTGTAAATGTAAGTATATACAGTGCATTCGGAAAGTATTCAGACCCCTTGACTTTTTCCACATTTTGTTACGTTACACCCTTATTCTAAAATTGATTAAATTGTTTTTTTCCTCTCATCAATCTACACACAACACCCCATTATGACAAAGCAAAAACAGGTTTCTAGAAATGTTTGCTAATGTATAAAAAATAAAACACTGAAATATCACATTTACATAAGTATTCAGACCCTTTACTCAGTACTTTGTTGAAGCACCTTTGGCAGCGATTACAGCCTCGAGTCTTCTTGGGTATGACGCTACAAGCTTGGCACACCTGTATTTGGGGAGTTTCTCCCATTTTTCTCTGCAGATCCTCTCAAGCTCTGTCAGGTTGGATGGGGAGTGTCGCTGCACAGCTATTTTCAGGTCTATCCAGAGATGTTCGATTGGTTCAAGTCCGGGTTCTGGCTGAGCCACTCAAGGACATTCAGAGACTTGTCACGAAGCCACTCCTGCGTTGTCTTGGTTGTGTGCTTACGGTCATTGTCCTGTTGGAAGGTGAACCTTCGACCCAGTCTGAGTGCTTTGGAGCAGGTTTTCATCAAGAATCTCTCTGTACTTTGCTCCGTTCATCTTTCCCTTGATCCTGACTAAACTCCATATCCCTGCCACTGAAAAACTTCCCCACAGCATGCTGCCACCACCATGCTTCACCGTAGGGATGGTGCCAGGTTTCCTACAGACGTGACGCTTGGCATTCAGGCCAAAGAGTTCATTCTTGGTTTCATCAGACCAGAGAATCTTGTTTCTCATGGTCTGAGAGTCATTTAGGAAAATGACTTTTGGAAAATTCCAAGTATTGCCAACTACTTCAATTATTTTTTCATTAGCAAATTTAGGCATGAAAACAAACACTGACACTCCACATCCAAGAATAACTGACCAAATTATGAAAGACAAGCGTTGTAATTTTGAATTCCGTAAAGTGTGTGTGGAGGAGGTGAAAAGATTATTGCTGTCTATCAACAATGACAAGCCACCGGGGTCTGACAACTTGGATGGAAAATTACTGAGGATAATAGCGGACGATATTGCCACTCCTATATTGCCACTTCAGTGCGGCTTTTGACATTATCGATCATACTCTGCGGCTGGAAAAACGTATGTGTTATGGCTTTACACCCCCTGCTATATTGTGGATAAAGAGTTACTGTCTAACAGAACACAGAGGGTGTTCTTTAATGGTAGCTTCTCCAACATAATCCAGGTAGAATCAGGAATTCCCCAGGGCAGCTGTCTAGGCCCCTTACTTTTTTCAATCTTTACTAATGACATGCCACTGGCTTTGATTAAAGCCAGTGTGTCTATGTATGTGGATGACTCAACACTATACACGTCAGCTACTACAGCGACTGAAATGACTGCAACACTTAACAAAGAGCTGCAGTTAGTTTCAGAATGGGTTGCAAGGAATAAGTTAGTCCTAAATATTTCTAAAACTAAAAGCATTGTATTTGGGACAAATCATTCACTAAACCCTAAACCTCAACTAAATCTTGTAATAAATCATGTGGATATTGAGCAAGTTTAGGTGACTAAACTGCTTAGAGTAACCCTGGATTGTAAACTGTCATGGTCAAAACATATTGATACAATAGTAGCTAAGATGGGGAGAAGTCTGTTCATAATAAAGCGCAGATCAGCATTCTTAACAGCACTATCAACAAGGCAGGTCCTACAGGCCCTAGTTTTGTCGCACCTGGACTACTTTTCAGTCATGTGGTCAGGTGCCACAAAGAGGGACTTAGGAAAATTGCTATTGGCTCAGAACAGGGCAGCACGGCTGGCCCTTGGATGTACACAGAGAGCTAATATTAATAATATGCATGTCAATCTGTCCTGGCTCAAAGTGGAGGAGAGCTTGACTTTGTCACTACCTGTATTTATGAGAGGTATTGACATGTTGAATGCACCAAGCTGTCTGTTTGAACTACTGGCACACAGCTCAGACACCCATTCATACAAGATATGCCACAGAAAAAGCTTCACACTGTAACCAGCGCCTGCAACCTCATTCAGGTTATCAGTCAACCTACCAGGGTAGTTACAAACAGCACAGGAATTAAATCATTAACATGTATTGATCACATCTTTACTAATGCCACCGAAATTTGCTTTAAAGCAGTGTCCAAATCCATAGGATGTAGTGATCGCAATATAGTAGCCATATCTAGGAAAACCAAAGTTCCAAAGGCTGGGCCTAATATAGTGCATAAGAGGTCATACAATACGTTTTGTAGTGATTCCTATGTTGTTGATGTTTTTTGTTTTTTATTTCACCTTTATTTAACCAGGTAAGCCAGTTGAGAACAAGTTCTCATTTACAACTGCGACCTGGCCAAGATAAAGCAAAGCAGTGCGATAAAAACAACAACACAGAGTTACATATGGGGTAAAACAAAACATAAAGTCAAAAATACAACAGAAAATATATATACAGTGTGTGCGAATGTAGTTATGGAGGTAAGGCAATAAATAGGCCATAGTGCAAAATAATTACAATTTTGTATTAACACTGGAATGATAGATGTGCAAAAGATGATGTGCAAATAGAGATACTGGGGTGCAAATTAGCAAAATAAATAACAATATGGGGATGAGGTAGTTGGATGTACTAATTTCAGAATGGCTGTGTGCAGGTGCAGTGATCGGTAAGCTGCTCTGACAACTGATGCTTAAAGATAGTGAGGGAGAAAGTGTGCTAACGCAGTGAATAACTCAAACTTAGGGAGGAGGCTTCTGATGTTAACGTGCAATAAACCAAGGCTTTTACGGTTACAGAAGTCAACAAATGATAACGCCTGGGGAGTAGGAGTGATACTGGGGGCTACAGGGCCTGGGTTAGCCTCTACATCACCAGAGGAACAGAGGAGGAGTAGAATAAGGATACGACTAAAGGCTTTAAGAACTGGTCTTCTAGTGCGTTGGGTACAGAGAAAAAAAGGGGCAGATTTCCGGGCATTGTAGAATAGATTCAGGGCATTATGTACAGACAAGGATATGGAAGGATATGAGTACAGTGGAGGTAAACCTAAGCGTTGGGTAACGATGAAAGAGATAGCATCACTGGAGGCACCGATTGAGTCGGTCTCCGTGTGTATGGGGGGTGGGACAAAGGAGCTGTCTAAGGCAGGTTTAGCTGGGCTGGGGGATCTACAGTGAAATAGTACAATTAGAAATAACCGAAACAACAATAAGCTAACCATATTGACATGGGAGAGAGGCATAAAGCAATCACAGGTGTAATTTGAGAGAGCTGGTAATGACGACACAGTTTGGGCTGAGGCTAAACATAAACAGGATGCGGTACCGTAAAAAGGAACAGTCCAGCAGGCATCAGCTGTATAGCTGAGTTATCATAAGGTCCGGTGAACAGCAATAGGAGAGTTCGGAGGTAGTTCGGGGGCTGCTACAGCACTGGCAAGCAAGTGGCCCGTCTTGTGTGTGCTAGCGGGCCGGGGCTAGCAGATGGATCTTCGTGGTCGACGTCGTAACGGGAAGCCTGTTGAAACCACATCAGACGATTTCGTCTGCAAACCAGTCGTGTTGGATCTGCGGGGCTCCGTGTCAACATTAGGAGGTCCCGTCCGGTTGACAGAGAGGTAGATAGCCGGGAGATGGGCCTGGCTCGAGGCTAGCTCAAGGCTAACTGGTGCTTGCTAAGGTGCAATGTTAATTAGCCAACGACAACAGCCATTTGGTTGAAGCTAGCTGGTTGCGATGATCCGGCGCTAGGGTCCAGTGATTCCGGCAGAAAAAACGATATGCTCTGGGTTGATAGCACGCTGTGCAGACTGGCCGACGAATTGTCCAGGCTAGAGCTAGAGCTGGCTGGTGGATAGTGCAGGCCACGGACAATGGTGAAGACGCTAACGGTGGCTAATAGAAAGTAGCCATTCAGTTGCAGCTACACTAGTTTCAGCTTAGGGTTCTTGATAAAAGTTATAAAGAAATAATAGAATCCTTTCCACGTTGGGTGAGGCGGGTTGCAGGAAAGTATATTTAGTTAAAGAATGAAAAGTAAAATTGAGAAATATATACAAAATAGACAAAAAACTAAAGAAACTGGCTATTTACACAAGGACACTACAGAAAACACGACCGCACTGCTACGCCATCTTGAAAAAAAAAATGATGTAAATAATATTTTTGGTCCGTGGTGTGTAATGACGAGCAACCAGACGCTGCACTTGACACATTTATGAAATTGCTTATTCCAGTTACTAATAAGCATGCACCCATTAAGAAAATGACTGTAAAAACTGTTAAATCCCTGTGGATTCATGAGGAAATGAACAACTGTATGGTTGAAAGGGATGAGGCAAAAGGAATAGCAAATAAGTCTGGCTGCACAGCTGATAAAATCGAGCACACAGCAATGCAATCTCCATAGAAAAACATTGGCAGTGATACGGCCTTACTGAAGAGCTAGGTAACTTTCAACATGGGATGACACCTTTCCAACAAGTCAGATCTATAAGTTTCTGCACTGCAATCTATCGATCTAGAAGAACACAACTACAGAATCTACACAATGAATCTACAAGCATACAACTACAAAATATTATAGCTAGAATATACAAAATGACTCTAGAAGAACACAACTACAAAAATATTACAGCTAGATTCTACACAATGACTCTCTAAAAAATACAACTACAAATATTATAGCTACAATCTATGCTAATAAATCTAGAAGAACACAACTACAAAATACTATAGCTAAAATATACACAACGCCTCAAGTATAAAACTACCAAATATTACAGCTAAAATCTACACAATGACTCTTGAAGAATACAACTACAAAATGTTATTGATAGAATCTCCACAACTCTAGAAGAATAGAACTACAAAATATTATAGCTAGAAACTACAAAATGAATCTAGAAGCACACAACTACAGAATACTATATCTAGATTCTACAAAACTCTAGAAGAATACAAGGAATAAATATTATAACTGGAATCTAGAATCTACACAATGAACCTAGAAGCACACAAATACAAGACATTATAGCTAGAATCGCTTCAACTCTAGAAGAATACAACTACAAAATACTATAGCTAAAATATACACAACGACTCAAGAAGTATACAACTAAAAAATATTTCAGCTTGAATCTACACAATGACTCTTGAAGAATACAACTACAAAATGTTATTGCTAGAATCTCCACAACCCTAGAAGAATAGAACTACAAAATATTACAAATAGAATCTATACAATAAAACTAGAAAAATACAACTACAAAATATTATAGCTAGACTACACAATCACTCTAGAAGCATACATCTACACAATATTGTAGATAGACTCTACACAATAACATCTACAAAATATTATAAATAGAATATACAAAACAAAACTAGAATAATAAAACTACAAAATATTATAGCTGGAATCTACACAATAAAACTAGAAGATGGTGGTTTGTTGTGGCCGAGTATTGGTGCTAAACCGTGTTGTTGGAGACCGGCATGCTAGCTGGCTGTGGCGTCTTATGACTAGGTGCCCTGGACGATTTTCACGGAAGAATACTGTACCAAGTTAGCTGTAGTTTACAACAATTATAGTTTCTGAGGTGGAAGTTGGGAGAGTTATATTTGGGTGTTGTGGTGAGGGAGGCCCCGCTCTCTCCTTTCCCAGATGTTTAGTTCATTTCATTCCGATCTCCTCTGCATTATTGTAGCCATTTTCTGCAGCCTGTCAACTATGCCTCTGCCTATCCCTGTTCTCTCCTCTCCGCACAGGCTATACAAACGCCTCACACCGCGTGGCTGCTGCCTCTCTAACCTGGTGGTCCCTGCACGCACCACCCACGTGGAGTTCCAGGTCTCAGGCAGCCTCTGGAACTGCCGTTCTGCTGCCAACAAGCCAGAGTTCATCTCAGCCTATGCTACCCTCCAGTCCCTCGACTTCTTGGCGCTGACGGAAACATGGATTACCACTGAAAACACTGATACTCCTACTGCTCTCTCCTCGTCTGACCATGTGTTCTCGCATAACCCGAGAGCATCTGGTCAGCAGGGTGGTGGCACAGGAATCCTCATCTCTCCCAAGTGGACATTCTCTATTTTTCCCCTGACCCATCTGTCTATCTCCTCATTTGAATTCCTGCTGTCACAGTCACTAGCACATTTAAGCTTAATATCCTTGTCATTTATCGCCCTCCAGGTTCCCTTGGAGAGTTCATCAATGAGCTTGACGCCTTGATAAGTTCCTTTCCTGAGGATGGCTCACCCCTCACAGTTCTGGGGGACTTCAACCTCCCTACGTCTGCCTTTGACTCATTTCTCTCTGCCTCCTTCTTTCCACTCCTCTCCTCTTTTGACCTCACCCTCTCACCATCCCCCCCTACTCACAAGGCAGGCAATACGCTTGACCTCATCTTTACTAGATGCTGTTCTTCTACTAATCTCACTGCAACTCCCCTCCATGTCTCCGACCACTACTTTGTATCCTTTTCTCTCTCGCTCTCCTCCAACACTACTCACTCTGCCCCTACTCAGATGGTAATGCGCCGTCGCAACCTTCGCTCTCTCTCTCCCGCTACTCTCTCCTCTTCCAGCCTATCATCTCTTCCCTCTGCTCAATCCTTCTCCCTCCAATCTCCTGATTCTGCCTCCTCAACCCTCCTCTCCTCCCTTTCTGCATCCTTTGACTCTCTATGTCCCCTATCCTCCCGGCCGGCTCGGTCCTCCCCTCCAGCTCCGTGGCTTGATGACTCATTGCGAGCTCACAGAACAGGGCTCCGGGCAGCCGAGCGGAAATGGAGGAAAACTAGACTCCCTGCGGACCTGGCATATTTTCACTCCCTCCTCTCTACATTTTCTTCATCTGTTTCTGCTGCTAAGGCCACTTTCTACCACTCTAAATTCCAAGCATCTGCCTCTAACCCTAGGAAGCTCTTTGCCACCTTCTCCTCCCTGCTGAATTCGTCAACCACTTTGAATAGAAGGTTGACGATCCTCGTTTGTTAAGTCAAATGACACTGCTGGTCCTGCTCACACTGACCTACCCTATGCTTTGACTTCTTTCTCCCCTCTCTCTCCAGATAAAATCTTGTGACTTGTGACGGCCGGCTGCCCAACAACCTGCCCGCTTGACCCTATCCCCTCCTCTCTTCTCCAGACCATCTCCGGTGACCTTCTCCCTTACCTCACCTCGCTGATCAACTCATCCTTGACTGCTGGCTATGTCCCTTCCGTCTTCAAGAGAGCGAGAGTTGCACCCCTTCTCAAAAAACCAACACTCGATCCCTTTGATGTCAACAACTACAGACCAGTATCCCTTCTTTATTTTCTCTCCAAAACTATTGAGCGTGCCGTCTTTAGCCAACTCTCTTGCTATCTCTCTCAGAATGACCTTCTTGATCCAAACCAGTCAGCTTTCAAGACTGGTCATTCAACTGAGACTGCTCTTCTCTGTGTCACGGAGGCTCTCCGCACTGCTAAAGCTAACTCTCTCTCCTCTGCTCTTGTCCTTCTAGACCTGTCTGCTGCCTTTGATACTGTGAACCATCAGATCCTCCTCTCCACCCTCTCTGAGCTGGGCATCTCCGGCGCGGCTCACTCTTGGATTGCGTCCTACCTGACCGGTCGCTCCTACCAAGTGGCGTGGCGAGAAGCTGTCTCCGCACCACGTGCTCTCACCACTGGTGTCCCCCAGGGCTCAGTTCTAGGCCCTCTCCTATTCTCGCTATACACCAAGTCACTTGGCTCTGTCATATCCTCACATGGCCTCTCCTATCATTGCTACGCAGACGACACACAACTAATCTTCTCCTTTCCCCCTTCTGATAACCAGGTGGCGAATCGCATCTCTGCATGTCTGGCAGACATATCAGTATGGATGACGGATCACCACCTCAAGCTGAACCTTGGCAAGACGGAGATGCTCTTCCTCCCGGGGAAGGACTGCCCGTTCCATGATCTCGCCATCACGGTTGACAACTCTGTTGTGTCCTCCTCCCAGAGTGCGAAGAGCCTTGGCGTAACACTGGACAACACCCTGTCATTCTCCGCTAACATCAAGGCGGTGACCCGATCCTGTAGGTTCATGCTCTACAACATTCGGAGAGTACGACCCTGCCTTACACAGGAAGCGGCACAGGTCCTAATCCAGGCACTTGTCATCTCCCATCTGGATTACTGCAACTCGCTGTTGGCTGGGCTCCCTGCCTGTGCCATTAATCCCCTACAACTCATCCAGAATGCCGCAGTCCGTCTGGTGTTCAACCTTCCCATGTTCTCTCACGTCACCCCGCTCCTCCGCACACTCCACTGGCTTCCAGTTGAAGCTCGCATCTGCTACAAGACCATGGTGCTTGCCTACGGAGCTGTGAGGGGAACGGCACCTCCGTACCTTCAGGCTCTGATCAGTCCCTACACCCAAACGAGGGCATTGCGTTCAACCACCTCTGGCCTGCTGGCTCCCCTACCTCTGTGGAAGCACAGTTCCCGCTCAGCCCAGTCAAAACTGTTCGCTGCTCTGGCACCCCAATGGTGGAACAAGCTCCCACACGACGCCAGGACAGCGGAGTCACTCACCACCTTCCGGAGACATTTGAAACCCCACCTCTTTAAGGAATACCTGGGATAGGATAAAATAATCCTTCTACCCCCCCTTACCCCACCCCAGAAAAAAAAAGAAAAAAGAAAAGAAAACACATTGTAAAGTGGTTAGCCCACTGGCTATAAGGTGAATGCACCAATTTGTAAGTCGCTCTGGATAAGAGTGTCTGCTAAATTACGTAAATGTAAATGTAAAATATTATAGCTAGAATCTACACAATAAAACTAGAAGAATACAACTACAAAATATTATAGCTAGAATCTATACAATGACTCTAGAATAATACATCTGTCACGTTCGTTGAAGGACGTACATGTTTATTTCACCGATAAACACACGAACAAAACAACAAACCAACGTAACGCGAAGTCCTCAGGCTAAACACAAATACAAGCCTCTACACGGAACAAGATCCCACAACTACTGATTGCCAACAGGCTACTTAAGTATGATCCCCAATCAGAGACAACGAGCGACAGCTGCCTCTGATTGGGAATCACACCCGGCCAAACATAGAAACACACAACCTAGAATGAGAACATAGAAATAACAACATAGAACTCCACACCCTGACTCAACATACTAGAGTCCCATAAGTCAGGGCGTGACAGTACCCCCCCCCCCCCCCCCCCCTCCCAAAGGTGCGGACTCCGACCGCACAAACCTGACATAACAGGGTAGGGTCCGGGTGGGCATTCCGCCTCGGAGGCGGATCCGGCTCCGGGCGTGACGACCACATTCTCTCAGCCTCCCCGTTGCGCCCCTGGTCTGGTCTGGATCTCGGCGCGCTGCTTCCCCTCTCCTTCCTCCCACGATGCACCAAGCCCTGTCTGGACCCTGGTGTGGGAGACTCCGAACCTGGTGAGGGGCTGACATCTGGGCCTGGATCGGCTATCCTCCCACGATGCACCAAGCCCTGTCTGGGCCCTGGTGTGGGAGACCCCGAACCTGGAGAGGGTCTGACGTCTGGGTCTGGACTGGAGCCGCTGACCGGAGCTGGACTAGGCACCGGTGGAGCGGACTGCTCTGGCTCCGGAGTGGAGCTGCTGACCGGAGCTGGACTAGACCCAGGTGGAGCGGACTGCTCTGGTTCCGGAGTGGATCCGCCCACCGGAGCTGGACTGGACACCAGTGGAGCGGACTGCTCTGGCTCTGGAGTGAAGCAGCTGACCGGAGCTGGACTAGGCACCGGTGGAGCGGACTGCTCTGGCTCCGGAGAGGAGCAGCTGACCGGTGCCGGACCAGGCACCGGTGGACTGGGCACGGGCCGTGCCGGACTGGACACACGCACCACTGGTCTGGTACGAGGAGCAGGCACGGGCCGTACCAGACTGGGAACACGCACCACTGGCTTGGTGCGAGGAACAGGAATGGGCCGGACCGGACTGGGAACACGCACCACTGGTCTGGTGCGAGGAGTAGGTACGGGGCGTACTGGGCTGGCGACACACACCACTGGCTTGGTGCGGGGAGCAGGCACGGGCCGTACCGGACTGGCGACACGCACCACTGGCTTGGTGCGAGGAACAGGAACGGGCCAGGCCGGACTGGGAACACGCACCACTGGCTTGGTGCGGGGAGCAGGTACGGGTCGTACCGGGCTGGCGACACGCGCCACTGGCTTGGTGCGAGGAACAGAAACGTGCCGGGCCGGACTGGGAACACGCACCACTGGTCTGGTGCGAGGAGTAGGTACGGGGCGTACTGGGCTGGCGACACACACCACTGGCTTGGTGCGGGGAGCAGGCACGGGCCGTACCGGACTGGCGACACGCACCACTGGCTTGGTGCGAGGAACAGGAACGGGCCAGGCCGGACTGGGAACACGCACCACTGGCTTGGTGCGGGGAGCAGGTACGGGTCGTACCGGGCTGGCGACACACACCACTGGCTTGGTGCGAGGATCAGGTACGGGCCGTACAGGACTGGTGAGGTGCACTGGTGACACAGTGCGTAGAACCGGAGCAGGATATACTGGACCTTGGAAGCGCACTGGAGACCAGGAGCGTTGAGCCGGCACAACCCGTCCTGGCTGGCTGCCCACTTTCGCACGACACGTGCGGGGCCCTGGCACAGAACGCACTGGGCTGTGCATGCGCACTGACGATACAGTGCGTATCTCCGCATACATGGGTTCCTCAATTAACCCACGCTCCTTATGTTGCCTAACCAGTTCCTCTCTCCGTGCATCTACTTCCTCCTTCTCCCTACGAGCCTCCTGCAGTACCTCCTCTTGAATGGAGCTCTCCCGCTCTATTCTCGCTATCAGCCCCCGTAATGTGGTGGCCTCCTCTCTTACCCTGCAGATCCGATCCTTCTCTCTCTCTCGGCAATCCTCCTCCAGTGAGGACTCCTCCGGGAACCCCCACGAGTTAGGGAACAGAAACTCATCGTCGTCGTCATCCTCCGACTCCTCAGTATAAAACAGTTCCCACTCTTGTTCCCATGGTCGTAGGGACTCAACCTGGAACCCCACCGGGTGCAGTGGTCTGGGCTCTTCTCTCTCGCTCCCCGACCACTCCCTTAGCCCCCCCCAAAAAAATATTGGGGTTGCCTCTCGGGCTTCCTCCTCGGCCGGCGCCTTCTGTGTTGCCGTTGCTCCTCTCCTGCCTGGGCTTCCTTCTTCGCCCAGGGTCCTTTCTCTGTATATATCTCCTCCCAAGACCAAATCTTCCCCACCTGTGTCCAGGGTGCTTGCTCCTGGGCATGCTGCTAAGTCTGTGTTTAGTGGGATCTTCTGTCACGTTCGTTGAAGGACGGGTCAGACCAAGGCGCAGCGTGAAATGCATACATGTTTATTATGAAGAATAAACACACGAACAAAAACAACGTAACGTGAAGTCCTCAGGCTAAACACAAATACAAGCCTCTACACGGAACAAGATCCCACAACAACTGATTGCCAACAGGCTACTTAAGTATGATCCCCAATCAGAGACAGCTGCCTCTGATTGGGAATCACACCCGGCCAAACATAGAAACACACAACCTAGAATGAGAACATAGAAATAACAACATAGAACTCCACACCCTGACTCAACATACTAGAGTCCCATAAGTCAGGGCGTGACAACATCTACAAAACATTATAGCTAGAATCTACACAATAAACCTAGAAGAATACATATACAAAATATTATAGCTAGAAACTACACAATGAACCTAGAAAAATACAGCAACATAATATTATAGCTATACTCTACACAACCCTAGAATAATACAACTACAAAATATTAGAACTATAATCTACCCAATAACTCTACAAGCATACAACTAAAAAATATTATAGATAGAATCTATACAATAACTCTACAAGAATACAACCACAACATATTATAACTAGAATCTACATTATGACTCTAGAAGAATAAAATAACAAAATATTATATCTATAATCTACACAATGACTCTAGAAGAATACAACAAAAAATATTATAGCTAGAAACTATACAATTAAACGAGAAGAATAGAATAGAACTACTAATAATAGGGATATATAATACACACATTACCACTACTAATAACAGGGATATATAATACACACATTACCACTACTAATAATAGGGATATATAATACACACATTACCACTACTAATAATAGGGATATATAATATACACACATTACCACTACTAGGAGGGATATATAATACACACATTACCACTACTAGGAGGGATATATAATACACACATTACCACTACTAGGAGGGATATATAATACACACATTACCACTACTAATAATAGGGATATATAATACACACATTACCACTACTAGGAGGGATATATAATACACACATTACCACTACTAGGAGGGATATATAATACACACATTACCACTACTAGGAGGGATATATAATACACACATTACCACTACTAATAATAGGGATATATAATACACACATTACCACTACTAATAATAGGGATATATAATACACACATTACCACTACTAATAATAGGGATATATAATACACACATTACCACTACTAGGAGGGATATATAATACACACATTACCACTACTAGGAGGGATATATAATACACACATTACCACTACTAATAATAGGGATATATAATACACACATTACCACTACTAATAACAGGGATATATAATACACACATTACCACTACTAATAATAGGGATATATAATACACACATTACCACTACTAATAATAGGGATATATAATACACACATTACCACTACTAATAATAGGGATATATAATACACACATTACCACTACTAATAATAGGGATATATAATACACACATTACCACTACTAGGAGGGATATATAATACACACATTACCACTACTAGGAGGGATATATAATACACACATTACCACTACTAATAATAGGGATATATAATACACACATTACCACTACTAATAACAGGGATATATAATACACACATTACCACTACTAATAATAGGGATATATAATACACACATTACCACTACTAATAATAGGGATATATAATACACACATTACCACTACTAATAATAGGGATATATAATACACACATTACCACTACTAATAACAGGGATATATAATACACACATTACCACTACTAATAATAGGGATATATAATACACACATTACCACTACTAATAATAGGGATATATAATACACACATTACCACTACTAATAATAGGGATATATAATACACACATTACCACTACTAATAATAGGGATATATAATACACACATTACCACTACTAATAACAGGGATATATAATACACACATTACCACTACTAATAATAGGGATATATAATACACACATTACCACTACTAGGAGGGATATATAATACACACATTACCACTACTAATAATAGGGATATATAATACACACATTACCACCACTAGGAGGGATATATAATACACACATTACCACTACTAATAACAGGGATATATAATACACACATTACCACTACTAATAATAGGGATATATAATACACACATTACCACTACTAGGAGGGATATATAATACACACATTACCACTACTAGGAGGGATATATAATACACACATTACCACTACTAATAATAGGGATATATAATACACACATTACCACTACTAGGAGGGATATATAATACACACATTACCACTACTAGGAGGGATATATAATACACACATTACCACTACTAATAATAGGGATATATAATACACACATTACCACTACTAATAATAGGGATATATAATACACACATTACCACTACTAGGAGGGATATATAATACACACATTACCACTACTAATAATAGGGATATATAATACACACATTACCACTACTAGGAGGGATATATAATACACACATTACCACTACTAATAATAGGGATATATAATACACACATTACCACTACTAGGAAGGGATATATAATACACACATTACCACTACTAATAATAGGGATATATAATACACACATTACCACTACTAGAGGGATATATAATACACACATTACCACTACTAATAACAGGGATATATAATACACACATTACCACTACTAATAATAGGGATATATAATACACACATTACCACTACTAATAATAGGGATATATAATACACACATTACCACTACTAATAATAGGGATATATAATACACACATTACCACTACTAATAATAGGGATATATAATACACACATTACCACTACTAGGAGGGATATATAATACACACATTACCACTACTAATAATAGGGATATATAATACACACATTACCACTACTAATAATAGGGATATATAATACACACATTACCACTACTAATAACAGGGATATATAATACACACATTACCACTACTAGGAGGGATATATAATACACACATTACCACTACTAATAATAGGGATATATAATACACACATTACCACTACTAATAATAGGGATATATAATACACACATTACCACTACTAATAATAGGGATATATAATACACACATTACCACTACTAGGAGGGATATATAATACACACATTACCACTACTAGGAGGGATATATAATACACACATTACCACTACTAATAATAGGGATATATAATACACACATTACCACTACTAATAACAGGGATATATAATACACACATTACCACTACTAATAATAGGGATATATAATACACACATTACCACTACTAATAATAGGGATATATAATACACACATTACCACTACTAGGAGGGATATATAATACACACATTACCACTACTAATAATAGGGATATATAATACACACATTACCACTACTAATAACAGGGATATATAATACACACATTACCACTACTAATAATAGGGATATATAATACACACATTACCACTACTAGGAGGGATATATAATACACACATTACCACTACTAGGAGGGATATATAATACACACATTACCACTACTAATAATAGGGATATATAATACACACATTACCACTACTAATAACAGGGATATATAATACACACATTACCACTACTAGGAGGGATATATAATACACACATTACCACTACTAGGAGGGATATATAATACACACATTACCACTACTAATAATAGGGATATATAATACACACATTACCACTACTAATAACAGGGATATATAATACACACATTACCACTACTAATAATAGGGATATATAATACACACATTACCACTACTAATAATAGGGATATATAATACACACATTACCACTACTAATAACAGGGATATATAATACACACATTACCAATACTAATAATAGGGATATATAATACACACATTACCACTACTAGGAGGGATATATAATACACACATTACCACTACTAGGAGGGATATATAATACACACATTACCACTACTAATAATAGGGATATATAATACACACATTACCACTACTAGGAGGGATATATAATACACACATTACCACTACTAATAATAGGGATATATAATACACACATTACCACTACTAATAATAGGGATATATAATACACACATTACCACTACTAGGAGGGATATATAATACACACATTACCACTACTAATAATAGGGATATATAAT
Source organism: Coregonus lavaretus (assembly GCF_964263955.1). Taxonomy (NCBI): domain Eukaryota; kingdom Metazoa; phylum Chordata; class Actinopteri; order Salmoniformes; family Salmonidae; genus Coregonus; species Coregonus lavaretus. The sequence goes on from NC_140008.1 coordinate 237,011, forward strand.
ACACACATTACCACTACTAATAATAGGGATATATAATACACACATTACCACTACTAGGAGGGATATATAATACACACATTACCACTACTAATAACAGGGATATATAATACACACATTACCACTACTAATAATAGGGATATATAATACACACATTACCACTACTAATAATAGGGATATATAATACACACATTACCACTACTAATAATAGGGATATATAATACACACATTACCACTACTAGGAGGGATATATATACACACATTACCACTACTAGGAGGGATATATAATACACACATTACCACTACTAGGAGGGATATATAATACACACATTACCACTACTAATAATAGGGATATATAATACACACATTACCACTACTAGGAGGGATATATAATACACACATTACCACTACTAATAATAGGGATATATAATACACACATTACCACTACTAGGAGGGATATATAATACACACATTACCACTACTAGGAGGGATATATAATACACACATTACCACTACTAATAATAGGGATATATAATACACACATTACCACTACTAATAATAGGGATATATAATACACACATTACCACTACTAATAATAGGGATATATAATACACACATTACCACTACTAGGAGGGATATATAATACACACATTACCACTACTAGGAGGGATATATAATACACACATTACCACTACTAATAATAGGGATATATAATACACACATTACCACTACTAGGAGGGATATATAATACACACATTACCACTACTAATAATAGGGATATATAATACACACATTACCACTACTAATAATAGGGATATATAATACACACATTACCACTACTAATAATAGGGATATATAATACACACATTACCACTACTAGGAGGGATATATAATACACACATTACCACTACTAATAACAGGGATATATAATACACACATTACCACTACTAATAATAGGGATATATAATACACACATTACCACTACTAGGAGGGATATATAATACACACATTACCACTACTAGGAGGGATATATAATACACACATTACCACTACTAGGAGGGATATATAATACACACATTACCACTACAAATAACAGGGATATATAATACACACATTACCACTACTAATAATAGGGATTTACAATACACACATTACCACTACTTATAATAGGGATATATAATACACACATTACCACTACTGGGAGGGATATATAATACACACATTACCACTACTAATAACAGGGATATATAATACACACATTACCACTACTAATAATAGGGATATATAATACACACATTACCACTACTAGGAGGGATATATAATACACACATTACCACTACTAATAATAGGGATATATAATACACACATTACCACTACTAATAATAGGGATATATAATACACACATTACCACTACTAGGAGGGATATATAATACACACATTACCACTACTAATAATAGGGATATATAATACACACATTACCACTACTAGGAGGGATATATAATACACACATTACCACTACTAGGAGGGATATATAATACACACATTACCACTACTAATAATAGGGATATATAATACACACATTACCACTACTAATAATAGGGATATATAATACACACATTACCACTACTAGGAGGGATATATAATACACACATTACCACTACTAATAATAGGGATATATAATACACACATTACCACTACTAGGAGGGATATATAATACACACATTACCACTACTAATAATAGGGATATATAATACACACATTACCACTACTAGGAGGGATATATAATACACACATTACCACTACTAATAATAGGGATATATAATACACACATTACCACTACTAGGAGGGATATATAATACACACATTACCACTACTAATAACAGGGATATATAATACACACATTACCACTACTAATAATAGGGATATATAATACACACATTACCACTACTAATAATAGGGATATATAATACACACATTACCACTACTAATAACAGGGATATATAATACACACATTACCACTACTAATAATAGGGATATATAATACACACATTACCACTACTAATAATAGGGATATATAATACACACATTACCACTACTAATAATAGGGATATATAATACACACATTACCACTACTAGGAGGGATATATAATACACACATTACCACTACTAATAATAGGGATATATAATACACACATTACCACTACTAATAATAGGGATATATAATACACACATTACCACTACTAATAACAGGGATATATAATACACACATTACCACTACTAATAATAGGGATATATAATACACACATTACCACTACTAATAATAGGGATATATAATACACACATTACCACTACTAATAATAGGGATATATAATACACACATTACCACTACTAGGAGGGATATATAATACACACATTACCACTACTAGGAGGGATATATAATACACACATTACCACTACTAATAATAGGGATATATAATACACACATTACCACTACTAATAATAGGGATATATAATACACACATTACCACTACTAATAATAGGGATATATAATACACACATTACCACTACTAGGAGGGATATATAATACACACATTACCACTACTAGGAGGGATATATAATACACACATTACCACTACTAATAATAGGGATATATAATACACACATTACCACTACTAGGAGGGATATATAATACACACATTACCACTACTAATAATAGGGATATATAATACACACATTACCACTACTAATAATAGGGATATATAATACACACATTACCACTACTAATAATAGGGATATATAATACACACATTACCACTACTAGGAGGGATATATAATACACACATTACCACTACTAATAACAGGGATATATAATACACACATTACCACTACTAATAATAGGGATATATAATACACACATTACCACTACTAGGAGGGATATATAATACACACATTACCACTACTAGGAGGGATATATAATACACACATTACCACTACTAGGAGGGATATATAATACACACATTACCACTACTAATAATAGGGATATATAATACACACATTACCACTACTAGGAGGGATATATAATACACACATTACCACTACTAGGAGGGATATATAATACACACATTACCACTACTAATAATAGGGATATATAATACACACATTACCACTCCTAATAATAGGGATATATAATACACACATTACCACTACTAGGAGGGATATATAATACACACATTACCACTACTAATGATAGGGATATATAATACACACATTACCACTACTAGGAGGGATATATAATACACACATTACCACTACTAATAATAGGGATATATAATACACACATTACCACTACTAGGAGGGATATATAATACACACATTACCACTACTAATAATAGGGATATATAATACACACATTACCACTACTAGGAGGGATATATAATACACACATTACCACTACTAATAACAGGGATATATAATACACACATTACCACTACTAATAATAGGGATATATAATACACACATTACCACTACTAATAATAGGGATATATAATACACACATTACCACTACTAATAATAGGGATATATAATACACACATTACCACAATTAATAATAGGGATATATAATACACACATTACCACTACTAGGAGGGATATATAATACACACATTACCACTACTAATAATAGGGATATATAATACACACATTACCACTACTAATAATAGGGATATATAATACACACATTATCACTACTAATAACAGGGATATATAATACACACATTACCACTACTAGGAGGGATATATAATACACACATTACCACTACTAATAATAGGGATATATAATACACACATTACCACTACTAATAATAGGGATATATAATACACACATTACCACTACTAATAATAGGGATATATAATACACACATTACCACTACTAGGAGGGATATATAATACACACATTACCACTACTAGGAGGGATATATAATACACACATTACCACTACTAATAATAGGGATATATAATACACACATTACCACTACTAATAACAGGGATATATAATACACACATTACCACTACTAATAATAGGGATATATAATACACACATTACCACTACTAATAATAGGGATATATAATACACACATTACCACTACTAGGAGGGATATATAATACACACATTACCACTACTAATAATAGGGATATATAATACACACATTACCACTACTAATAACAGGGATATATAATACACACATTACCACTACTAATAATAGGGATATATAATACACACATTACCACTACTAGGAGGGATATATAATACACACATTACCACTACTAGGAGGGATATATAATACACACATTACCACTACTAATAATAGGGATATATAATACACACATTACCACTACTAATAACAGGGATATATAATACACACATTACCACTACTAGGAGGGATATATAATACACACATTACCACTACTAGGAGGGATATATAATACACACATTACCACTACTAATAATAGGGATATATAATACACACATTACCACTACTAATAACAGGGATATATAATACACACATTACCACTACTAATAATAGGGATATATAATACACACATTACCACTACTAATAATAGGGATATATAATACACACATTACCACTACTAATAACAGGGATATATAATACACACATTACCACTACTAATAATAGGGATATATAATACACACATTACCACTACTAGGAGGGATATATAATAAACACATTACCACTACTAGGAGGGATATATAATACACACATTACCACTACTAATAATAGGGATATATAATACACACATTACCACTACTAGGAGGGATATATAATACACACATTACCACTACTAATAATAGGGATATATAATACACACATTACCACTACTAATAATAGGGATATATAATACACACATTACCACTACTAGGAGGGATATATAATACACACATTACCACTACTAATAATAGGGATATATAATACACACATTACCACTACTAATAATAGGGATATATAATACACACATTACCACTACTAGGAGGGATATATAATACACACATTACCACTACTAATAACAGGGATATATAATACACACATTACCACTACTAATAATAGGGATATATAATACACACATTACCACTACTAATAATAGGGATATATAATACACACATTACCACTACTAATAATAGGGATATATAATACACACATTACCACTACTAGGAGGGATATATAATACACACATTACCACTACTAGGAGGGATATATAATACACACATTACCACTACTAGGAGGGATATATAATACACACATTACCACTACTAATAATAGGGATATATAATACACACATTACCACTACTAGGAGGGATATATAATACACACATTACCACTACTAATAATAGGGATATATAATACACACATTACCACTACTAGGAGGGATATATAATACACACATTACCACTACTAGGAGGGATATATAATACACACATTACCACTACTAATAATAGGGATATATAATACACACATTACCACTACTAATAATAGGGATATATAATACACACATTACCACTACTAATAATAGGGATATATAATACACACATTACCACTACTAGGAGGGATATATAATACACACATTACCACTACTAGGAGGGATATATAATACACACATTACCACTACTAATAATAGGGATATATAATACACACATTACCACTACTAGGAGGGATATATAATACACACATTACCACTACTAATAATAGGGATATATAATACACACATTACCACTACTAATAATAGGGATATATAATACACACATTACCACTACTAATAATAGGGATATATAATACACACATTACCACTACTAGGAGGGATATATAATACACACATTACCACTACTAATAACAGGGATATATAATACACACATTACCACTACTAATAATAGGGATATATAATACACACATTACCACTACTAGAGGGATATATAATACACACATTACCACTACTAGGAGGGATATATAATACACACATTACCACTACTAGGAGGGATATATAATACACACATTACCACTACTAATAACAGGGATATATAATACACACATTACCACTACTAATAATAGGGATATATAATACACACATTACCACTACTAATAATAGGGATATATAATACACACATTACCACTACTAGGAGGGATATATAATACACACATTACCACTACTAATAATAGGGATATATAATACACACATTACCACTACTAATAATAGGGATATATAATACACACATTACCACTACTAGGAGGGATATATAATACACACATTACCACTACTAATAATAGGGATATATAATACACACATTACCACTACTAATAATAGGGATATATAATACACACATTACCACTACTAGGAGGGATATATAATACACACATTACCACTACTAATAATAGGGATATATAATACACACATTACCACTACTAGGAGGGATATATAATACACACATTACCACTACTAGGAGGGATATATAATACACACATTACCACTACTAATAATAGGGATATATAATACACACATTACCACTACTAATAATAGGGATATATAATACACACATTACCACTACTAGGAGGGATATATAATACACACATTACCACTACTAATAATAGGGATATATAATACACACATTACCACTACTAGGAGGGATATATAATACACACATTACCACTACTAATAATAGGGATATATAATACACACATTACCACTACTAGGAGGGATATATAATACACACATTACCACTACTAATAATAGGGATATATAATACACACATTACCACTACTAGGAGGGATATATAATACACACATTACCACTACTAATAACAGGGATATATAATACACACATTACCACTACTAATAATAGGGATATATAATACACACATTACCACTACTAATAATAGGGATATATAATACACACATTACCACTACTAATAACAGGGATATATAATACACACATTACCACTACTAATAATAGGGATATATAATACACACATTACCACTACTAATAATAGGGATATATAATACACACATTACCACTACTAATAATAGGGATATATAATACACACATTACCACTACTAGGAGGGATATATAATACACACATTACCACTACTAATAATAGGGATATATAATACACACATTACCACTACTAATATAGGGATATATAATACACACATTACCACTACTAATAATAGGGATATATAATACACACATTACCACTACTAATAATAGGGATATATAATACACACATTACCACTACTAATAATAGGGATATATAATACACACATTACCACTACTAATAATAGGGATATATAATACACACATTACCACTACTAGGAGGGATATATAATACACACATTACCACTACTAATAATAGGGATATATAATACACACATTACCACTACTAATAATAGGGATATATAATACACACATTACCACTACTAGGAGGGATATATAATACACACATTACCACTACTAATAATAGGGATATATAATACACACATTACCACTACTAGGAGGGATATATAATACACACATTACCACTACTAATAATAGGGATATATAATACACACATTACCACTACTAATAATAGGGATATATAATACACACATTACCACTACTAATAATAGGGATATATAATACACACATTACCACTACTAGGAGGGATATATAATACACACATTACCACTACTAATAATAGGGATATATAATACACACATTACCACTACTAGGAGGGATATATAATACACACATTACCACTACTAATAATAGGGATATATAATACACACATTACCACTACTAGGAGGGATATATAATACACACATTACCACTACTAATAATAGGGATATATAATACACACATTACCACTACTAGGAGGGATATATAATACACACATTACCACTACTAAGGAGGGATATATAATACACACATTACCACTACTAATAAGGGATATATAATACACACATTACCACTACTAATAATAGGGATATATAATACACACATTACCACTACTAGGAGGGATATATAATACACACATTACCACTACTAGGAGGGATATATAATACACACATTACCACTACTAAGGAGGGATATATAATACACACATTACCACTACTAATAACAGGGATATATAATACACACATTACCACTACTAATAATAGGGATATATAATACACACATTACCACTACTAATAATAGGGATATATAATACACACATTACCACTACTAGGAGGGATATATAATACACACATTACCACTACTAATAATAGGGATATATAATACACACATTACCACTACTAGGAGGGATATATAATACACACATTACCACTACTAATAATAGGGATATATAATACACACATTACCACTACTAATAATAGGGATATATAATACACACATTACCACTACTAATAATAGGGATATATAATACACACATTACCACTACTAATAATAGGGATATATAATACACACATTACCACTACTAATAATAGGGATATATAATACACACATTACCACTACTAATAATAGGGATATATAATACACACATTACCACTACTAATAATAGGGATATATAATACACACATTACCACTACTAGGAGGGATATATAATACACACATTACCACTACTAATAATAGGGATATATAATACACACATTACCACTACTAATAATAGGGATATATAATACACACATTACCACTACTAATAATAGGGATATATAATACACACATTACCACTACTAATAATAGGGATATATAATACACACATTACCACTACTAATAATAGGGATATATAATACACACATTACCACTACTAATAATAGGGATATATAATACACACATTACCACTACTAGGAGGGATATATAATACACACATTACCACTACTAATAATAGGGATATATAATACACACATTACCACTACTATAATAGGGATATATAATACACACATTACCACTACTAAGAGGGATATATAATACACACATTACCACTACTAATAATAGGGATATATAATACACACATTACCACTACTAGGAGGGATATATAATACACACATTACCACTACTAATAATAGGGATATATAATACACACATTACCACTACTAATAATAGGGATATATAATACACACATTACCACTACTAATAATAGGGATATATAATACACACATTACCACTACTAGGAGGGATATATAATACACACATTACCACTACTAATAATAGGGATATATAATACACACATTACCACTACTAGGAGGGATATATAATACACACATTACCACTACTAATAATAGGGATATATAATACACACATTACCACTACTAGGAGGGATATATAATACACACATTACCACTACTAATAATAGGGATATATAATACACACATTACCACTACTAGGAGGGATATATAATACACACATTACCACTACTAGGAGGGATATATAATACACACATTACCACTACTAATAATAGGGATATATAATACACACATTACCACTACTAGGAGGGATATATAATACACACATTACCACTACTAGGAGGGATATATAATACACACATTACCACTACTAGGAGGGATATATAATACACACATTACCACTACTAATAACAGGGATATATAATACACACATTACCACTACTAATAATAGGGATATATAATACACACATTACCACTACTATAATAGGGATATATAATACACACATTACCACTACTAGGAGGGATATATAATACACACATTACCACTACTAATAATAGGGATATATAATACACACATTACCACTACTAATAATAGGGATATATAATACACACATTACCACTACTAGGAGGGATATATAATACACACATTACCACTACTAATAATAGGGATATATAATACACACATTACCACTACTAATAATAGGGATATATAATACACACATTACCACTACTAATAATAGGGATATATAATACACACATTACCACTACTAGGAGGGATATATAATACACACATTACCACTACTAATAATAGGGATATATAATACACACATTACCACTACTAGGAGGGATATATAATACACACATTACCACTACTAATAATAGGGATATATAATACACACATTACCACTACTAGGAGGGATATATAATACACACATTACCACTACTAATAATAGGGATATATAATACACACATTACCACTACTAGGAAGGGATATATAATACACACATTACCACTACTAATAATAGGGATATATAATACACACATTACCACTACTAGGAGGGATATATAATACACACATTACCACTACTAATAATAGGGATATATAATACACACATTACCACTACTAGGAAGGGATATATAATACACACATTACCACTACTAGAGGGATATATAATACACACATTACCACTACTAATAATAGGGATATATAATACACACATTACCACTACTAAGAGGGATATATAATACACACATTACCACTACTAATAATAGGGATATATAATACACACATTACCACTACTAATAATAGGGATATATAATACACACATTACCACTACTAGGAGGGATATATAATACACACATTACCACTACTAATAATAGGGATATATAATACACACATTACCACTACTAATAATAGGGATATATAATACACACATTACCACTACTAATAATAGGGATATATAATACACACATTACCACTACTAATAATAGGGATATATAATACACACATTACCACTACTAATATAGGGATATATAATACACACATTACCACTACTAATAGGGATATATAATACACACATTACCACTACTAGAGAGGGATATATAATACACACATTACCACTACTAATAATAGGGATATATAATACACACATTACCACTACTAATAATAGGGATATATAATACACACATTACCACTACTAATAATAGGGATATATAATACACACATTACCACTACTAATAATAGGGATATATAATACACACATTACCACTACTAATAATAGGGATATATAATACACACATTACCACTACTAATAATAGGGATATATAATACACACATTACCACTACTAATAATAGGGATATATAATACACACATTACCACTACTAATAATAGGGATATATAATACACACATTACCACTACTAGGAGGGATATATAATACACACATTACCACTACTAATAATAGGGATATATAATACACACATTACCACTACTAATAATAGGGATATATAATACACACATTACCACTACTAATAATAGGGATATATAATACACACATTACCACTACTAATAAGAGGGATATATAATACACACATTACCACTACTAAGAGGGATATATAATACACACATTACCACTACTAGAGGGATATATAATACACACATTACCACTACTAATAAGAGGATATATAATACACACATTACCACTACTAATAATAGGGATATATAATACACACATTACCACTACTAATAATAGGGATATATAATACACACATTACCACTACTAAGAGGGATATATAATACACACATTACCACTACTAATAATAGGGATATATAATACACACATTACCACTACTAGGAGGGATATATAATACACACATTACCACTACTAATAATAGGGATATATAATACACACATTACCACTACTAAGAGGGATATATAATACACACATTACCACTACTAATAATAGGGA
>NC_140008.1:248898-301398 GCF_964263955.1 Coregonus lavaretus
ACACTAGTCTATCCCAGGACAGGACACTAGTCTATCCCAGGACAGGACACTAGTCTACCCCAGGACAGGACACTAGTCTACCCCAGGACAGGACACTAGTCTACCCCAGGACAGGACACTAGTCTACCCCAGGACAGGACACTAGTCTACCCCAGGACAGGACACTAGTCTACCCCAGGACAGGACACTAGTCTACCCCAGGACAGGACACTAGTCTACCCCAGGACAGGACACTAGTCTACCCCAGGACAGGACACTAGTCTACCCCAGGACAGGACACTAGTCTACCCCAGGACAGGACACTAGTCTACCCCAGGACAGGACACTAGTCTACCCCAGGACAGGACACTAGTCTACCCCAGGACAGGACACTAGTCTATCCCAGGACAGGACACTAGTCTACCCCAGGACAGGACACTAGTCTACCCCAGGGACACTAGTCTATCCCAGGACAGGACACTAGTCTACCCCAGGACAGGACACTAGTCTACCCCAGGACAGGACACTAGTCTACCCCAGGACAGGACACTAGTCTACCCCAGGACAGGACACTAGTCTACCCCAGGACAGGACACTAGTCTACCCCAGGACAGGACACTAGTCTACCCCAGGACAGGACACTAGTCTATCCCAGGACAGGACACTAGTCTACCCCAGGACAGGACACTAGTCTACCCCAGGACAGGACACTAGTCTATCCCAGGACAGGACACTAGTCTATCCCAGGACAGGACACTAGTCTACCCCAGGACACTAGTCTACCCCAGGACACTAGTCTACCCCAGGACAGGACACTAGTCTACCCCAGGACAGGACACTAGTCTACCCCAGGACAGGACACTAGTCTACCCCAGGACAGGACACTAGTCTACCCCAGGACAGGACACTAGTCTACCCCAGGACAGGACACTAGTCTACCCCAGGACAGGACACTAGTCTACCCCAGGACAGGACACTAGTCTATCCCAGGACAGGACACTAGTCTATCCCAGGACAGGACACTAGTCTACCCCAGGACAGGACACTAGTCTATCCCAGGACACTAGTCTACCCCAGGACACTAGTCTACCCCAGGACAGGACACTAGTCTACCCCAGGACAGGACACTAGTCTACCCCAGGACAGGACACTAGTCTATCCCAGGACAGGACACTAGTCTATCCCAGGACAGGACACTAGTCTACCCCAGGACAGGACACTAGTCTACCCCAGGACAGGACACTAGTCTACCCCAGGACAGGACACTAGTCTACCCCAGGACACTAGTCTACCCCAGGACAGGACACTAGTCTACCCCAGGACAGGACACTAGTCTATCCCAGGACAGGACACTAGTCTACCCCAGGACAGGACACTAGTCTACCCCAGGACACTAGTCTACCCCAGGACAGGACACTAGTCTACCCCAGGACAGGACACTAGTCTATCCCAGGACAGGACACTAGTCTACCCCAGGACACTAGTCTACCCCAGGACAGGACACTAGTCTACCCCAGGACAGGACACTAGTCTACCCCAGGACACTAGTCTACCCCAGGACAGGACACTAGTCTACCCCAGGACAGGACACTAGTCTATCCCAGGACAGGACACTAGTCTACCCCAGGACAGGACACTAGTCTACCCCAGGACACTAGTCTACCCCAGGACAGGACACTAGTCTACCCCAGGACAGGACACTAGTCTACCCCAGGACAGGACACTAGTCTACCCCAGGACAGGACACTAGTCTACCCCAGGACAGGACACTAGTCTATCCCAGGACAGGACACTAGTCTATCCCAGGACAGGACACTAGTCTACCCCAGGACAGGACACTAGTCTACCCCAGGACAGGACACTAGTCTACCCCAGGACAGGACACTAGTCTACCCCAGGACACTAGTCTACCCCAGGACAGGACACTAGTCTACCCCAGGACAGGACACTAGTCTACCCCAGGACAGGACACTAGTCTATCCCAGGACAGGACACTAGTCTATCCCAGGACAGGACACTAGTCTACCCCAGGACAGGACACTAGTCTACCCCAGGACAGGACACTAGTCTACCCCAGGACAGGACACTAGTCTACCCCAGGACAGGACACTAGTCTACCCCAGGACAGGACACTAGTCTACGCCAGGACAGGACACTAGTCTACCCCAGGACAGGACACTAGTCTACCCCAGGACAGGACACTAGTCTACGCCAGGAGCTGACTCCACTAAGCCTGGTTCAATAGTTCTGGGGCCAGTTAAGTCCAATAAGGTTTAAATGTCTGAACCTGACCCTGACAGTTGGATGGTGCCAATGAACTGTAGTTAAATGTTAAAGGTTAAAGGTTAAAGGTTTCAACAGTGTTGTTGTTTCTGTGTTTCCACTCTGCTGCCGGCCTCGTCTAGAAGGACTGTTACCCTTGTTGTCATGGCAACAGTTTCCAGGGCAACAACAAGTGTGGTAAGGTCTCATGGACATACTGTCTGGTCAATCAACCAAATATAATTTTTCTTTGCATCAAATATGTGAACAAATCAAGGGATCTTTTTTCTTCATTCTTTTACCCTTTTATGTATGTTGAGTCATGTCTGTTTCCAAGGTTGGTCATGTACAAGCATGTTCTTACTTCTTCTATCTTTCTATGATGTGATGTAAAATGAGAACAGTGCAGTGTTTGAACGGTGTTGCATCCTGGTGCTGGGCTGGATGTTTAACCCCCCAAGGTCGATGTCTGCATAAATCTAATCCCCATTCAAATCCGTCAGTTTAAGCTAGAGATATCATAATAAATAATAATATGCCATTTAGCAGACGCTCTACCAGCTGAGCTACAGAGGACCACTTTGATATCAGTTTTAGTTTTTATTGTGTTGCATTTTGACGCAACACCGTTCCAATCCACCGCATCCACCTACAGTTGAAGTCGGAAGTTTACATACACCTTAGCCAAATACATTTAAACTCAGTTTTTCACAATTCCTGACATTTAATCCTAGTAAAAATTCCCTGTATTAGGTCAGTTAGAATCACCACTTTATTTTAAGAATGTGAAATGTCATAATAATAGTAGAGAGAATGATTTATTTCAGCTTTTATTTCTTTCGTCACATTCCCAGTGGGTCAGAAGTTTACATACACTCAATTAGTATTTGGTAGCATTGCCTATAAATTGTTTAACTTGGGTCAAACGTTTCGGGTAGCCTTCCACAAGCTTCCCACAATAATTTGGGTGAATTTTGGCCCATTCCTCCTGACAGAACTGGTGTAACTGAGTCAGGTTTGTAGGCCTCCTTGCTCGAACACGCTTTTTCAGTTCTGCCCACACATTTTCTATAGGATTGAGGTCAGGGCTTTGTGATGGCCACTCCAATACCTTGACTTTGTTGTCCTTAACTACAACTTTGGAAGTATGCTTGGGGTCATTGTCCATTTGGAAGACCCACTTGCGACCAAGCTTTAACTTCCTGACTGATGTCTTGAGATGTTACTTCAATATATCCACATCATTTTCCTTCCTCATGATGCCATCTATTTAGTGAAGTGCACCAGTCCCTCCTGAAGCAAAGCACCCCCACATCATGATGCTGCCACCCCCGTGCTTCACGGTTGGGATGGTGTTCTTCGGCTTGCAAGCAACCCCCTTTTTCCTCCAAACAAAACGATGGTCATTATGGCCAAACAGTTCTATTTTTGTTTCATCAGACCAGAGGACATTTCTCCAAAAAGTACGATCTTTGTCCCCATGTGCAGTTGCAAACCATAGTCTGGCTTTTTTATGGTGGTTTTGGAGCAGTGGCTTCTTCCTTGGTGAGCGGCCTTTCAGGTTATGTCGATATAGGACTCGTTTTACTGTGGATATAGATACTTTTGTACCTGTTTCCTCCAGCATCTTCACAAGGTCCTTTGCTGTTGTTCTGGGATTGATTTGCACTTTTCGCACCAAAGTACGTTCATCTCTAGGAGATTGAACGCGTCTCCTTCCTGAGCGGTATGACGGCTGCGTGGTCCCATGGTGTTTATACTTGCGTACTATTGTTTGTACAGATGAACCTGGTACCTTCAGGCGTTTGGAAATTGCTCCCAAGGATGAACCAGACTTGTGGAGGTCTACAATTTCTTTTCTGAGGTCTTGGCTGATTCCTTTTGATTTTCCCATGATGTCAAGCAAAGAGGCATTGAGTTTGAAGGTAGACCTTGAAATATATCCACAGGTACACCTCCAATTGACTCAAATGATGTAAATTAGCCTATCAGAAGCTTCTAAAGCCATGACATAATTTTCTGGAATTTTCCAAGCTGTTTAAAGGCACAGTCAACTTAGTGTATGTAAACTTCTGACCCACTGGAATTGTGATACAGTGAATTATAATCTGTGAAGTAATTGTTGGAAAATTACTTGTGTCATGCACAAAGTAGATGTCTTAACCGACTTGCCAAAACTATAGTTTGAATAACGAGTTTTATTGACTCCAACCTGAGTTTATGTAACACTTCCACATTTGCGGTGACGGAGCTAGAGCTGTGTTTGTCAGACCATGTGACATCCCAAAAATGTGTCTTCTCACAAACTCGTCTGTAGCGTCCAAATGATTTGGCCTACAAACTATTATGAACCGTCTGTGGAAAGGTGAGACGCTCATGAACACGTACATGTTTTGCTCTTGGACGCCCACAGGTCAAGACTCGTCTGAAGGTTGAAAACATTAATGGAAGTATATATGGAGACTGTTTAGTGACAGAAATAAGGGGTTAAATACATGTCAAAAAATATCAAATGTTTCCTGATCTTTCAGATATAGGACAGACACTTCAGAACAAACTTCCTTTTGAGTTTTTTTTGGGACTATCTGTTGTTCCATGTAGTGAATGTTATTCAATGCGTTTGTATGGGCTAATAGCAGTAAAAAAAAAATATATATATATATATACTTCAACCCCCCTTAGACTTATGGGTTAAAAGGCAGTCTATTCGGTGGTGAAGTCTTACTGGAGTGTTGAGTGGTAATTCCATGTCATTGTCTGTCCACAATGTGAAGACCAAAATCATTGTATTCCTCTGTCTTGACTGTTGCATGTTTGATGGACCCTTCATATGATCACTGTCTGAATCTTTCATCCGATTGGCCGTTATTGTTGATCAGATTCTGATCAGGGGGATATATTATATTTAATGTCATAATTCCCCACAATATTAAACCGAATTTGAATGTTACAGTATAATAGTTCAAGTATTTCAAATAGATGTAGTGTTATTGGAAGGTAGGAAAAGAGTTCAAAATAACTTCTCTTCTCAGACGACCTGCCAAAGCCCAAGACGACGGAGGTTCTGCAGAAGGGGGTGGAGTCAGTCCAGGAGTACTCGGCGTCCGAGGAGCGGGAGGAGGGGCGGCGTTGGAGAGTGTTCCGTATAGGAGACCAGGAACACAAAGTCGACATGAAGGCAATAGAACCCTACAAGAGGGTCATCAGCCACGGAGGTCAGACCATAACCTTTAACCCCTGACCCTAACCCATAACCCTAGTCCTACAAGAGGGTCATCAGCCACGGAGGTCAGACCATAACCTTTAACCCCTGACCCTAACCCATAACCCTAACCCATAACCCTAGTCCTACAAGAGGGTCATCAGCCGCGGAGGTCAGACCATAACCTTTAACCCCTGACCCTAACCCCTGACCCTAACCCATAACCCTAGTCCTACAAGAGGGTCATCAGCCACGGAGGTCAGACCATAACCTTAACCCCTGACCCTAACCCATAACCCTAGTCCTACAAGAGGGTCATCAGCCACGGAGGTCAGACCATAACCTTTAACCCCTGACCCTAACCCATAACCCTAGTCCTACAAGAGGGTCATCAGCCACGGAGGTCAGACCATAACCTTAACCCCTGACCCTAACCCATAACCCTAGTCCTACAAGAGGGTCATCAGCCACGGAGGTCAGACCATAACCTTTAACCCCTGACCCTAACCCATAACCCTAGTCCTACAAGAGGGTCATCAGCCACGGAGGTCAGACCATAACCTTTAACCCCTAACCCTAACCCATAACCCTAGTCCTACAAGAGGGTCATCAGCCACGGAGGTCAGACCATAACCTTTAACCCCTAACCCTAACCCATAACCCTAGTCCTACAAGAGGGTCATCAGCCGCGGAGGTCAGACCATAACCTTTAACCCCTGACCCTAACCCATAACCCTAACCCATAACCCTAGTCCTACAAGAGGGTCATCAGCCACGGAGGTCAGACCATAACCTTTAACCCCTGACCCTAACCCATAACCCTAGTCCTACAAGAGGGTCATCAGCCGCGGAGGTCAGACCATAACCTTTAACCCCTGACCCTAACCCATAACCCTAGTCCTACAAGAGGGTCATCAGCCACGGAGGTCAGACCATAACCTTTAACCCCTGACCCTAACCCATAACCCTAGTCCTACAAGAGGGTCATCAGCCGCGGAGGTCAGACCATAACCTTTAACCCCTGACCCTAACCCATAACCCTAACCCATAACCCTAGTCCTACAAGAGGGTCATCAGCCGCGGAGGTCAGACCATAACCTTTAACCCCTGACCCTAACCCCTGACCCTAGTCCTACAAGAGGGTCATCAGCCGCGGAGGTCAGACCATAACTTTAACCCCTGACCCTAACCCATAACCCTAACCCATAACCCTAGTCCTACAAGAGGGTCATCAGCCACGGAGGTCAGACCATAACCTTTAACCCCTGACCCTAACCCATAACCCTAGTCCTACAAGAGGGTCATCAGCCGCGGAGGTCAGACCATAACCTTTAACCCCTGACCCTAACCCATAACCCTAGTCCTACAAGAGGGTCATCAGCCACGGAGGTCAGACCATAACCTTTAACCCCTGACCCTAACCCCTGACCCTAACCCATAACCCTAGTCCTACAAGAGGGTCATCAGCCACGGAGGTCAGACCATAACCTTTAACCCCTGACCCTAACCCATAACCCTAGTCCTACAAGAGGGTCATCAGCCGCGGAGGTCAGACCATAACCTTTAACCCCTGACCCTAACCCATAACCCTAGTCCTACAAGAGGATCATCAACCACGGAGGTCAGACCATAACCTTTAACCCCTGACCCTAACCCATAACCCTAGTCCTACAAGAGGGTCATCAGCCGCGGAGGTCAGACCATAACCTTTAACCCCTGACCCTAATCCATAACCCTAACCCATAACCCTAGTCCTACAAGAGGGTCATCAGCCACGGAGGTCAGACCATAACCTTTAACCCCTGACCCTAACCCATAACCCTAGTCCTACAAGAGGGTCATCAGCCACGGAGGTCAGACCATAACCTTTAACCCCTGACCCTAACCCATAACCCTAGTCCTACAAGAGGGTCATCAGCCGCGGAGGTCAGACCATAACCTTTAACCCCTGACCCTAACCCATAACCCTAGTCCTACAAGAGGGTCATCAGCCGCGGAGGTCAGACCATAACCTTTAACCCCTGACCCTAACCCATAACCCTAGTCCTACAAGAGGGTCATCAGCCGCGGAGGTCAGACCATAACCTTTAACCCCTGACCCTAACCCATAACCCTAGTCCTACAAGAGGGTCATCGGATCAATTATATAAAAAAAATTTACAGTAACAATGTCCCATGCAGAGCAGGTTGTATTGTGGCGTGTTTGAAACACTGTCATGTTTTCCAGGTTACTATGGAGACGGCCTGAATGCCATCATAGTGTTTGCGGTGTGCTACATGCCTGAGAGCAACCAACCCAACTACCGCTACATCATGGACAACCTCTTCAAGTGAGTACAAACCCTGGTGAAACGCCCAAAATCCTAATATTGGGGATATTGACTTGCATTGGTTTTTGGACACACATGTGGCCAGGTCATTTATATATATATATTTTTCACCTTTATTTAACCAGGTAAGCCAGTTGAGAACAAGTTCTCATTTACAACTGCGACCTGGCCAAGATAAAGCAAAGCAGTGCGATCAAAAACAACAACACAGAGTTACATATGGGGTAAAACAAAACATAAAGTCAAAAATACAAAAAGGATTGATGTCTTACCTTGTCCATAGACTGCTTACAGGGAAAACAAGGTATCTTTATAATTCTGGTGAACTATCCTTTTAAGTCAGTCACTAAACAGCCTCTCCTCTCCTCTCCTCTCCTCTCCTCTCCTCTCCTCTCCTCTCCTCTCCTCTCCTCTCCTCTCCTCTCCTCTCATTGGAGCTGTTGGTAGCAGAGAGCTACGGTTGAAGTCGGAAGTTTACATTCACTTTGGTTGGAGTCATTAAAACTCATTTTTCAACCTCTCCACAAATTTCTTGTTAACAAACTATTGTTTTGGCAAGTTCGTTAGGACATCTACTTTGTGCATGACACAAGTAATTTATCCAACAATTGTTTACAGACATATCACTTATAATTCACTGTATCACAATTCCAGTGGGTCAGAAGTTTACACAGTTGGAGGTGTACCTGTGGATGTATTTCAAGGCCTACCTTCAAACTCACTGCCTCTTTGCTTGACATCATGGGAAAATCAAAAGAAATCAACCAAGACCTCAGAAAAAAAATTGTAGACCTCCACAAGTCTGGTTCATCCTTGGGAGCAATTTCCAAACGCCTGAAGGTACCACGTTCACCTGTACAAACAATAGTACGCAAGTATAAACACCATGGGACCACGCAGCCGTCATACCGCTCAGGAAGGAGACGCGTTCTGTCTCCTAGAGATGAACGTACTTTGGTGCGAAAAGTGCAAATCAATCCCTGAACAACAGCAAAGGACATTGTGAAGATGCTGGAGGACACAGGGACAAAAGTATCTATATCCACAGTAAAACGAGTCCTATATCGACATAACCTGAAAGGCCGCTCAGCAAGGAAGAAGCCACTGCTCCAAAACCACCATAAAAAAGCCAGACTACGGTTTGCAACTGCACATGGGGACAAAGATTGTACTTTTTGGAGAAATGTCCTCTGGTCTGATTAAACAAAAATAGAACTGTTTGGCCATAATGACCATCGTTATGTTTGGAGGAAAAAGGGGGATTCTTGCAAGCCGAAGAACACCATCCCAACCGTGAAGCACGGGGGTGGCAGCATCATGCTGTGGGGGTATTTTGCTGCAGGAGGGACTGGTGCACTTCACAAAATAGATGGCATCATGAGGAAGGGAAATTATGTGTATATATTGAAGCAACATCTCAAGACATCAGTCAGGAAGTTAAAGCTTGGTCGCAAGTGGGTCTTCGAAATGGACAATGACAAAGCCCTGACCTCAATCCTATAGAAAATGTGTGGGCAGAACTGAAAAAGCGTATGCGAGCAAGGAGGCCTACAAACCTGACTCAGTTACACCAGCTCTGTCAGGAGGAATGGGCCAAAATTCACCCAAATTATTGTGGGAAGCTTGTGGAAGGCTACCCGAAACGTTTGACCCAAGTTAAACAATTTAAAGCCAATGATACCAAATACTAATTGAGTGTATGTAAACTTCTGACCCACTAGGAATGTGACGAAAGAAATAAAAGCTGAAATAAATAATTCTCTCTACTATTATTATGACATTTCACATTCTTAAAATAAAGTGGTGATCCTAACTGACCTAAAACAGGGAATTCTTACTAGGATTAAATGTCAGGAATTGTGAAAAACTGAGTTTAAATGTATTTGGCTAAGGTGTATTTAAACTTCTGACTTCAACTGTATATGAAAGTGTATCTGAACTAGGGTTTAATATTTTCCCGTAATTTTACAAATGTTCAATCCCGAGAATAAATCACTTTTCTATCGGGTGACATGTTATTTCCTGCCAAAACAGGAAGTGTCATTCTAAAGCATTTAAACCCATCAGACAGAATAATTTGCCATCTTAAGGTATATTACAAATAACATCTCAAATGTTCTTATTGCATCTGTTATAATTAATAATTCATTAGTCTGAAAATATAATAGTCATTCAAAAGCAATAGTCATGGACTGACTGGACGTGATTGGTCCTCTGTTAATTTAATGTGTGAGGTGATGAGAACTGCGTGAGCTAATTACAACTCAATAAAACGTATCGTTTATATCCAGCTGAAACTGGTTCCTGCTGCTGAGGAGAGAGAGGGAGTGAAAGGAGCCTTGGCCTTGGCTACTGTTGATTGGGAAGATGGAGTCGTTTTTCAGTGAAGTAAAAGGAAAGTTAGAGAAGAAAGAGTATCGTGAAAAGAAGCCGACCAGGGTAATGTCCTCTGGGACTAGAGGCTAATAACCAGGGTAATGTCCTCTGGGACTAGAGGCTAATAACCAGGGTAATGTCCTCTGGGACTAGAGGCTAATAACCAGGGTAATGTCCTCTGGGACTAGAGGCTAATAACCAGGGTAATGTCCTCTGGGACTAGAGGCTAATAACCAGGGTAATGTCCTCTGGGACTAGAGGCTAATAACCAGGGTAATGTCCTCTGGGACTAGAGGCTAATAACCAGGGTAATGTCCTCTGGGACTAGAGGCTAATAACCAGGGTAATGTCCTCTGGGACTAGAGGCTAATAACCAGGGTAATGTCCTCTGGGACTAGAGGCTAATAACCAGGGTAATGTCCTCTGGGACTAGAGGCTAATAACCAGGGTAATGTCCTCTGGGACTAGAGGCTAATAACCAGGGTAATGTCCTCTGGGACTAGAGGCTAATAACCAGGGTAATGTCCTCTGGGACTAGAGGCTAATAACCAGGGTAATGTCCTCTGGGACTAGAAGCTAATAACCAGGGTAATGTCCTCTGGGACTAGAGGCTAATAACCAGGGTAATGTCCTCTGGGACTAGAGGCTAATAACCAGGGTAATGTCCTCTGGGACAAGAGGCTAATAACCAGGGTAATGTCCTCTGGGACAAGAGGCTAATAACCAGGGTAATGTCCTCTGGGACTAGAGGCTAATAACCAGGGTAATGTCCTCTGGGACTAGAGGCTAATAACCAGGGTAATGTCCTCTGGGACAAGTTTTAATATTATAGTGGACAAAGATGAAAAGGTTGGCGCGGCCAAATGGACTGTGTGCAACTCCTTATTCAGGTTTAATGGAATTTTCTAACTATTTATTAATTTTAGTATTTAGTATCATTTCATTTATCATTATTATTATTATTATTATTATTATTATAGGCCTATTTAAGAATCTAAACCTACTCTTAAAATATGCAAAAGGAGTTTTATTTAATTTTGTTGAGACATTATCGCTAAATTACGTTCGAACTGTAAATTTGTTGCTCCGTATTTAGTTTAATATGGGTTAAAAGTAGGCCTGCTGTAAAATAAATAGCATTAGCCTATTGCCTTCAGTTGTTGGGTAGGCCTATGGTAGGCACTGGCCTTTGTTGGTAATATAGGCATAGCCTGTTAACTTTTGTGAAGGTTTAAACCAGTTATTTAAATATGCAACAAGTGTTTTGTTTCATTCTGTTGAGCCATTTTCTTTGGCCAAATTCAGTTCCAACTGTAATGTGTTTACAGCAATAGGTAAGGGTTAGGGTTAGGGTTAAGGGTTAGGGTTAGGGTTAGGTTAGGTTAGGGTTAGGGTTAGGGTTAGGTTAGTCTATATAAGGGCTACTCACACTCAAACCATGAAAGGAAAACCAAAGAGGGTGCGACGCAAAACTTTAATGCCGCAAGATTAATAACCTGTTAGTATTTTTCCTATAAAGAATAACTTGACTTACTTTTGATGTTACCCTTATAAAGTTAAGACACTTTTGTCAAAGTTTGGTGTGGAATGGATATTATCAGGCTTAGCTTCTACAGGTCTATGACTCCCACAGTTGGACTGGAGGCGAGGAAGATTGTTTTGGCCAACCAGAGTTACTCCTTTAATCTAACAATATAATGATTATCTTTTATAAAAAATATTCTGATAGAAAATGAACTAATTAGCCTCCTTCTGTAGGTCAATATCTGTATAGCAGTAGTAGCCTCTCTGTCGGTGTTGGGAACATGGCACCGTTCATATCTCTCTCTCTCTCTCCGTCTCTCTAGGCCTAAGCTTCTCTTCCATTATATATATTTGTTAAATATATCATACAGTGGACACCTATATTAATTCAATGACCTGATGCATTTAACACTCACATCTCCGACAGCTGAATCGAGGTGGACAGTTATCTCTCTAACCCTAACCCTAACCCTAACCCTCACCTCTCTCTCTCTAACCTAACCCTCACCCCTAACCCTAACCCTCACCTCTCTCTCTAACCTAACCCTCACCTCTCTCTCTAACCTAACCCTCACCTCTCTCTCTCTAACCCAACCCTCACCCCTCTCTCTAACCTAACCCTCACCTCTCTCTCTAACCTAACCCTCACCCCTCTCTCTAACCTAACCCTCACCCCTCACCTCTCTCTCTAACCTAACCCTCACCCCTCTCTCTAACCTAACCCTCACCCCTCTCTCTAACCTAACCCTCACCCCTCACCTCTCTCTCTAACCCTAACCCTAACCCTAACCCTCACCTCTCTCTCTCTAACCTAACCCTCACCCCTAACCCTAACCCTCACCTCTCTCTCTAACCTAACCCTCACCTCTCTCTCTAACCTAACCCTCACCTCTCTCTCTCTAACCCAACCCTCACCCCTCTCTCTAACCTAACCCTCACCTCTCTCTCTAACCTAACCCTCACCCCTCTCTCTAACCTAACCCTCACCCCTCACCTCTCTCTCTAACCTAACCCTCACCCCTCTCTCTAACCTAACCCTCACCCCTCTCTCTAACCTAACCCTCACCCCTCACCTCTCTCTCTAACCCAACCCTCACCTCTCTCTCTAACCTAACCCTCACCTCTCTCTCTAACCTAACCCTCGCCTCTCTCTAACCTAACCCTCACCTCTCTCTAACCTAACCCTCACCTCTCTCTCTAACCTAACCCTCACCCCTCTCTCTAACCTAACCCTCACCTCTCTCTCTAACCTAACCCTCACCTCTCTCTCTAACCTAACCCTCGCCTCTCTCTAACCTAACCCTCACCTCTCTCTCTAACCCAACCCTCACCTCTCTCTAACCTAACCCTCACCTCTCTCTAACCTAACCCTCACCTCTCTCTCTCTAACCCAACCCTCACCTCTCTCTAACCTAACCCTCACCTCTCTCTAACCTAACCCTCACCTCTCTCTCTCTAACCCAACCCTCACCTCTCTCTCTAACCTAACCCTCACCTCTCTCTCTAACCTAACCCTCACCCCTCTCTCTAACCTAACCCTCACCTCTCTCTCTAACCTAACCCTCGCCTCTCTCTAACCTAACCCTCACCTCTCTCTAACCTAACCCTCACCTCTCTCTCTAACCCAACCCTCACCCCTCACCTCTCTCTCTAACCTAACCCTCACCCCTCTCTCTAACCTAACCCTCACCTCTCTCTCTAACCTAACCCTCACCTCTCTCTCTCTAACCTAACCCTCACCTCTCTCTAACCTAACCCTCACCCCTCTCTCTAACCTAACCCTCACCCCTCTCTCTAACCTAACCCTCACCCCTCTCTCTAACCTAACCCTCACCCCTCTCTCTAACCTAACCCTCGCCTCTCTCTAACCTAACCCTCACCCCTCTCTCTAACCTAACCCTCACCCCTCTCTCTCTAACCTAACCCTCACCTCTCTCTCTAACCTAACCCTCACCCCTCTCTCTCTAACCTAACCCTCACCTCTCTCTCTAACCTAACCCTCACCCCTCTCTCTAACCTAACCCTCACCCCTCTCTCTAACCTAACCCTCACCTCTCTCTCTAACCTAACCCTCACCTCTCTCTCTAACCTAACCCTCACCCCTCTCTCTAACCTAACCCTCACCTCTCTCTCTAACCTAACCCTCACCTCTCTCTCTAACCCAACCCTCACCTCTCTCTCTAACCTAACCCTCACCCCTCTCTCTAACCTAACCCTCACCCCTCTCTCTAACCTAACCCTCGCCTCTCTCTAACCTAACCCTCACCTCTCTCTCTAACCTAACCCTCACCCCTCTCTCTAACCTAACCCTAACCCCTCTCTCTAACCTAACCCTCACCCCTCTCTCTAACCCAACCCTCACCTCTCTCTCTAACCTAACCCTCACCTCTCTCTCTAACCTAACCCTAACCCCTCTCTCTAACCTAACCCTCACCCCTCACCTCTCTCTCTAACCCAACCCTCACCTCTCTCTCTAACCTAACCCTCACCTCTCTCTCTAACCTAACCCTCACCTCTCTCTCTCTAACCCAACCCTCACCTCTCTCTCTAACCTAACCCTCACCTCTCTCTCTAACCTAACCCTCACCTCTCTCTCTCTAACCCAACCCTCACCTCTCTCTCTAACCTAACCCTCACCTCTCTCTCTAACCTAACCCTCACCTCTCTCTCTCTAACCCAACCCTCACCTCTCTCTCTAACCTAACCCTCACCCCTCTCTCTAACCTAACCCTCACCCCTCTCTCTAACCTAACCCTAACCCCTCTCTCTAACCTAACCCTCACCTCTCTCTCTAACCTAACCCTCACCCCTCTCTCTAACCTAACCCTCACCTCTCTCTCTCTAACCCAACCCTCACCTCTCTCTCTAACCTAACCCTCACCTCTCTCTCTAACCTAACCCTCACCTCTCTCTCTCTAACCCAACCCTCACCCCTCTCTCTAACCTAACCCTCACCTCTCTCTCTAACCCAACCCTCACCCCTCTCTCTCTAACCTAACCCTCACCTCTCTCTCTAACCTAACCCTCACCTCTCTCTCTCTAACCTAACCCTCGCCTCTCTCTAACCTAACCCTCACCTCTCTCTCTAACCTAACCCTCACCTCTCTCTCTAACCTAACCCTCACCTCTCTCTCTAACCTAACCCTCACCTCTCTCTCTAACCTAACCCTCACCTCTCTCTCTAACCTAACCCTCACCTCTCTCTCTAACCTAACCCTCACCTCTCTCTCTAACCTAACCCTCACCCCTCTCTCTAACCTAACCCTCACCCCTCTCTCTAACCTAACCCTCACCCCTCTCTCTAACCTAACCCTCACCCCTCTCTCTAACCTAACCCTCACCTCTCTCTCTAACCTAACCCTCACCTCTCTCTCTAACCCAACCCTTACCCCTCTCTCTAACCTAACCCTCACCCCTCTCTCTAACCTAACCCTCACCCCTCTCTCTAACCTAACCCTCACCTCTCTCTCTAACCTAACGCTCACCCCTGTCTGTTGTGTGTTATCAGGTATGTGATCGGCACTTTAGAGCTCTTGGTAGCAGAGAACTATATGATAGTGTATCTGAACGGAGCCACGTCCAGGAAGAAGATGCCCAGTGTGGGCTGGCTCAGGAAGTGCTACCAGCAGATCAACCGCAGGTGAGATACAGTCTAGTAGTACCCCAGATACTGTTACCTGTTACCCAGTAGACCAGTTACTATGTTACCCAGTAGACCAGTTACTATGGTACCCAGTAGACCAGTTACTATGTAACCCAGTAGACCAATTACCCAGTAGACCAGTTACTATGTTACCCAGTAGACCACTTACCCAGTAGACCAGTTACTATGTTACCCAGTAGACCAGTTACTATGTTACCCAGTAGACCAGTTACTATGTTACCCAGTAGACCAGTTACTATGTTACCCAGTAGACCAGTTACTATGTTACCCAGTAGACCAGTTACTATGTTACCCAGTAGACCAGTTACTATGTTACCCAGTAGACCAGTTACTATGTTACCCAGTAGACCAGTTACTATGTTACCCAGTAGACCAGTTACTATGTTACCCAGTAGACCAGTTACTATGTTACTCAGTAGACCAGTTACCCAGTAGACCAGTTACTATGTTATCCTGGTACCCAGTAGACCAGTTACTATGTTACCCAGTAGACCAGTTACCCAGTAGACCAGTTACTATGTTACCCAGTAGACCAGTTACTATGTTACCCAGTAGACCAGTTACTATGTTACCCAGTAGACCAGTTACTATGTTACCCAGTAGACCAGTTACTATGTTATCCTGGTACCCAGTAGACCAGTTACTATGTTACCCAGTAGACCAGTTACTATGTTACCCAGTAGACCAGTTACTATGTTACCCAGTAGACCAGTTACTATGTTACCCAGTAGACCAGTTACTATGTTATCCTGGTACCCAGTAGACCAGTTACTATGTTACCCAGTAGACCAGTTACTATGTTACCCAGTAGACCAGGTACTATGGTACACAGTAGACCAGTTACTATGTTACCCAGTAGACCAATTACCCAGTAGACTAGTTACTATGTTACCCAGTAGACCACTTACCCAGTAGACCAGTTACTATGTTACCCAGTAGACCAGTTACTATGTTACCCAGTAGACCTGTTGCTATGTTACCCAGTAGACCAGTTACTATGTTACCCAGTAGACCAGTTACTATGTTACTCAGTAGACCAGTTACTATGTTACCCAGTAGACCAGTTACCCAGTAGACCAGTTACTATGTTACCCAGTAGACCAGTTACTATGTTACCCAGTAGACCAATTACCCAGTAGACTAGTTACTATGTTACCCAGTAGACCAGTTACTATGTTACCCAGTAGACCTGTTGCTATGTTACCCAGTAGACCAGTTACTATGTTACCCAGTAGACCAGTTACTATGTTACTCAGTAGACCAGTTACTATGTTACCCAGTAGACCAGTTACCCAGTAGACCAGTTACTATGTTACCCAGTAGACCAGTTACTATGTTACCCAGTAGACCAATTACCCAGTAGACTAGTTACTATGTTACCCAGTAGACCAGTTACTATGTTACCCAGTAGACCAGTTACTATGTTACCCAGTAGACCAGTTACTATGTTACCCAGTAGACCAGTTACTATGTTACCCAGTAGACCAGTTACTATGTTACCCAGTACACCAGTTACTATGTTACCCAGTACACCAGTTACTATGTTACCCAGTAGACCAGTTACTATGTTACCCAGTAGACCAGTTACTATGTTACCCAGTAGACCAGTTACTATGTTACCCAGTAGACCAGTTACTATGTTACCCAGTAGACCAGTTACTATGGTACTCAGTAGACCAGTTACCCAGTAGACCAGTTACCCAGTAGACCAGTTACCCAGTAGACCAGTTACCCAGTAGACCAGTTACCCAGTAGACCAGTTACCCAGTAGACCAGTTACTATGTTACCCATTAGACCAGTTACTATGTTACCCAGTAGACCAGTTACTATGTTACCCTGTAGACCAGTTACTATGTTACCCAGTAGACCAGTTACTATGTTACCCATTAGACCAGTTACTATGTTACCCAGTAGACCAGTTACTATGGTACCCATTAGACCAGTTACTATGTTACCCAGTAGACCAGTTACTATGTTACCCTGTAGACCAGTTACTATGTTACCCAGTAGACCAGTTACCCAGTAGACCAGTTACTATGTTACCCAGTAGACCAGTTACTATGTTACCCAGTAGACCAGTTACCCAGTAGACCAGTTACTATGTTACCCAGTAGACCAGTTACCCAGTAGACCAGTTACTATGTTACCCAGTAGACCAGTTACCCAGTAGACCAGTTACTATGTTACCCTGTAGACCAGTTACTATGTTACCCAGTAGACCAGTTACTATGTTACCCATTAGACCAGTTACTATGTTACCCAGTAGACCAGTTACTATGGTACCCATTAGACCAGTTACTATGTTACCCAGTAGACCAGTTACTATGTTACCCTGTAGACCAGTTACTATGTTACCCAGTAGACCAGTTACTATGTTACCCAGTAGACCAGTTACTATGTTACCCAGTAGACCAGTTACCCAGTAGACCAGTTACTATGTTACCCAGTAGACCAGTTACCCAGTAGACCAGTTACTATGTTACCCAGTAGACCAGTTACCCAGTAGACCAGTTACTATGTTACCCAGTAGACCAGTTACTATGTTACCCAGTAGACCAGTTACTATGTTACCCAGTAGACCAGTTACTATGTTACCCAGTAGACCAGTTACTATGTTACCCAGTAGACCAGTTACTATGTTACCCAGTAGACCAGTTACTATGTTACCCAGTAGACCAGTTACTATGTTACCCAGTAGACCAGTTACTATGTTACCCAGTAGACCAGTTACTATGGTACCCAGTAGACCAGTTACTATGTTACCCAGTAGACCAGTTACTATGTTACCCAGTAGACCAGTTACTATGGTACCCAGTAGACCAGTTACCCAGTAGACCAGTTACTATGTTACCCAGTAGACCAGTTACTATGTTACCCAGTAGACCAGTTACTATGTTACTCAGTAGACCAGTTACTATGTTACCCAGTAGACCAGTTACTATGTTACCCAGTAGACCAGTTACTATGGTACCCAGTAGACCAGTTACTATGTTACCCAGTAGACCAGTTACTATGTTACCCAGTAGACCAGTTACTATGGTACCCAGTAGACCAGTTACTATGTTACCCAGTAGACCAGTTACTATGTTACCCAGTAGACCAGTTACTATGTTACCCAGTAGACCAGTTACTATGTTACCCAGTAGACCAGTTACTATGTTACCCAGTAGACCAGTTACTATGTTACCCAGTAGACCAGTTACTATGTTACCCAGTAGACCAGTTACCCAGTAGACCAGTTACTATGTTACCCAGTAGACCAGTTACCCAGTAGACCAGTTACTATGTTACCCAGTAGACCAGTTACCCAGTAGACCAGTTACTATGTTACCCAGTAGACCAGTTACTATGTTACCCAGTAGACCAGTTACTATGTTACCCAGTAGACCAGTTACTATGGTACCCAGTAGACCAGTTACTATGTTACTCAGTAGACCAGTTACTATGTTACCCAGTAGACCAGTTACTATGGTACCCAGTAGACCAGTTACTATGTTACCCAGTAGACCAGTTACCCAGTAGACCAGTTACTATGTTACCCAGTAGACCAGTTACTATGTTACCCAGTAGACCAGTTACTATGTTACCCAGTAGACCAGTTACTATGTTACTCAGTAGACCAGTTACTATGTTACCCAGTAGACCAGTTACTATGTTACCCAGTAGACCAGTTACTATGTTACCCAGTAGACCAGTTACTATGTTACCCAGTAGACCAGTTACTATGTTACCCAGTAGACCAGTTACTATGTTACCCAGTAGACCAGATACTATGTTACCCAGTAGACCAGTTACTATGTTACCCAGTAGACCAGTTACTCAGTAGACCAGTTACTATGTTACCCAGTAGACCAGTTACTATGGTACCCAGTAGACCAGTTACTATGGTACCCAGTAGACCAGTTACTATGTTACCCAGTAGACCAGTTACTATGTTACCCAGTAGACCAGTTACTATGTTACCCAGTAGACCAGTTACTATGTTACCCAGTAGACCTGTTACCCAGTAGACCAGTTACTATGGTACCCAGTAGACCAGTTACTATGTTACCCAGTAGACCTGTTACCCAGTAGACCAGTTACTATGTTACCCAGTAGACCAGTTACTATGGTACCCAGTAGACCAGTTACTATGTTACCCAGTAGACCAGTTACTATGTTACCCAGTAGACCAGTTACTATGTTACCCAGTAGACCAGTTACTATGTTACCCAGTAGACCAGTTACTATGTTACCCAGTAGACCAGTTACTATGTTACCCAATAGACCTGTTACCCAGTAGACCAGTTACTATGGTACCCAGTAGACCAGTTACTATGTTACCCAGTAGACCAGTTACCCAGTAGACCAGTTACTATGTTACCCAGTAGACCAGTTACTATGGTACCCAGTAGACCAGTTACTATGGTACCCAGTAGACCAGTTACTATGTTACCCAGTAGACCAGTTACTATGGTACCCAGTAGACCAGTTACTATGTTACCCAGTAGACCATTACATTTACATTTACATTTTAGTCATTTAGCAGACGCTCTTAACCAGAGCGACTTACAGGAGCAATTAGGGTTAAGTGCCTTGCTCAAGGGCACATTAACGTCATTTAGCAGACGCTCTTAGCCAGAGCGACTCACAAATTGGTGCGTTCACCCTATAGCCAGTGGGATAACCACTTTACAATTTGGGGGGGGGGGGGGGTTAGAAGGAATACTTTAGCCTATCCCAGGTATTCCTTAAAGAGGTGGGGTTTCAAATGTCTCCGGAAGGTGGTGAGTGACTCCGCTGTCCTGGCGTCGTGAGGGAGCTTGTTCCACCAGTTACACCAGTAGACCAGTTACTATGTTACCCAGTAGACCAGTTACCCAGTAGACCAGTTACTATGTTACCCAGTAGACCAGTTACTATGGTACCCAGTAGACCAGTTACTATGGTACCCAGTAGACCAGTTACTATGTTACCCAGTAGACCAGTTACTATGGTACCCAGTAGACCAGTTACTATGTTACCCAGTAGACCAGTTACTATGGTACCCAGTAGACCAGTTACTATGTTACCCAGTAGACCAGTTACTATGTTACCCAGTAGACCAGTTACTATGTTACCCAGTAGACCAGTTACTATGTTACCCAGTAGACCAGTTACTATGTTACCCAGTAGACCAGGTACTATGTTACCCAGTAGACCAGTTACTATGTTACCCAGTAGACCAGTTACTATGGTACCCAGTAGACCAGTTACTATGTTACCCAGTAGACCAGTTACCCAGTAGACCAGTTACTATGTTACCCAGTAGACCAGTTACTATGTTACCCAGTAGACCAGTTACTATGGTACTCAGTAGACCAGTTACTATGTTACCCAGTAGACCAGTTAATATGGTACCCAGTAGACCAGTTACTATGTTACCCAGTAGACCAGTTACTATGGTACCCAGTAGACCAGTTACTATGGTACCCAGTAGACCAGTTACTATGTTACCCAGTAGACCAGTTACTATGTTACCCATTAGACCAATTACTATGTTACCCAGTAGACCAGTTACTATGGTACCCAGTAGACCAGTTACTATGTTACCCAGTAGACCAGTTACCCAGTAGACCAGTTACTATGTTACCCAGTAGACCAGTTACTATGTTACCCAGTAGACCAGTTACTATGGTACCCAGTAGACCAGTTACTATGGTACCCAGTAGACCAGTTACTATGTTACCCAGTAGACCAGTTACTATGGTACTCAGTAGACCAGTTACTATGTTACTCAGTAGACCAGTTACTATGGTACCCAGTAGACCAGTTACTATGTTACCCAGTAGACCAGTTACTATGTTACCCAGTAGACCAGTTACTATGTTACCCAGTAGACCAGTTACCCAGTAGACCAGTTACTATGTTACCCAGTAGACCAGTTACTATGTTACCCAGTAGACCAGTTACTATGTTACCCAGTAGACCAGTTACTATGTTACCCAGTAGACCAGTTACTATGTTACCCAGTAGACCAGTTACTATGTTACCCAGTAGACCAGTTACTATGTTACCCAGTAGACCAGTTACTATGTTACCCAGTAGACCAGTTACTATGTTACCCAGTAGACCAGTTACTATGGTACCCAGTAGACCAGTTACTATGTTACCCAGTAGACCAGTTACCCAGTAGACCAGTTACTATGTTACCCAGTAGACCAGTTACTATGGTACCCAGTAGACCAGTTACTATGGTACCCAGTATACCAGTTACTATGTTACCCAGTAGACCAGTTACTATGGTACCCAGTAGACCAGTTACTATGTTACCCAGTAGACCAGTTACCCAGTAGACCAGTTACTATGTTACCCAGTAGACCAGTTACTATGTTACCCAGTAGACCAGTTACTATGGTACCCAGTAGACCAGTTACTATGTTACCCAGTAGACCAGTTACTATGGTACCCAGTAGACCAGTTACTATGTTACCCAGTAGACCAGTTACCCAGTAGACCAGTTACTATGTTACCCAGTAGACCAGTTACTATGTTACCCAGTAGACGAGTTACTATGTTACCCAGTAGACGAGTTACTATGTTACCCAGTAGACCAGTTACTATGTTACCCAGTAGACCAGTTACTATGTTACCCAGTAGACCAGTTACTATGTTACTCAGTAGACCAGTTACTATGTTACCCAGTAGACCAGTTACCCAGTAGACCAGTTACTATGTTACCCAGTAGACCAGTTACTATGTTACCCAGTAGACCAGTTACTATGTTACCCAGTAGACCAGTTACTATGTTACCCAGTAGACCAGTTACTATGGTACCCAGTAGACCAGTTACCCAGTAGACCAGTTACTATGTTACCCAGTAGACCAGTTACTATGTTACCCAGTAGACCAGTTACTATGTTACCCAGTAGACCAGTTACTATGTTACCCAGTAGACCAGTTACTATGTTACCCAGTAGACCAGTTACTATGTTACCCAGTAGACCAGTT
Organism: Coregonus lavaretus; assembly: GCF_964263955.1. NCBI lineage: Eukaryota > Metazoa > Chordata > Actinopteri > Salmoniformes > Salmonidae > Coregonus > Coregonus lavaretus. The sequence continues at coordinate 271,206 of NC_140008.1, forward strand.
ACTATGTTACCCAGTAGACCAGTTACTATGTTACCCAGTAGACCAGTTACTATGTTACCCAGTAGACCAGTTACTATGTTACCCAGTAGACCAGTTACTATGGTACCCAGTAGACCAGTTACTATGTTACCCAGTAGACCAGTTACCCAGTAGACCAGTTACTATGTTACCCAGTAGACCAGTTACTATGGTACCCAGTAGACCAGTTACTATGGTACCCAGTAGACCAGTTACTATGTTACCCAGTAGACCAGTTACTATGGTACCCAGTAGACCAGTTACTATGTTACCCAGTAGACCAGTTACCCAGTAGACCAGTTACTATGTTACCCAGTAGACCAGTTACTATGTTACCCAGTAGACCAGTTACTATGGTACCCAGTAGACCAGTTACTATGTTACCCAGTAGACCAGTTACTATGGTACCCAGTAGACCAGTTACTATGTTACCCAGTAGACCAGTTACCCAGTAGACCAGTTACTATGTTACCCAGTAGACCAGTTACTATGTTACCCAGTAGACCAGTTACTATGTTACCCAGTAGACGAGTTACTATGTTACCCAGTAGACCAGTTACTATGTTACCCAGTAGACCAGTTACTATGTTACTCAGTAGACCAGTTACTATGTTACCCAGTAGACCAGTTACCCAGTAGACCAGTTACTATGTTACCCAGTAGACCAGTTACTATGGTACCCAGTAGACCAGTTACTATGGTACCCAGTAGACCAGTTACTATGTTACCCAGTAGACCAGTTACTATGTTACCCAGTAGACCAGTTACCCAGTAGACCAGTTACTATGTTACCCAGTAGACCAGTTACTATGTTACCCAGTAGACCAGTTACTATGTTACCCAGTAGACCAGTTACTATGTTACCCAGTAGACCAGTTACTATGGTACCCAGTAGACCAGTTACTATGTTACCCAGTAGACCAGTTACTATGTTACCCAGTAGACCAGTTACTATGTTACCCAGTAGACCATTTACTATGTTACCCAGTAGACCAGTTACTATGTTACCCTGTAGACCAGTTACTATGTTACTCAGTAGACCAGTTACTATGTTACCCAGTAGACCAGTTACCCAGTAGACCAGTTACTATGTTACCCAGTAGACCAGTTACTATGTTACCCAGTAGACCAGTTACTATGGTACCCAGTAGACCAGTTACTATGTTACCCAGTAGACCAGTTACTATGTTACCCAGTAGACCAGTTACTATGGTACCCAGTAGACCAGTTACTATGTTACCCAGTAGACCAGTTACCCAGTAGACCAGTTACTATGTTACCCAGTAGACCAGTTACTATGTTACCCAGTAGACCAGTTACTATGTTACCCAGTAGACCAGTTACTATGTTACCCAGTAGACCAGTTACTATGTTACCCAGTAGACCAGTTACTATGTTACCCAGTAGACCAGTTACTATGTTACCCAGTAGACCAGTTACTATGTTACCCAGTAGACCAGTTACTATGGTACCCAGTAGACCAGTTACTATGGTACCCAGTAGACCAGTTACTATGTTACCCAGTAGACCAGTTACTATGTTACCCAGTAGACCAGTTACTATGTTACCCAGTAGACCAGTTACTATGTTACCCAGTAGACCAGTTACTATGGTACCCAGTAGACCAGTTACTATGTTACCCAGTAGACCAGTTACCCAGTAGACCAGTTACTATGTTACCCAGTAGACCAGTTACTATGTTACCCAGTAGACGAGTTACTATGTTACCCAGTAGACCAGTTACTATGTTACCCAGTAGACCAGTTACTATGTTACTCAGTAGACCAGTTACTATGTTACCCAGTAGACCAGTTACCCAGTAGACCAGTTACTATGTTACCCAGTAGACCAGTTACTATGGTACCCAGTAGACCAGTTACTATGTTACCCAGTAGACCAGTTACTATGTTACCCAGTAGACCAGTTACTATGTTACCCAGTAGACCAGTTACCCAGTAGACCAGTTACTATGTTACCCAGTAGACCAGTTACTATGTTACCCAGTAGACCAGTTACTATGTTACCCAGTAGACCAGTTACTATGTTACCCAGTAGACCAGTTACTATGTTACCCAGTAGACCAGTTACTATGTTACCCAGTAGACCAGTTACTATGTTACCCAGTAGACCAGTTACTATGTTACCCAGTAGACCAGTTACTATGTTACCCAGTAGACCAGTTACCCAGTAGACCAGTTACTATGTTATCCTGGTACCCAGTAGACCAGTTACTATGTTACCCAGTAGACCAGTTACTATGTTACCCAGTAGACCAGTTACTATGTTACCCAGTAGACCAGTTACTATGTTACCCAGTAGACCAGTTACTATGTTACCCAGTAGACCAGTTACTGTGTTACCCAGTAGACCAGTTACTATGTTACCCAGTAGACCAGTTACTATGTTACCCAGTAGACCAGTTACTATGGTACCCAGTAGACCAGTTACTATGTTACCCAGTAGACCAATTACCCAGTAGACCAGTTACTATGTTACCCAGTAGACCAGTTACTATGTTACCCAGTAGACCAGTTACTATGTTACCCAGTAGACCAGTTACTTTGGTACCCAGTAGACCAGTTACTATGTTACCCAGTAGACCAGTTACTATGGTACCCAGTAGACCAGTTACTATGTTACCCAGTAGACCAGTTACTATGTTACCCAGTAGACCAGTTACTATGGTACCCAGTAGACCAGTTACTATGTTACCCAGTAGACCAGTTACTATGGTACCCAGTAGACCAGTTACTATGTTACCCAGTAGACCAGTTACTATGTTACCCAGTAGACCAGTTACTATATTACCCAGTAGACCAGTTACTATGTTACCCAGTAGACCAGTTACTATGTTACCCAGTAGACCAGTTACTATGTTACCCAGTAGACCAGTTACTATGTTACCCAGTAGACCAGTTACTATGGTACCCAGTAGACCAGTTACTATGTTACCCAGTAGACCAGTTACCCAGTAGACCATTTACTATGTTACCCAGTAGACCAGTTACTATGTTACCCAGTAGACCAGCTACTGTTACCCAGTAGACCAGTTACTATGTTACCCAGTAGACCAGTTACTATGTTACCCAGTAGACCAGTTACTATGTTACTCAGTAGACCAGTTACTATGTTACCCTGTAGACCAGTTACTATGTTACCCAGTAGACCAGTTACCCAGTAGACCAGTTACTCTGTTACCCAGTAGACCAGTTACTATGTTACCCAGTACACCAGTTACTATGTTACCCAGTAGACCTGTTACCCAGTAGACCAGTTACTATGTTACCCAGTAGACCAGTTACTATGTTACCCAGTAGACCAGTTACTATGTTACCCAGTACACCAGTTACTATGGTACCCATTAGACCAGTTACCCAGTAGACCAGTTACTCTGTTACCCAGTAGACCTGTTACCCAGTAGACCTGTTACCCAGTACACCAGTTACTATGGTACCCAGTAGACCAGTTACCCAGTAGACCAGTTACTCTGTTACCCAGTAGACCTGTTACCCAGTAGACCAGTTACTATGTTACCCAGTACACCAGTTACTATGTTACCCAGTAGACCAGTTACTATGTTACCCAGTAGACCAGTTACTATGTTACCCAGTAGACCAGTTACTATGTTACCCAGTAGACCAGTTACTATGTTACTCAGTAGACCAGTTACTATGTTACCCTGTAGACCAGTTACTATGTTACCCAGTAGACCAGTTACCCAGTAGACCAGTTACTCTGTTACCCAGTAGACCAGTTACTATGTTACCCAGTAGACCAGTTACTATGTTACCCAGTAGACCAGTTACTATGTTACCCAGTAGACCAGTTACTATGTTACCCAGTAGACCAGTTACTATGTTACCCAGTAGACCAGTTACTATGTTACCCAGTAGACCAGTTACCCAGTAGACCAGTTACTATGGTACCCAGTAGACCAGTTACTATGTTACCCAGTAGACCAGTTACCCAGTAGACCAGTTACTATGTTACCCAGTAGACCAGTTACTATGTTACCCAGTAGACCAGTTACTATGGTACCCAGTAGACCAGTTACCCAGTAGACCAGTTACTATGTTACCCAGTAGACCAGTTACTATGTTACCCAGTAGACCAGTTACTATGGTACTCAGTAGACCAGTTACTATGTTACCCAGTAGACCAGTTACTATGTTACCCAGTAGACCAGTTACTATGTTACCCAGTAGACCAGTTACTATGTTACCCAGTAGACCAGTTACTATGTTACCCAGTAGACCAGTTACTATGTTACCCAGTAGACCAGTTACTATGTTACCCAGTAGACCAGTTACTATGTTACCCAGTAGACCAGTTACTATGTTACCCAGTAGACCAGTTACTATGTTACCCAGTAGACCAGTTACTATGTTACCCAGTAGACCAGTTACTATGTTACCCAGTAGACCAGTTACTCTGTTACCCAGTAGACCAGTTACTATGTTACCCAGTAGACCAGTTACTATGTTACCCAGTAGACCAGTTACTATGTTACCCAGTAGACCAGTTACTATGTTACCCAGTAGACCAGTTACTATGTTACCCAGTAGACCAGTTACTATGTTACCCAGTAGACCAGTTACTATGTTACCCAGTAGACCAGTTACTATGGTACCCAGTAGACCAGTTACTATGGTACCCAGTAGACCAGTTACTATGGTACCCAGTAGACCAGTTACTATGTTACCCAGTAGACCAGTTACTATGTTACCCAGTAGACCAGTTACTATGTTACCCAGTAGACCAGTTACTATGTTACCCAGTAGACCAGTTACCCAGTAGACCAGTTACTATGTTACCCAGTAGACCAGTTACTATGTTACCCAGTAGACCAGTTACTATGTTACCCAGTAGACCAGTTACTATGTTACCCAGTAGACCAGTTACTATGTTACCCATTAGACCAGTTACTATGTTACCCAGTAGACCAGTTACTATGTTACCCAGTAGACCAGTTACTATGTTACCCAGTAGACCAGTTACTCAGTAGACCAGTTACTATGTTACCCAGTAGACCAGTTACTATGTTACCCAGTAGACCAGTTACTATGGTACCCAGTAGACCAGTTACTATGTTACCCTGTTTCCCAGTAGACCAGTGACTCTGTTCCCTGTAGACTTGGAAACCAGATCCAAATCATTTCTACACGCTTCTCAAATCAACCCTAGAACACGCATCTCAAATCAACCCTAGAACACGCATCTCAAATCAACCCTAGAACACGCATCTCAAATCAACCCTAGAACACGCATCTCAAATCAACCCTAGAACACGCATCTCAAATCAACCCTAGAACACGCATCTCAAATCAACCCTAGAACACGCATTTCAAATTATCATTTCACACTTCTTCATGGTCCCTCGTTGATATGAGGGAACTGGATGGGTTTAGGGTCTGATCAGATCACAGCTCCGTATATGAGGGAACTAGATGGGTGTAGGATCAGATCACAGCTCCGTATATGAGGGAACAGGATGGGTTTAGGGTCTGATCAGATCACAGCTCCGTATATGAGGGAACTAGATGGGTGTAGGATCAGATCACAGCTCCGTATATGAGGGAACAGGGTGGGTGTAGGGTCTGATCAGATCACAGCTCCGTATATGAGGGAACTGGATGGGTGTAGGGTCTGATCAGATCACAGCTCCGTATATGAGGGAACTAGATGGGTGTAGGGTCTAATCAGATCACAGCTCCGTATATGAGGGAACTGGATGGGTGTAGGGTCTGATCAGATCACAGCTCCGTATATGAGGGAACTAGATGGGTGTAGGATCAGATCACAGCTCCGTATATGAGGGAACTAGATGGGTTTAGGGTCTGATCAGATCACAGCTCCGTAAATGAGGGAACAGGATGGGTGTAGGGTCTGATCAGATCACAGCTCCGTATATGAGGGAACAGGATGGGTTTAGGGTCTGATCAGATCACAGCTCCGTATATGAGGGAACTGGATGGGTGTATGGTCTGATCAGATCACAGCTCCGTATATGAGGGAACTGGATGGGTGTATGGTCTGATCAGATCACAGCTCCGTATATGAGGGAACTAGATGGGTGTAGGATCAGATCACAGCTCCGTATATGAGGGAACTGGATGGGTGTAGGGTCTGATCAGATCACAGCTCCGTATATGAGGGAACTAGATGGGTGTAGGATCAGATCACAGCTCCGTATATGAGGGAACTAGATGGGTTTAGGGTCTGATCAGATCACAGCTCCGTATATGAGGGAACTAGATGGGTGTAGGATCAGATCACAGCTCCGTATATGAGGGAACTAGATGGGTTTAGGGTCTGATCAGATCACAGCTCCGTATATGAGGGAACTGGATGGGTGTAGGATCAGATCACAGCTCCGTATATGAGGGAACAGGATGGGTTTAGGGTCTGATCAGATCACAGCTCCGTATATGAGGGAACTAGATAGGTGTAGGGTCTGATCAGATCACAGCTCCGTATATGAGGGAACAGGATGGGTGTAGGGTCTGATCAGATCACAGCTCCGTATATGAGGGAACTAGATGGGTGTAGGATCAGATCACAGCTCCGTATATGAGGGAACTGGATGGGTGTAGGGTCTGATCAGATCACAGCTCCGTATATGAGGGAACTAGATGGGTTTAGGGTCTGATCAGATCACAGCTCCGTATATGAGGGAACTAGATGGGTGTATGGTCTGATCATCATTAAGATATTACTTACACCTATCCGATTATTGGATATTTGGCATTCAGTCCATGCCCGTTGCCTAAGCAACTGATGATTCCCGTTGCCTAAGCAACTGATGATGCCCATTGCCTAAGCAACTGATGATGCCCGTTGCCTAAGCAACTGATGATGCCTGTTGCCTAAGCAACTGATGATGCCCGTTGCCTTAGCAACTGATGATGCCCGTTGCCTTAGCAACTGATGATGCCCGTTGCCTAAGCAACTGATGATGCCCGTTGCCTAAGCAACTGATGATGCCCGTTGCCTAAGCAACTGATGATGCCCGTTGCCTAAGCCATTGGATGTTCACTAAGGATAAGGCCTTTCTCCTCTGTTCCAGGTTAAGGAAGAATTTGAAGTCATTGATTATCGTCCACCCTTCCTGGTTTATCCGCACCCTCCTGGCCCTCACCAAACTCTTTATAAGGTAGGTGATCATGTGCTATAACCCTTCATAACCTTCACCAAACTCTTTATAAGGTAGGTGATCATGTGTTATAACCCTTCATAACCTTCACCAAACTCTTTAAGGTAGGTGATCATGTGTTATAACCCTTCATAACCTTCACCAAACTCTTTATAAGGTAGGTGATCATGTTATAACCCTTCATAACCTTCACCAAACTCTTTATAAGGTAGGTGATCATGTGTTATAACCCTTCATAACCTTCACCAAACTCTTTATAAGGTAGGAGATCATGTGCTATAACCCTTCATAACCTTCACCAAACTCTTTATAAGGTAGGTGATCATGTGCTATAACCCTTCATAACCTTCACCAAACTCTTTATAAGGTAGGTGATCATGTGCTATAACCCTTCATAACCTTCACCAAACTCTTTATAAGGTAGGTGGTCATGTGTTATAACCCTTCATACATGTCACCAAACCCTTCATAAGGTAGGTAATAACCCTTCATAAGGTACAGTAGGTGCCTGGGTGTTTTCATAATTAAGATGATGGACAATTAAGATGAGGTATCTAACCTATCAGATCATTCCCTAAATGTCTTCTGCTTTCCTTGTTTCAGCTCAAAGTTCAGCCAGAAGATCCAGTTTGTGTTCAACTTGACAGACCTTTCTGAACTGGTCCCTATGGAATATGTCTCTATACCAGACTGCATTAAAGAGTAAGTCTATGGAATATGTCTCTATACCAGACTGCATTAAAGAGTAAGTCTATGGAATATATCTCTATACCAGACTGCATTAAAGAGTAAGTCTATGGAGGATATCTGTAGTGGCAATTCCCTTTGAAAAGCGACTGGCACAGGAGAGAGCCGTCCGTAACGCGTCCACAGGAGAGAGCCGTCCGTAACGCGTCCACAGGAGAGAGCCGTCCGTAACGCGTCCACAGGAGAGAGCCGTCCGTAACGCGTCCACAGGAGAGAGCCGTCCGTAACGCGTCCACAGGAGAGAGCCGTCCGTAACGCGTCCACAGGAGAGAGCCGTCCGTAACGCGTCCACAGAAATCAGCTTTCCAAACATTACTCTATTCGGGTGAAGGTTTATTTTTGGGTGAAGTTCTCATTTATTGCTCCTATAAAATATAAATAGCTCCAATACACATATTCCTATAGAAAAGGTGCAGAGAGATGCATTCTATAAGCTGTATCTGTGATACGGTAAGAACTGTATCCTCTCAGCAGTGCTAACCACTTCCTGGTGACCCATGACCCCAACATGTACTGCCCTCTAGTGTGCAAAAAAAAGTTCAAATAACCCTTGACAGACAACCTATACACAACTCACAAACAGCCGGAACGGCTCCTACAATATCTCTATACCAGACTGCATTAAAAAGTAAGTATATTTAGTATATCTCTATACCAGACTACATTAAAGAGTAAATCTATGTGATCGATGATTTTCATTCCATAGGAGGGGGGACCTAGAAACAGTTGGAGACAAACATTCCATAGGAGGGGGGACCTAGAAACGGTTGGAGACAAACATTCCATAGGAGGGGGGACCTAGAAACGGTTGGAGACAAACATTCCATAGGAGGGGGGACCTAGAAACGGTTGGAGACAAACATTCCATAGGAGGGGGGACCTAGAAACGGTTGGAGACAAACATTCCATAGGAGGGGGGACCTAGAAACGGTTGGAGACAAACATTCCATAGGAGGGGGGACCTAGAAACGGTTGGAGACAAACATTCCATAGGAGGGGGGACCTAGAAACGGTTGGAGACAAACATTCCATAGGAGGGGGGACCTAGAAACGGTTGGAGACAAACATTCCATAGGAGGGGGGACCTAGAAACGGTTGGAGACAAACATTCCATAGGAGGGGGGACCTAGAAACGGTTGGAAACAAACATTCCATAGGAGGGGGGACCTAGAAACGGTTGGAGACAAACATTCCATAGGAGGGGGGACCTAGAAACGGTTGGAGACAAACATTCCATAGGAGGGGGGACCTAGAAACGGTTGGAGACAAACATTCCATAGGAGGGGGGACCTAGAAACGGTTGGAGACAAACATTCCATAGGAGGGGGGACCTAGAAACGGTTGGAGACAAACATTCCATAGGAGGGGGGACCTAGAAACGGTTGGAGACAAACATTCCATAGGAGGGGGGACCTAGAAACGGTTGGAGACAAACATTCCATAGGAGGGGGGACCTAGAAACGGTTGGAGACAAACATTCCATAGGAGGGGGGACCTAGAAACGGTTGGAGACAAACATTCCATAGGAGGGGGGACCTAGAAACTGCTAAACTTAAACATTCTATACGGTGGAAAGTTACAGGCTGCCTAAAGGTGGGCGGAGCAAAGTCCTTTGTGTGGACGCATGTAAAAAGACTGTGTGTTTTTTTAGCGGGAAAATTGGGAATTTGTTTAATTCTTCGTTAACCAGAGCCTTACAACCTCTGGGAATTATTCAAAGCTTAAGTGATAGTTGAGTTCAACCACTGAGATAACAAAATTCTTGTGACACTATGGAGTATATCTCTATACCAGACTGCATTAAAGAGTATGTCTATGGAGTATACAGTGAGGGAAAAAAGTATTTGATCCCCTGCTGATTTTGTACGTTTGCCCACTGACAAAGAAATGATCAGTCTATAATTTTAATGGTAGGTTTATTAATTTATCACTTTTTTTTTATTCTTTTTTTTTTTAGGGGGGGGGGGGGGGGGGTGGATCAGCTTGATATTGCAGATAGATTGTAACTTCCATCAATGTAATTGTCTGCATCACTTCCAATCCCCCATGTTTTTATATATTTATTTATATATATATTTATATATATATATATATATATATATATACATATCCTTAAAAAAAAAAAATCTTTCCAACCCCACCAACCTTTCCCTAATTGGAGTAAACTAGTGAACAACAACGCTTAGGCCTCTACTTCCAGCTTATACATACTATATACATTTTATGGACACAGTCAATTTGACAATAATTCTATTTTGCTTGTTTTTACTCCTGAACTTCTTCTACTCTCAACCTCTCCATGTCCATCCGGTTTGCTTCTATATGCCATATCTTTCTAACTGTGCTCTTTCACAAAAGCTCACAACCTATAACCTATATACTTATAATGGGCACAGTATGCTTTACATTAGTTATCTTGTTGTTATTATTTTTTGTTAGTTGTTCTTAGTCCCATCCTTCAACTCCATTCAACACCATTCATCGTCTTGATGATGATTGACAGCCATCGTCGATAGTGACGACATCGTGATGTGACAGACAACGGTTTAGCCTATTTCAATAAATATGTTAAAGCCTATTTCAATAAATATGGTATAGCCTGGAGGCCTACGGAACACAACAGAGGAGTGTAGGCTAGCCAGACCCGTTGCTGACAGGTGTAGAGAGCAAACAGCCATGCAATCTCCATAGACAAGCATTGGCAGTAGAATGGCCTTACTGAAGAACTCAGTGACTTTCAACGTGGCACCGTCATTGGATGCCACCTTTCCAACAAGTCCGCTCGTCAAATATCTGCCCTACTAGAGCTGCCCCGGTCAACTGTAAGTGCTGTAATTGTGAAGTGGACCACCGAGTGCTGAAGCGCGTAGCCCGTAAAAATCGTCTGTCCTTCTGGTTGCAACACTCACTACCGAGTTCCAAACTGCCTCTGGAAGCAACGTCAGCACAGTTATTGTTCTTTAGGAACTTCATGAAATGGGTTTCCATGGCCGCGCAGCCACACACAAGCCTGAGATCACCATGCGCAATGCCAAGCGTCGGCCGGAGTGGTGTAAAGCTCACCGCCATTGGACTCTGGAGCAGTGGAAACGCGTTCTCTGGAGTGATGAATCATGCTTCACCATCTGGCAGTCCGACGGACTAATCTGGGTTTGGTGGATGCCAGGAAAACGCTACCTGCCCGAATGCATAGTGCCACCTGTAAAGTTTGGTGGAGGAGGAATAATGGTCTGGGGCTGTTTTTCATGGCTCAGGCTAGACACCTTAGTTCCAGTGAAGGGAAATCTTAATGCTACAGCATACAATTTTTTGTATTTTTTATTTTTATTTTATTTCACCTTTATTTAACCAGGTAAACCAGTTGAGAACAAGTTCTCATTTACAACTGCGACCTGGCCAAGATAAAGCAAAGCAGTGCGATAAAAACAACAACACAGAGTTACATATGGAGTAAAACAAAACATAAAGTCAAAAATAAAACAAAAATACATATATATACAGTGTGTGCAAATTTAGCAAGTTATGGAGGTAAGGCAATAAAATAGGCTATAGTGCAAAATAATTACAATTAGTATTAACACTGGAATGATAGATGTGCAAGAGATGATGTGCAAATAGAGATACTGGGGTACAAATGAGCAAAATAAATAACAATATGGGGATGAGGTAGTTGGGTGGGCTAATTTCAGATGGGCTGTGTACAGGTGCAGTGATCTGTAAGGTGCTCTGACAACTGATGCTTAAAGTTAGTGAGGGAGATAAGTGTCTCCAGCTTCAGAGATTTTTGCAATTTGTTCCAGTCATTGGCAGCAGAGAACTGGAAGGAATGGCGGCCAAAGGAGGTGTAGGCTTTGGGGATGACCAGTGAGATATACCCGCTGGAGCGCAGACTACGGGTGGGTGTTGCTATGGTGACCAATGAGCTAAGATAAGGCGGGGATTTGCCTAGCAGTGATTTATAGATGGCCTGGAGCCAGTGGGTTTGGCGACGAATATGTAGTGAGGACCAGCCAACAAGAGCATACAGGTCACAGTGGTGGGTATTATATGGGGCTTTGGTGACAAAACGGATGGCACTGTGATAGACTACATCCAATTTGCTGAGTAGAGTGTTGGAGGCTATTTTGTAAATGACATCGCGGAAGTCAAGGATCGGTAGGATAGTCAGTTTTACGAGGGCATGTTTGGCAGCATGAGTGAAGGAGGCTTTGTTGCGAAATAGGAAACCGATTCTAGATTTAACTTTGGATTGGATATTCTTAATGTGAGTCTGGAAGGAGAGTTTACAGTCTAACCAGACACCTAGATATTTGTAGTTGTCCACATACTCTAGGTCAGACCCATCGAGAGTAGTGATTCTAGTCGGGTGGGCGGGTGCAAGCAGCGTTCGGTTGAAGAGCATTTCGTTTTACTAGTGTTTAAGAGCAGTTGGAGGCTACTGAAGGAGTGTTGTATGGCATTGAAGCTCGTTTGGAGGTTTGTTAACACAGTGTCCAATGAAGGGCCAGATGTATACAAAATGGTGTCGTCTGCGTAGAGGTGGATCTGAGAGTCACCAGCAGCAAGAGCGACGTCATTGATATACACAGAGAAAAGAGTCGGCCCAAGAATTGAACCCTGTGGCACCCCCATAGAGACTGCCATAGGTCCAGACAACAGGCCCTCCGATTTGACACATTGAACTCTATCTGAGAAGTAGTTGGTGAACCAGGCGAGGCAGTCATTTGAGAAACCAAGGCTATTTAGTATGCCAATAAGAATGCGGTGGTTGACAGAGTCGAAAGCCTTGGCCAGGTCAATGAAAACGGCTGCACAGTACTGTCTATTATCGATCGCGGTTATAATATCGTTTAGGACCTTTGAGCGTGGCTGAAGTGCACCCATGACCAGCTCGGAAACCGGATTGCATAGCGGAGAAGGTACGGTGGGATTCGAAATGGTCGGTGATCTGTTTGTTGACTTGGCTTTCAAAAACGTTTGAAAGGCAGGGCAGGATGGATATGGGTCTGTAACAGTTTGGATCTAGAGTGTCACCCCCTTTGAAGAGGGGGATGACCGCGGCAGCTTTCCAATCTCTGGGGATCTCAGACGTTACGAAAGAGAGGTTGAACAGGCTAGTAATAGGGGTTGCGACAATTTCGGCGGCTAGTTTTAGAAAGAAAGGGTCCAGATTGTCTAGCCCAGATGATTTGTAGGGGTCCAGATTTTGCAGCTCTTTTAGAACATCAGCTGTCTGGATTTGTGTGAAGGAGAAGCGGGGGGGGGGGCATGGGCAAGTTGCAGCGGAGGGTGCAGAGCTGGTGGCCGGGGTAGTGGTAGCCAGGTGGAAAGCATGGCCAGCCGTAGCAAAATGCTTGTTGAAATTCTCGATTATTGTAGATTTATCGGTGGTGATATTGTTTCCTAGCCTCAGTGCAGTGGGCAGCTGGGAGGAAGTGCTCTTATTTTCCATGGACTTTACAGTGTCCCAAAACTTTTTGGAGTTAGTGCTACAGGATGCAAATTTCTGTTTGAAAAAGTTAGCCTTTGCTTTCCTAACTGCTTGTGTATATTGGTTCCTAACTTCCCTGAAAAGTTGCATATCGCGGGGGCTATTTGATGCTAATGCAGTACGCCACAGGATGTTTTTGTGCTGGTCAAGGGCAGTCAAGTCTGAGGAGAACCAGGGGCTATATCTGTTCTTAGTTCTGTATTTTTTGAATGGGGCATGTCTATTTAAGATTGAGAGGAAATTACTTTTAAAGAACAACCAGGCATCCTCTACTGACGGAATGAGATCTATATCCATCCAGGATACCTGGGCCAGGTCAATTAGGAAGGCCTGCTCGCTGAAGTGTTTTTGGGAGCGTTTGACAGTGATGAGGGGTGGTCGTTTGACCGCGGACCCGTTACGGACGCAGGCAATAAGGCAGTGATCGCTGAGATCCTGGTTGAAGACAGCGGAGGTGTATTTAGAGGGTAAGTTAGTCAGGATGATATCTATGAGGGTACCCATGTTTACGGATTTAGGGTTGTACCTGGTAGGTTCGTTGATAATTTGTGTGAGATTGAGGGCATCTAGTTTAGATTGTAGGATGGCCGGGGTGTTAAGCATATCCCAGTTTAGGTCACCAAGCAGTACGAACTCTGAGGATAGATGGGGGGCAATCAATTCACATATGGTGTCCAGGGCACAACCGGGGGCTGAGGGGGGTCTGTAGCAAGCGGCAACAGTGAGAGACTTATTTCTGGAAAGGTGGATTTTTAGAAGTAGAAGCTCAAACTGTTTGGGCACAGACCTGGATAGTATGATAGAGCTCTGCAGGCTATCTCTACAGTAGATTGCAACTCCACCCCCTTTGGCAGTTCTATCTAGACGGAAAATGTTATAGTTGGGGATGGAAATTTCAGAATTTTTGGTGGCCTTCCTAAGCCATGATTCAGACACTGCTAGAACATCAGGGTTGGCGGAGTGTGCTAATGCAGTGAATAACTCAAACTTAGGAAGGAGGCTTCTGATATTTACGTGCAGAAAACCAAGACTTTTACGGTTACAGAAGTCAACAAATGATAGCTCCTGGGGAGTAGGAGTGATACTGTGGGCTGCAGGGCCTGGGTTAGCCTCTACATCACCAGAGGAACAGAGGAGGACTAGAATAAGGATACGACTAAAGGCTTTAAGAACTGGTCTTCTAGTGCGTTGGGTACATAGAATAAAGGGGGCAGTTCTCCGGGCGTTGTAGAAAAGATTCAGGGCATTATGTACAGAAAAGGATATGGAAGGATATGAGTACAGTTCAGGTAACCCTAAGCGTTGGGTAACAATGAAAGAGATAGCGTCATTGGAGGCATCGATTGAGCCGGTCTCGGCGTGTATGGGGGGTGGAACAAAGGAACTATATGAGGCAGTTTGAGAGGGACTAGGGGTTCTACAGTGAAATTGTATAATAAGAACTAACCCAAACAGCAATAGGCAAGGCATAATTGACATGGGAGAGAGGCATAAAGCAGTCACAGGTGTTATTAGAGAGAGCTAAGACAACAACTGGAAATAGCGATAACGTTTGGGCTAAGGCTAAACAGAATAAACAGGACAGGGTACCGTGTAAAGGAACAGTCCAGCAGGCATCAGCTGTGCAGCTGAGTGATCATAAGGTCCAGTGAACAGCAATATGTGAGTCCGAGAGCAGTTCAAATTGGTGCTTCAGCACAGCTAGCAGGGAGTACAGTTGTAGTTTGCGTGTGCTAGCGGGCCGGGGCTGGCAGATGGATCTTCGTGGTCGTCGCAACTGGAAGCCTGATGAAACCACATCAGACTATTTCGTCGGCAAACCAGTCGTGTTGGATCGGCGGGGCTCAGTGTCAACACTAGGAGGTCCCGTCCGGTTGACAGAGAGGTAGATAGCCGGGAGATGGGCCTGAGGCTAGCTCAAGGCTAACTGGTGCTTGCTATAGGGCAATGGTAATCAGCCAACAACAGGTTGCAGCTAGCTAGCTGGTTGTGATGATCCGGCGCTAGGGTCCAGTGATTCCGGCAGAAAGTCCAATAAGCTCTGGGTCGATAGCACGCTGGGTCGATAGCACGCTGTGCAGACTGGCCGACGAATTGTCCAGGCTAGAGCTAGAGCTGGCTGGTGGATAGTGTAGGCCACGGACAATGGTGAAGACGCTAACGGTGACTAATAGCAGGTAGCCATTTAGTTGCGGCTACACTAGTATCAGCTTACGGTTCTTGATGAAAGTTATAAAGAAATAATAGAATCCTTTCCACGTTGGGTGAGGCGGGTTGCAGGAAAGTATATTTAGTTAAAGAATGAAAAGTAAAAATTGAGAAATATATACAAAATAGACACAAAAAAAACAAGAAACGGGATATTTACACAAGGAATAAAAGCGACCGCACTGCTACGCCATCTTGGATCAATGACATTCTAGACGATTCTGTGCTTCCAACTTTGTGGCAACAGTTTTAATTTTTTAATTTTTTGTACCTTTATTTAACTTTGGAAGTCAGTTAAGAACAAATACTTATTTACAAGGCCAAACCCGATCGACGCTGGGCCAATTGTGCGCCGCCCTATGGGACTCCCAATCATGGCCGGTTGTGATACAGCCTGGAATCGAACCAGGGGGTCTGTAGTGACGCCTCAAGCACTGAGATGCAGTGCCTTAGACCGCTGCGCCACTTTGGAGTAGGCCTTTTCCTGTTTCAGCATGACAATGCCCCCGCACAAAGCGAGGTCCATACAGAAATGGTTAGTTGAGATCGGTGTGGAAGAACTTGACTGACCTGCATAGAGCCCTGCCCTCAACTCCATCGAACACCTTTGGGATGAATTGGAATGCCGACTACAAGCCAGGCCTAATTGCCCAAAATCATTCTCTCAACCAGCTTCACCTGGAATGCTTTTCCAACAGTCTTGAAGGAGTTCCCACATATGCTGAGCACTTGTTGGCTGCTTTTCCTTCACTCTGCCGTCCGACTCATCCCAAACCATCTCAATTGGGTTGAGGTCGGGGGATTGTGGAGGCCAGGTCATCTGATGAAGCACTCCATCACTCTCCTTCTTGGTATAATAATGAGTAGGTGTGTCCAAACTTCTGACTGGTCGTGTATATATAACGGACATTGCTTAGCTATCTTGTGTCTATCTGTTTAAAACATACTATATTCCCTTCTGTCTCCATTTGATAGGCTATGAATATGGCTTAGGCTTTCATCGTTTTATGCATACATGGCTATCTACAGATCAAACAATGAATGAATCTAGCAGAGTCTCTGAAAGCTGTTTGATTCACCTAATAAGATAAAATAAAGAAATGATCTGTGCAGGGTGGAAAATCCCTCCATACGAGGTTGAAAACAAATGGCCAATCCTCCTACTCCGTCTTACGTAGCAAAATGTGAAATTGTGTTTTTTACATTGGATAAAAGTATAGACAGAGCTAGTGGTATGTCATACACCACAGTTGAGGAACAATGGGAAAGTAATTCTCCTTTGAAAGTTGATAAACTAACCCCACTTTTGAGAAAATGGCCCTTGAATGTTTTGGTACACCTACTGGAGAGCTCTTCTTTGTCTACACCCATTCAGCATCGTTCACACCCTCTTAAGGCTTAGCCCCACCCATCTCTTTAAGGGTTGATCCGAGCGTTCTGACCTAACAACAGCAGTCAAACACCCAATCTAACTGGCTAACGCTGGCTAGCTTGCTAGCTACTTCCAGACACAAATGAGAGAACACCTCACTCTGACCATTTTACTCACCCTAGCAGAGCTGGTTAGGCTGTTTTCATGTTATCCAAAACGTTGGTGACTGCAACTGTGCTGCTGGCAACAATTTATGCTTTTTTGCCAACGTTTACTGACACCGGCCATATTCAACGGGTATTGAGAATTCGGAAATTCGTCAGTTATTCTGCGCTCTGGCACAGTCAGACGAGTGCTCTGAAATCGGAGTAGATAGCCAGAGCGAATTTACCAGCTACGTCTATCAACAGTTGTCGCAGTGACATCATAAACATTCTATTGAAATGGTTACTTGCATAGTGGAGTCTTTTTGTTAAGACATGTAGCTAGCTAGCTAAACAGTGAACCATAATCCCAACTCATGACGTTACTACCCTGCTTGAATCTGCAGGTAGCTAACCAACCAGGTTCAATGTTAGCTAGCTAGCTAACTAGCAAAGCAAATGGCTCTGATATACGAATAATATTACTACACAGATCATACACGTAACGTTTGCTAGCTGGCTGGAATGAAGAAAAAAAAATTATGCACTCACTTAACTGTAAGTCGCTCTGGATAAGAGCCTCTGCTAAATGACTAAAATGTAAAAATGTAACAGTACACTTTAACTTGAAATGAAAACAACTTTCTGACCAAAATAGAAACGTGAAATATCTGAAAATGTAGCTAGCTAGACTATTTTACCTGTATACATCATGGATGGATGCTTCCCCCTGTCACGGATGCCATGGTTGCCCTTAGTTTGAAGATGTAATCCGGAGACAGGTGTTTTCTCCATCTCCTTCGCTATCATACTCTAATTCCACTGATTTCAAAACTCGGTCCTCCAGAAGGTGGAGAGCAACACTTATGCAGTTCTACTACACAATATATATATTTTTAAAGCCACCTTAGACAGGATTACCTACACATACTGACCAGCTCAAATAGACAGAAGCGTGCTACATGGCAGACCAATCCGAACTCATCTCTTGGCATGTCCAGCCCACTCATTAACTCAGCCAATCATGGCTAGCGGGAAGGTTGCTGTCTTTTTCCGTGGCTAAACCAACTAGGCTCGTAATTTAACAATTGTATTGGTATTTACAGATGGCTTACACGTTTGTTATTAAGGCACATGAAAGTTCACATGTTCCAGAAGGTATTTCTGCCAAAAAACGCATTTAGATTTTTAAAAAAGAAGTTTATGTTCAAATGCCTCTCCTGTGAAGAAGTGACGCGCGACATACGCCTAGTTTCCTGAAACAAGTCACAAATAGCCAATCCTCCTACTAGAAACCAAATAGCCAATCATCCTACTAGAAACCAAATAGCCAATCCTCCTACTAGAAACCAAATAGCCAATCCTCCTACTAGAAACCAAATAGCCAATCCTCCTACTAGAAACCAAATAGCCAATCCTCCTACTAGAAACCAAATAGCCAATCCTCCTACTAGAAACCAAATAGCCAATCCACCTACTAGAAACCAAATAGCCAATCCTCCTACTAGAAACCAAATAGCCAATCCACCTACTAGAAACCAAATGGCCAATCCTCCTACTAGACCTATCAAAACCCAGACTGTGTTTTTGTTTGTGTGAAATTGGTCCGGGGTGGCCCGCGGCCTTCCAGTTGCCCATCCCTGAATTAAGGTCACTAATTAGTAAGGAACTCCCCTCACCTGGTTGTCTAGGTCATGGTTTTCCAAACTTAGTATAGTGGAGGTCGGTTAGGGGTTTGGGTCCAGTCCTCACGGTGTTCTACTTCTTAGTATAGTGGAGGTCGGTTAGGGGTTTGGGTCCAGTCCCAGAGCTCTGACGATGGTTCTCTCTCCACAGGCTCGACCAGGAGAAACACGTCAGAGCGGAGATGGCAGCCATGCCAGAGACAGAGTGAGACTACCTGGGTGGCTTGCTAGCTCTGCTCGGTCTGCTCTGCACAGCTCCAGACCGATGAAGAAAAAGAGACTGATGAAGATGTTCAGAACCACAGCTGTTCAGCCTTTACTGTTGATAATGTGTGTTGCTACAGGAGAGACTTAGACAGCTAGCCCAGTTCCAGGAGAAGACCATGCTGCCTGTTACATTGTTACACCCCCCCCCCCTCCCTCTCCCCTCTCCCTCTCCCTCTCCCTCTCCCTCTCCCCCCCCCCCCCCCCTCCATTGTTACTGCAACCTACTGCTGTCTCTGGTCAATCTCTCCACCCTGCTCTGTTCCAACCTACTGCTGTCTCTGGCCAATCTCTCCACCCTGCTCTGTTCCAACCTACTGCTGTCTCTGGCCAATCTCTCCACCCTGCTCTGTTCCAACCTACTGCTGTCTCTGGTCAATCTCTCCACCCTGCTCTGTTCCAACCTACTGCCGTCTCTGGTCAATCTCTCCACCCTGCTCTGTTCCAACCTACTGCTGTCTCTGGTCAATCTCTCCACCCTGCTCTGTTCCAACCTACTGCTGTCTCTGGTCAATCTCTCCACCCTGCTCTGTTCCAACCTACTGCTGTCTCTGGTCAATCTCTCCACCCTGCTCTGTTCCAACCTACTGCTGTCTCTGGCCAATCTCTCCACACTGCTCTGTTCCAACCTACTGCCGTCTCTGGTCAATCTCTCCACCCTGCTCTGTTCCAACCTACTGCTGTCTCTGGTCAATCTCTCCACCCTGCTCTGTTCCAACCTACTGCTGTCTCTGGTCAATCTCTCCACCCTGCTCTGTTCCAACCTACTGCTGTCTCTGGTCAATCTCTCCACCCTGCTCTGTTCCAACCTACTGCCGTCTCTGGTCAATCTCTCCACCCTGCTCTGTTCCAACCTACTGCTGTCTCTGGTCAATCTCTCCACCCTGCTCTGTTGCTTTTTTGTAACCTTTTATGTATCAAGCCAAACATAGAGATGTTGATGTTGTCATAGTTACTGTTGTATCTGCGATGTGTTTAAGGCACTCTGTTACTGAGGGTTTATGCTTTTTCTTCATTACATTTAAATATATATTTATATTCAACAGTTGAGAAAGGACAAAGATTAATATATTTTTATGGTTTCTTTGATTTGATCCTTATTGTAGGTCACATGACCCCACAGAGTGATGTTACATAGAGCAGGTTTCACAGCACCTGGAAACGCTTTACTGCAGGTTTCGCAGCACCAGGAAAATGTTTACTGCTGATGTCTTTGTAAGAATCCTGCATGAAAAAAGTTACTGTCCCAACTGTCCCCTCCCATGGTCCCCTGTCCCCTCCCATGGTCCCCTGTCCCCTGAATGTGTTATCTGTTTGTCTGGAAGGACCAGATTCTGTCTGTCTGTACCGAGGACAAGCTATACGTTGTGAAAACAGAAGAACCTAAAGAGATATTGGTTGAGGCTGGAGCTAAATGTGATGCCAGTCTTACTGTCAATCAGGATGTTGGTTTTTGTCAAGTGTTTTTAGAGGGGACGTTCTTGTACATTATTTCTCGAAAGTAAATGTCCAAATCCAAATGTTTGTCTTTATTCATTAGGAAGGATTGTCAAGTACAACAGAAGATCACATATACTTATGACAGTAGTTGGCATACAAACATATTACAAACATATTAATAAATTATATACTAACCTAACAATAAATCACATGGTAAGACTGGGTTTGGTTTCATGTTAGACTCAAATTAGTTACAATCATGTCTTAGGTGTACAGTAAAAATGACACTACTCTTAATGAGTAGTCAAATTAACAAGCTGCCTTAATACCTTGGTGTAACTTAAGATATTGTTTGACATTAATTAGAGTGGCTTTAATTAAAACACAGAGAAAATATTATTCTAAAATGAGTAAGTTAGAACATTTTATGACTGTACGCCACTTTGGATAAAGGTGTTTGCACTACCAGAACAACACACCCTACCAGTCAAACGTTTGGACACACCTACTCATTCCAGGGTTTTTCTTTATTTTGACTATTTTCTACATTGTATAATAATAGTGAAGACATCAAAACTATGAAATAACACATATGGAATCATGTAGTAACCAAAAAAGTGTTAAACAAATCAAAATATATTGTTATATTTGAGATTCTTCAAATAGCCACCCTTTGCCTTGATGACAGCTTTGCACACTCTTGGAATTCTCTCAACCAGCTTCATGAGTTAGTCACCTGGAATGCATTTAAATTAACAGGTGTGCCTTCTTAAAAGTTAATTTGTGGAATTTCTTTCCTTCTTAATGCGTTTGAACCAATCAGTTGTGTTGTGACAAGGTAGGTAGAAGATAGCCCTATTTGGTAAAAGACCAAGTCCATATTATGGCAAGAACAGCTCAAATTAGCAAAGAGAAACGACAGTACATCATTACTTTAAGACATGAAGGTCAGTCAATACGGAACATTTCAAGAACTTTGAAAGTGTCTTCAAGTGCGGTCGCAAAAACCATCAAGCGCTATGATGAAACTGGCTCTCATGAGGACCGCCACAGGAAAGGAAGACCCAGTGTTACCTCTGCTGCAGAGGATAAGTTCATTAGAGTTACCAGCCTCAGAAATTGCAGCCCAAATAAATGCTTCACAGAGTTCAAGTAACAGACACATCTCAACATCAACTGTTCAGAGGAGACTGTGTGAATCAGGCCTTCATGGTCGAATTGCTGCAAAGAAACCACTACTAAAGGACACCAATAAGAAGAAGAGACTTGCTTGGGCCAAGAAACATGCACAATGGACATTAGACTATTGGAAATGTGTCCTTTGGTCTGAGTTGAGATGGTTTGGGATGGGTCGGACGGCAGAGTGAAGGAAAAGCAGCCAACAAGTGCTCACCATATGTGGGAACTCCTTCAAGACTGTTGGAAAAGCATTCCAGGTGAAGCTGGTTGAGAGAATGCCAAGAGTGTGCAAATCTGTCACCAAGGCAAAGGGAGGCTACTTTGAAGAATCTCAAATATATTTAGATTTGTTTAACACTTTTTTGGTTACTACATGATTCCATATGTGTTATTTCATAGTTTTGATGTCTTCACTATTATTCTACAATGTAGAAGATAGTCAAATTAAAGAAAAACCCTTGAATGATTAGCTGTCCAAACTTTTGACTGGGAGTGTACATGGCAATCACAACTATACAGTGCAACCCCAACTTTATTGTATTTCCAACCCTCTTACAGTACAATCAGAAATAAGACGTGCTCTAGCCGGTTGAGAATAGGGTTAAAGGGGGGAAAAAAACACCGAAATATAAAACAATCCAAAACATTTTAAATAAACATGGCAATCATAAATATACAGTACAATCATAAATATACAGTAATAAATATATAACATATGGTAATGTACATGTATTATTATTTTTTACAACCTTTCATAGTTTTTGTAAGATATTCCCAGATTCCACTGTCCTTTTTGATACACGGTATGTTGCTTTGAAGCGAAGGTACGACTCCAGACATCTGATCGCCACGTCATCCACCTCAGGGTCAAACTTGTTAGCGATGAGGTGGTGTTGGTTTAGGAGCCACTGCAGGTCCCCAGCCCCATAGACACACACAGCCCTCCTGTAGGTCCCGGAGCAGTGGGGGTAGGGGGCTCCGCTCCTCACATCCCCAGCCAGGTAGCTCCATCTCACCACCCTGGCCATGGAGTTCATATCAGACTGCTGGTACTTACTATTGGGGGGGTAGGAGCCTGGGACAGAGGGCATGCGCTGCAGGGTGGCCCACAGGTGTTCATCAGGACTATAGGTGTCCTTCTCCCACTCCAGCAGAACCCGGACCTCCTGACTCTCCGTCACGTGACGGACGAAGGCCCTGGAGACCACGAAGTAGGCGTTGCCAGAGAACATGGGGGTGTTGATTGGTGGAGGGGTCTTCTTAACCGCTGTCCTGACCACTGTGTTGGTGACGTTGTGGTGGAACTGCCATCTGCCCTTCTTATAGTCGTTGGTGACCTCTGACTCCATGCTGTTCTTCCCGTTCAGCAGCTTGAGGGCCTGAACCATCTCAGCGTTGGTCTTAATGGGGAAGTCGGTTCCACAGGTGTTGAGCAGGTACCTCCACTGGACCGGTGACTTCAGCAGGTCCTCCATACAGTTCAGATCAGCCTGCACTCTGGACCAGGAGGCGTAGACCACGCTCTCTGTCTTACTGGCCACAAACACATTGGGCAGACAGGACACGATAGCCCTCACTGCACTCCTGAAGTCCTCGGATGACTTCTGGTCGACGTGGACGCAGTAGACGTTCTGAGGAGTGTACACGGCACGCAGAAGCCTCTCAAACATCTCGATCTTCTCGTGGACGACCATGGAGTAGGCGATGGGGAACTCCTTCTCCTCCTGGCTGAGAGGCACGGTGATGAACCCTCTGTCTGTGACGTATCTCTGGCAGTCCTGAGTCACGTTGTGGTAAAACGCCTCTGGCAGCAGCTGCTGCTTCTTCTTGGTCTTCAGCATGAGGCCGAGCTGCTCACTCTCCAGACCCTCCAGGTCTCCTCGGATGATGGCTGAGCAGGCCGGCAGGTCGGCAGCGTAGTCCGGGGGGAGGAGGTCCGGGGGGAGGAGGTCCGGAGCGAGGAGAGGACCCCTGTCAGAGCAGGGCAGGCGTCTGGGAGCCATCCACAGGACCAGAGAGACTGATCCACTCAATAGGATCAGAGACAAGTTCCTGACGACTCTCTGAGACCTGGACAAGCGAACAGCAGCCATTTACTAGTCTGGTATTCTCTTCCTATGATGTGTTGTTAGTATTCTCTGTCTGATATTAGTATCAATGGAGGCCACAGCTAAGGAGACGGCTGCTCAACTGAATGTGTCTCACCCCGACCTCACCTCAAGTAAATGACGCACGCCTCCGTTTTAGAAGGAGAGGTGTAATCGTTGACTTTAGTGGGCACGGTCTATGGACATGGCGTATACACACAATCTGTATACTCTGGGAGTGGCTCAACCTGTGGCTCCCTACGCATGGTTTCCCCCGTGTGTGGATTGTTTCCTGGTCAACATTGTGACACATCAGTAGCACTACGATACTGTAACTATAAAGGAGAATAAGCAGAATGAATACGATTGAAATAAGTTAGAAATGTCAACTTCCTCTCTCTTCTCTGGAACTTGACCTGTTTAGAAACAGTGAAAATGAGAGTGGGCATAAAACATGTAACATATATAATGTTTTAAAAGTGAGCGTGGACATTATTTCCATGAGCAGCAGCAAATCAGAAATCCTTTACATGGATTAAAGAACAATGATCTCCTGCGTCACAGTTGTCTGGTTTAATAAGACCTTTTCTGAGTCACGGTCACTTTCTGAGTCAAAATGCAAGCCGAGATCTACAACTCAGATTTGTTTTTATACGACTTAAAAAACGTTAAGCCTGTGCAACATGAACCTATTAAAAACAGGACTGTAGCAATGAGGTTTGTGCAGTAAGCTATAGGCCAATGCATTATCACTGCATATTGACTTTGCTAGAATTGCCCTGCCAATGCATTGTTGTTCGGACCATTTTTTAAAATTACATTTTTACAAAATTGAGGTAGGCTTTATGATCACACCAGTAATAGATCAGTTGTTGTATTACTTGTGAGGCACAGCTGAGTACGCATATATTTAAATAATTAGCTTTTTATTTTAATGGGCTGATGGTCAGTCTCAGCAGAGGGAGGGGGCAGCAGACTGGGACGCCTCTCAATATACAGGTAAATGATGTCTGAACAAACGGGTAAATTATAAGGCTGAACCTACGAGTAATACGTCTATTCATACGGGTAAATGATATGTCTTAACATACGGGTAAATGATATGTCTTAACATACGGGTAAATGATATGTCTTAACATACGGGTAAATGATATGTCTTAACATACGGGTAAATGATATGTCTTAACATACGGGTAAATGATATGTCTTAACATACGGGTAAATGATATGTCTTAACATACGGGTAAATGATATGTCTTAACATACGGGTAAATGATATGTCTTAACATACGGGTAAATGATATGTCTTAACATACGGGTAAATGATATGTCTTAACATACGGGTAAATGATATGTCTTAACATACGGGTAAATGATATGTCTTAACATACGGGTGAATGATAACTGGATATACGGGTGGTATGTGGTCCAGCTGTGGCTCGTTGTCTCTGATTGGAAACCATACGGGTGGTATGTGGTCCAGCTGTGGCTCGTTGTCTCTGATTGGGAACCATACGGGTGGTATGTGGTCCAGCTGTGGCTCGTTGTCTCTGATTGGGAACCATACTTGGTGGTCCTCTGTGGTCCTCTGTAGCTCAGCTGGTAGAGCACGGCGCTTGTAACGCCAAGGTAGTGGGTTCGATCCCCGGGACCACCCATACACAAAAATGTATGCACGCATGACTGTAAGTCGCTTTGGATAAAAGCGTCTGCTAAATGGCATATTATTATTTTTTTATATCTGAACATAAGGGGTAAATTATAAATCTGAACATGAACATACGGATAAATGAAATGTCTGAACATATGGGTAAATTATGTCTGATCATACGGGTAAATTATTAGTCTAAACATACGGGTAAATGAGTAGACTGAACATACGGGTAAATTATATCTGAACATAAGGTGAAAATGATAAGTCAACATACGGGTAAAGGATGTCTGAATATACAGGTAAATACAGTGAGGGAAAAAAGTATTTGATCCCCTGCTGATTTTGTACATTTGCCCACTGACAAAGACATGATCAGTCTATAATTTTAATGCCAGGTTTATTTGAACAGTGAGAGACAGAGTAACAACAACAAAATCCAGAAAAACGCATGTCAAAAATGTTATAAATTGATTTGCATTTTAATAAGATAAATAAGTATTTGACCCCTCTGCAAAACATGACTTAGTACTTGGTGGCAAAACCCTTGTTGGGAATCACAGAGGTCAGACATTTCTTGTAGTTGGCCACCAGGTTTGCACACATCTCAGGAGGGATTTTGTCCCACTCCTCTTTGCAGATCTTCTCGAAGTCATTAAGGTTTCGAGGCTGACGTTTGTCAACTCGAACTTTCAGCTCCCTCCACAGGTTTTCTATGGGATTAAGGTCTGGAGACTGGCTAGGCCACTCCAGGACCTTAATGTGCTTCTTCTTGAGCCACTCCTTTGTTGCCTTGGCCGTGTGTTTTGGGTCATTGTCATGCTGGAATACCCATCCACGACCCATTTTCAATGCCCTGGCTGAGGGAAGGAGGTTCTCACCCAAGATTTGACGATACATGGCCCCGTGCATCGTCCCTTTGATGCGGTGAAGTTGTCCTGTCCCCTTAGCAGAAAAACACCCCCAAAGCATAATGTTTCCACCTCCATGTTTGACGGTGGGGATGGTGTTCTTGGGGTCATAGGCAGCATTCCTCCTCCTCCAAACACAGCGAGTTGAGTTAATGCCAAAGAGCTCGATTTTGGTCTCATCTGACCACAACACTTTCACCCAGTTCTCCTCTGAATCATTCAGATGTTCATTGGCAAACTTCAGACGGCCCTGTATATGTGCTTTCTTGAGCAGGGGGACCTTGCGGGCGCTGCAGGATTTCAGTCCTTCACGGCGTAGTGTGTTACTAATTGATATCTTGGTGACTATGGTCCCAGCTGCCTTGAGATCATTGACAAGATCCTCCCGTGTAGTTCTGGGCTGATTCCTCACCGTTCTCATGATCATTGCAACTCCAAGAGGTGAGATCTTGCATGGAGCCACAGGCCGAGGGAGATTGACAGTTCTTTTGTGTTTCTTCCATTTGCAAATAATCGCACCAACTGTTGTCACCTTCTCACCAAGCTGCTTGGCGATGGTCTTGTAGCCCATTCCAGCCTTGTGTAGGTCTACAATCTTGTCCCTAACATCCTTGGAGAGCTCTTTGGTCTTGGCCATGGTGGAGAGTTTGGAATCTGATTGATTGATTGCTTCTGTGGACAGGTGTCTTTTATACAGGTAACAAACTGAGATTAGGAGCACTCCCTTTAAGAGTGTGCTCCTAATCTCAGCTCATTACCTGTATAAAAGACACCTGGGAGCCATAAATCTTTCTGATTGAGAGGGGGTCAAATACGTATTTCCCTCATTAAAATGCAAATCAATTTATAACATTTTTGACATGAGTTTTTCTTGATTTTTTTGTTGTTATTCTGTCTCTCACTGTTCAAATAAACCTACCATTAAAATTATAGACTGATCATTTCTTTGTTAGTGGGCAAACGTACAAAATCAGCAGGGGATCAAATACTTTTATCCCTCACTGTAAGTCTGATCATACGGTTAAATAATGTCTGAACATATGGAACAATGCTTTTAGTTTTATAACTATTTAGGACTAATTTATTCCTTGCCACCCACTCTGAAACTAACTGCAGCTCTTTGTTAAGTGTTGCTGTCATTTCAGTCGCTGTAGTAGCTGATGTGTATAGTGTTGAGTCACCTAATACATAGACACACTGGATTAACTCAACAACAACAAAAACAATAACAGTAAATACAAAAAAAAAGTATTTAGTCAGCCACCAATTGTGCAAGTTCTCCCACTTAAAAAGATGAGAGAGGCCTGTAATTTTCATCATAGGTACACATCAACTATGACAGACAAAATGAGAAAATCAGAAAATCACATTGTAGGATTTTTAATGAATTTATTTGCAAATTATGGTGGAAAATAAGTATTAGGGTTAGGGTTAGGTAGTCTGTACCTGGGTTAAGGTCAGGTAGTCTACCTGGGTTAAGGTCAGGGTTAGGGTTACGTAGTCTGTACCTGGGTTAAGGTCAGGGTTAGGGTTAGAATTATCAGCGTTAGACAGAGGAGAGAGACTGAGAGAAGAGAGACTCAGAAGAAAGAGACAGAGAGGAGAGAGACAGAGGAGAGAGAGAAGAGAGAGAGACAGAGAGAGACAGAGAGAAGAGAGAGAGACAGAGAGAAGAGAGAGAGACAGAAGAGAGAGAGACAGAGAGGAGGGAGAGGAGAGAGACAGGGAGGAGAGAGACAGAGGAGAGAGAGGAGAGAGACAGAGGAGAGAGACAGAGAGGAGAGAGACAGAGAGGAGAGAGACAGAGGAGAGAGAGACAGAGGAGAGAGAGACAGAGGAGAGAGAGACAGAGAGGAGAGAGACAGAGAGGAGAGAGACAGAGAGGAGAGACAGGGTGGAGAGGAGAGAGACAGAGAGGAGAGAGACAGAGAGGAGAGAGACAGAGAGGAGAGAGACAGATAGGAGAGAGACAGAGAGGAGAGAGACAGAAGAGAGAGACAGAGGAGAGAGACAGAGGAGAGAGACAGAGAGGAGAGAGAGGAGAGGAGAGAGACAGAGAGGAGAGAGACAGAGAGGAGAGAGACAGAGAGGAGAGAGACAGAGAGGAGAGAGACAGAGGAGAGAGACAGAGAGGAGAGAGACAGAGAGAAGAGAGACAGAGAGAAGAGAGAGGAGGAGAGAGACAGAGAGAGGAGAGAGACAGAGAGAGACAGAGGAGAGAGACAGAGAGGAGAGAGACAGATGAGAGACAGAGAGAGACAGAGAGGAGAGAGACAGAGAGGAGAGACAGAGAGGAGAGAGAGAGAGGAGAGAGAGAGAGGAGAGAGACAGAGAGGAGAGAGACAGAGAGAAGAGAGAGAGACAGAGAGAAGAGAGAGACAGAGAGAAGAGAGAGAGACAGAGAGAAGAGAGAGAGACAGAGAGAAGAGAGAGAGACAGAGAGGAGGGAGAGGAGAGAGACAGAGGAGAGAGACAGAGAGGAGAGAGACAGAGAGGAGAGAGACAGAGGGGGACAGAGGAGAGAGACAGAGGAGAGAGACAGAGGAGAGAGACAGAGAGGAGGGAGACAGAGAGGAGAGAGACAGAGAGGAGAGAGACAGAGAGGAGAGAGACAGAGAGGAGAGAGACAGAGAGGAGAGAGACAGAGAGGAGAGAGAGACAGAGAGAAGAGAGAGACAGAGAGGAGGGAGAGGAGAGAGACAGAGAGGAGAGAGACAGATGAGAGACAGAGGAGAGAGACAGAGAGGAGAGAGACAGAGAGGAGAGAGACAGAGAGGAGAGAGACAGAGAGACAGAGGAGAGAGACAGAGGAGAGAGACAGAGAGGAGAGAGACAGAGAGGAGAGAGACAGAGGAGAGAGACAGAGGAGAGAGACAGAGAGGAGAGAGACAGAGAGAAGAGAGAGACAGAGGAGAGAGACAGAGAGAAGAGAGAGACAGAGGAGAGAGACAGAGAGGAGAGAGACAGATGAGAGAGACAGAGAGGAGAGAGACAGAGAGGAGAGAGACAGAGAGGAGAGAGAGGAGTGGAGAGAGACAGAGGAGAGAGACAGAGGAGAGAGACAGAGAGGAGAGAGACAGAGAGGAGAGAGACAGAGGAGAGAGACAGAGGAGAGAGACAGAGAGGAGAGAGACAGAGAGGAGAGAGACAGAGGAGAGAGACAGAGGAGAGAGACAGAGAGGAGAGAGACAGAGAGAAGAGAGAGACAGAGAGAGACAGAGGAGAGAGACAGAGAGAAGAGAGAGACAGAGAGAGACAGAGGAGAGAGACAGAGAGGAGAGAGACAGATGAGAGAGACAGAGAGAGACAGAGAGGAGAGAGACAGAGAGGAGAGAGACAGAGAGGAGAGAGACAGAGAGGAGAGAGACAGAGAGGAGAGACAGAGGAGAGACAGAGAGGAGAGAGAGAGAGAGAGGAGAGAGACAGAGAGAAGAGAGAGAGACAGAGAGGAGAGAGAGGAGAGATACAGAGAGGAGAGAGACAGAGGAGAGAGACAGAGAGAGAGAGACAGAGGAGAGAGACAGAGGAGAGAGACAGAGGAGATGGACAGAGAGGAGAGAGACAGAGAGGAGAGAGACAGAGAGGAGAGAGACAGAGAGGAGAGAGACAGAGAGGAGAGAGACAGAGAGGAGAGGAGAGAGACAGAGAGGAGAGAGACAGAGAGAGACAGAGGAGAGAGACAGAGGAGAGAGAGGAGAGAGACAGAGAGGAGAGAGACAGAGAGGAGAGAGACAGAGAGGAGAGAGACAGAGGAGAGAGACAGAGAGGAGAGAGACAGAGAGGAGAGAGAAAGAGAGAAGGGAGAGACAGAGAGAGACAGAGGAGAGAGACAGAGAGAAGAGAG
>NC_140008.1:306398-466398 GCF_964263955.1 Coregonus lavaretus
GAGACAGAGGAGAGAGACAGAGGAGAGAGAGGAGAGAGACAGAGAGGAGAGAGACAGAGAGGAGAGAGACAGAGAGGAGAGAGACAGAGGAGAGAGACAGAGGAGAGAGACAGAGGAGAGAGACAGAGGAGAGAGACAGAGAGGAGAGAGACAGAGAGAGACAGAGGAGAGAGGAGAGAGACAGAGGAGAGAGGAGAGAGACAGAGAGGAGAGAGACAGAGAGGAGAGAGACAGAGAGGAGAGAGACAGAGAGGAGGGAGACATAGAGTAGGGAGAGGAGAGCTACAGAGAGGAGAGAGACAGATGAGAGAGACAGAGAGAGACAGAGAGGAGAGAGAGAGACAGAGAGGAGAGAGAGAGACAGAGAGGAGAGAGAGAGACAGAGAGGAGAGAGAGAGAGGAGAGAGAGAGAGGAAAGAGACAGAGAGGAGAGAAGACAGAGAGAGACAGAGGAGAGAGACAGAGGAGAGAGACAGAGAGGAGAGAGACAGAGAGAAGAGAGAGACAGAGAGGAGGGAGAGGAGAGAGACAGAGAGGAGAGAGACAGATGAGAGAGACAGAGAGGAGAGAGAGAGAGGAGAGAGACAGAGAGGAGAGAGACAGAGAGGAGAGAGACAGAGAGGAGAGAGACAGAGAGGAGAGAGACAGAGAGAAGAGAGACAGAGAGGAGAGAGACAGAGAGGAGAGAGAGAGGAGGGAGAGGAGAGACACAGAGGAGAGAGACAGAGAGGAGAGAGACAGAGGAGAGAGACAGAGGAGAGAGACAGAGGAGAGAGACAGAGGAGAGAGACAGAGGAGAGAGACAGAGGAGAGAGACAGATAGGAGAGAGACAGAGAGGAGAGAGACAGAGAGGAGAGAGACAGAGAGGAGAGAGACAGAGGAGAGAGACAGAGAGGAGAGGAGATAGACAGAGGAGAGAGACAGAGAGGAGAGAGACAGAGAGGAGAGAGACAGAGAGACGAGAGGAGAGAGAGGAGAGGAGAGAGACAGAGGAGAGAGACAGAGAGGAGAGAGACAGAGAGAGAGACAGAGAGACAGGGAGGAGAGAGAGGAGAGGAGAGAGACAGAGGAGAGAGACAGAGAGGAGAGGAGAGAGACAGAGGAGAGAGACGGAGAGGAGAGAGACAGAGGAGAGAGACAGAGAGAAGAGAGAGACATAGAGAAGAGAGAGACAGAGAGGAGGGAGAGGAGAGAGACATTGAGGAGAGAGACAGAGGAGAGAGACAGATGAGAGAGACAGAGAGAGACAGAGAGGAGAGAGACAGAGAGGAGAGAGACAGAGAGGAGAGACAGAGAGGAGAGAGACAGAGAGGAGAGAGACAGAGAGGAGAGAGAGGAGAGACAGAGAGGAGAGAGAGAGACAGAGAGGAGAGACAGGGAGGAGAGACAGAGAGGAGAGAGAGAGACAGAGAGGAGAGAGAGAGACAGAGAGGAGAGAGAGGAGAGACAGAGAGGAGAGACAGAGAGGAGAGAGAGAGACAGAGAGGAGAGAGAGAGACAGAGAGGAGAGAGACAGAGAGGAGAGAGACAGAGAGGAGAGAGACAGAGAGGAGAGAGAGAGAGAGAGAGAGAGAGACAGAGAGGAGAGAGAGACAGAGAGAGAGACAGAGAGGAGAGAGAGAGACAGAGAGGAGAGAGAGAGACAGAGAGGAGAGAGAGAGACAGAGAGGAGAGAGAGCAGAGGAGAGAGACAGAGAGGAGAGAGAGACAGAGAGAGAGACAGAGAGGAGAGAGAGAGACAGAGAGGAGAGAGAGAGAGAGAGAGAGGAGAGACAGAGAGGAGAGAGAGAGACAGAGAGGAGAGAGAGAGAGACAGAGAGGAGAGAGAGAGAGACAGAGAGGAGAGAGGAGAGACAGAGAGGAGAGAGGAGAGACAGAGAGGAGAGAGAGAGACAGAGAGGAGAGAGAGAGAGAGAGACAGAGAGGAGAGAGAGAGACAGAGAGGAGAGAGAGAGACAGAGAGGAGAGAGAGAGACAGAGAGGAGAGAGAGAGACAGAGAGGAGAGAGAGAGACAGGGAGGAGAGAGAGGAGAGGAGAGAGACAGAGAGGAGAGAGAGACAGAGAGGAGGGAGAGGAGGGAGACAGAGAGGAGAGAGAGACAGCGAGGAGAGAGACAGAGAGGAGGGAGAGAGAGAGACAGAGAGGAGAGAGAGAGACAGAGAGGAGAGAGACAGAGAGGAGAGGAGAGAGACAGAGAGGAGAGGAGAGAGACAGAGAGGAGTGAGACAGAGAGGAGAGAGAGAGAGAGAGACAGAGAGGAGAGGAGAGAGACAGAGAGGAGAGAGACAGAGAGGAGAGAGAGGAGAGAGAGAGAGACAGAGAGGAGAGAGAGAGACAGAGAGGAGAGAGAGAGACAGAGAGGAGAGAGACAGAGAGGAGAATTTGAAACGCAACATGCAACAATTTCAAAGATTTTACTGAGTTACAGTTCATTTAAGGAAATCAGTCAATTGAAATAAATAAATTAGGCCCTAATCTATGAATTTCACATGACTGAGAATACAGATATGCATCTGTTGGTCACAGATACCTTTAAAAAAAATATGTATCTGGTGTAACCACCGTTTGCCTCATGCAGCGCGACACATCTCCTTCACATAGAGTTGATCAGGCTGTTGATTGTGGCCTGTGGAATGTTGTCCCACTCCTCTTCAATGGCTGTGTGAAGTTGCTGGATATTGGCGGGAACTGGAACATGCTGTCGTACACATCGATCCAGAGCATCCCAAACATGCTCAATGGTTGTCATGTCTGTTGAGTATGCAGGCCATGGAAGAACTGGGACAATTTCAGCTTCAAGGAATTGTGTTCAGATCCTTGCGACATGGAGCCATGCATTATCATGCTGAAACATGAGGTGATGGCGGCGGATGAATGGCACGACAATGGGCCTCAGGTTCTCGTCACGGTATCTCTTTGCATTCAAATTGCCATCGATAAAATGCAATTGTGTTCATTGTCCATAGCTTATGCCTGCCCATACCATAACCCCACCGCCACAATGGGGCACTCTGTTCACAAGGTTGACTTCAGCAAACCGCTCGCCAACACGACTCCTGCGGTTGTGAGGCCGGTTGGACGTACTGCTAAATTCTCTAAAACGACGTTGGAGGCGCCTTATGGTAGAGAAATTAACATTCAATTATCTGGCAACAGCTTTTGTGGACATTCCTGTAGTCAGCATGCCAATTGCACGCTCCCTCAAAACTTGAGACATCTGTGGCATTGTGTTGTGTGACAAAACTGCACATTTTAGAGTTGTCTTTTATTGTCCCCAGCACAAGGTGCACCTGTGTAATGATCATGCTGTTTAATCAGCTTCAAGATAGAAGATAAATAAGCTTTTTGTGAGTATGGAACATTTCTGGGATTTTTTTATTTCAGCCACCCCCCTTTCCTTGATGGCAAAAAAGCTCAATTTTAGTCTCATCTGACCAGAGTACCTTCTTCCATATGTTTGGGGAGTCTCCCACATGCCTTTTGGCGAACACCAAACATGTTTGCTTATTATTTTCTTTGAGCAATGGCTTTTTCTGGCCACTCTTCCGTAAAGCCCAGCTCTGTGGAGTGTACGGCTTAAAGTGGTCCTATGGACAGATACTCCAATCTCCGCTGTGGAGCTTTGCAGCTCCTTCAGGGTTATCTTTGGTCTCTTTGTTGCCTCTCTGATTAATGCCCTCCTTGCCTGGTCCGATAGTTTTGGTGGGCGGCCCTCTCTTGGCAGGTTTGTTGTGGTGCCATATTCTTTCAATTTTTTAATAATGGATTTAATGGTGCTCCGTGGGATGTTCAAAGTTTCAGATATTTTTTTATAACCCAACCCTGATCTGTACTTCTCCACAACATTTCCCTGGCCTGTTTGGAGAGCTCCTTGGTCTTCATGGTGCCACAGGTGTATATATACTGAGATCATGTGACACTTAGATTGCACACAGGTGGAATTTAGTTAACTAATTATGTGACTTCTAAGGGTAATTGGTTGCACCAGATCTTATTTAGGGGCTTCATAGCAAAGGGGGTGAATACATATGCACGGACCACTTTTCCGTTATTAATTTTTTTGATTTTTTTGAATTTCTTTCATTTCACTTCACCAATTTGGACTATTTTGTGTATGTCCATTACATGAAATCCAAATAAAAATCCATTTAAATTACAGGTTGTAATGCAACAAAATAGGAAAAACGCCAAGAGGGATGAATACTTTTGCAAGGCACTGTATGTATGTGTATGTATGTATCTATGTATGTATGTATCTAGGTATGTATGTATCTATGTATGTATGTATCTAGGTATGTATGTATCTAGGTATGTATGTATCTAGGTATGTATGTATCTATGTATGTATGTATCTATGTATGTATGTATCTAGGTATGTATGTATGTATGTATGTATGTTGGGTATAATGTGTACATTTATGTTGTAACATACAGGGTGTATTTGTAAAAGAGACCTAGGTCTCAATATCTCTTCCCTGTTAGAATAAAGGTTCCTGATCCACTACAGCTATAAACACCACCCCAACAGTGACGTGCAGACTGACTCAACTCAGATGGCTTCAACACAGCTTTCTGCTACCATTCTTACTTCATAAACTATAACGCTTGTTGTATCCCCATTCATTTCAATGGCGGAATGCAAGCTTCAACATTCTGAACTGAAATCACTGCCACAAAACTTTCAGAATGTTCAAAACAATAATAATGAGAGCTTAAAAACACATGATATGGCTTATCATGATATAGTACTAGTACTATCCCACTAGTTGTATTTATTATGGATCCCCATTAACTCTTCCTGGGGTCCGGCAACATTAAGGCAGTTATACCATTTAAAAAACTATAGCCTACTATACTAGCCACTATAAACCCCTATAATAACACCTACCAGCCACCCCAAAATAGGTCACTATAACTAACACAGGCTATGAAAAAACCCTATTACTACCATTAGTACTACTACCATTACTACTACTACTACTACCATTACTACTACTACTACTATTACTACCATTACTACTACTACTACTACTGCCATTACTTCAACTACTACTACTATTACTACTACCATTACTACTACTACTATTACTACTACTACCATTACTACTACTACTACTACTACTAAAACTACCATTACTACTACTACTACTACTACTACTACCATTACTACTGCCGTCACTACCACTACTACTACTATTTCACGGCCATAAATACTTCAGGACTAGCAAGCACACCACATTTCCTTCAGTAAATGTCCTTTTCTAGTTATTTATTGAATGTATGTATTATCAGCAAGGTCAGAGTGCATTGGCCGAGCCCTGGGTGAACCTCTTTTGTGATCAAGGTGTCTCCCCTGCCAGGTCAGTATAAACGCACACGTTGATGTCAATGCTTTAGCGAAACCCAGTTTATTGAGGGAGTTGAGATTAAGTTACAAAGTATATTTGTCAAGGAGGACATCCTCAGTAAAATATGTATGCTTACAGTAAGCTGGTTATCAGCCAATCAAGGTTGAAACGTTGCGCTAGTTTTCCATGAAAGACCATTAAACATTGAGTCATATCCTTGTTTGTCCAACTTCTCCAGTATTTCAAAACCATTTTAACTGGCATGGTGCCAAACAAGGATTTTCTTTGTCTGACACGGAACATCAGGAGTGCAGCTCTTGCATTAGAGGAGAGGTGGGTGGAGGTGTGACGTTTCAGTGTATTTGTATTTATTATGGATCCCCATTAGTTCCTGCCAAGGCAGCGGCTACTCTTCCTGGGGTTTATTATGGATCCCCATTAGTTCCTGCCAAGGCAGCAGCTACTCTTCCTGGGGTTTATTATGGATCCCCATTAGTTCCTGCCAAGGCAGCAGCTACTCTTCCTGGGGTTTATTATGGATCCCCATTAGTTCCTGCCAAGGCAGCAGCTACTCTTCCTGGGGTTTATTATGGATCCCCATTAGTTCATGCCAAGGCAGCAGCTACTCTTCCTGGGGTTTATTACGGATCCCCATCAGTTCCTGCCAAGGCAGCAGCTACTCTTCCTGGGGTTTATTATGGATCCCCATTAGTTCCTGCCAAGGCAGCAGCTACTCTTCCTGGGGTTTATTATGGATCCCCATTAGTTCCTGCCAAGGCAGCAGCTACTCTTCCTGGGGTTTATTATGGATCCCCATTAGTTCCTGCCAAGGCAGCAGCTACTCTTCCTGGGGTTTATTATGGATCCCCATTAGTTCCTGCCAAGGCAGCAGCTACTCTTCCTGGGGTTTATTATGGATCCCCATTAGTTCCTGCCAAGGCAGCAGCTACTCTTCCTGGGGTTTATTATGGATCCCCATTAGTTCCTGCCAAGGCAGCAGCTACTCTTCCTGGGGTTTATTATGGATCCCCATTAGTTCCTGCCAAGGCAGCAGCTACTCTTCCTGGGGTTTATTATGGATCCCCATTAGTTCCTGCCAAGGCAGCAGCTACTCTTCCTGGGGTTTATTATGGATCCCCATTAGTTCCTGCCAAGGCAGCAGCTACTCTTCCTGGGGTTTATTATGGATCCCCATTAGTTCCTGCCAAGGCAGCAGCTACTCTTCCTGGGGTTTATTATGGATCCCCATTAGTTCCTGCCAAGGCAGCAGCTACTCTTCCTGGGGTTTATTATGGATCCCCATTAGTTCCTGCCAAGGCAGCAGCTACTCTTCCTGGGGTTTATTATGGATCCCCATTAGTTCCTGCCAAGGCAGCAGCTACTCTTCCTGGGGTTTATTATGGATCCCCATTAGTTCCTGCCAAGGCAGCAGCTACTCTTCCTGGGGTTTATTATGGATCCCCATTAGTTCCTCCCAAGGCAGCAGCTACTCTTCCTGGGGTCCAGCAAAATTAAGGCAGTTATACAATTTTAAAAACATTACAATACATTCATAACAGATTTCACAACATATTAAGTGTGTGCCCTCAGGCCTCTACTCTACTACCACATATCGACAGTACAAAATCCATGTGTACGTGTGTGTATAGTGCGTATGTTATCGTGTGTGTGTGTGCATGTGTCTGTGCCTTGGTTTCTCAAATGACTGCCTCGCCTGGTTCACCAACTACTTCTCAGATAGAGTTCAATGTGTCAAATCGGAGGGCCTGTTGTCTGGACCTCTGGCAGTCTCTATGGGGGTGCCACAGGGTTCAATTCTCGGGCCGACTCTATTCTCTGTGTATATCAATGATGTCGCTCTTGCTGCTGGTAACTCTCAGATCCACCTCTACGCAGACGACACCATTTTGTATACATCTGGCCCTTCATTGGACACTGTGTTAACAAACCTCCAAACGAGCTTCAATGCCATACAACACTCCTTCCGTAGCCTCCAACTGCTCTTAAACACTAGTAAAACTAAATGCATGCTCTTCAATCGAACGCTGCTGGCACCTGCCCACCCGACTAGAATCAGTACTCTCGGCGGGTCTGACCTAGAGTATGTGGACAACTACAAATACCTAGGTGTCTGGTTAGACTGTAAACTCTCCTTCCAGACTCACATAAAGAATCTCCAATCCAAAGTTAAATCTAGAATCGGCTTCCTATTTCGCAACAAAGCCTCCTTCACTCATGCTGCCAAACATGCCCTCGTAAAACTGACTATCCAAACCGATCCTTGACTTCGGCGATGTCATTTACAAAATAGCCTCCAACACTCTACTCAGCAAATTGGATGTAGCCTATCACAGTGCCATCCGTTTTGTCACCAAAGCCCCATACACTACCCACCATTGTGACCTGTACGCTCTTGTTGGCTGGCCTTCACTACATATTTGTCGCCAAACCCACTGGCTCCAGGCCATCTATAAATCTCTGCTAGGCAAATCCCCGCCTTATCTTAGCTCACTGGTCACCATAGCAACACCCACCCGTAGTCTGCGCTCCAGCAGGTATATCTCACTGGTCATCCCCAAAGCCAACACCTCCTTTGGCCGCCATTCCTTCCAGTTCTCTGCTGCCAATGACTGGAACGAACTGCAAAAATCTCTGAAGCTGGAGACTCTTATCTCCCTCACTAACTTTAAGCATCAGTTGTCAGAGCAGCTTACCGATCACTGCACCTGTACACAGCCCATCTGTAATTAGCCCACCCAACTACCTCATCCCCATATTGTTATTTATTTTGCTCTTTTGCACCCCAGTATCTCTATTTGCACATCATCTCTTGCACATCTATCATTGCAGTGTTAATACGAAATTGTAACTATTTTGCACTATGGCCTATTTATTGCCTTACCTCCATAACTTGTTACATTTGCACACACTGTATATATATTTTCTGTTGTATTTTTGACTTTGTTTTGTTTACCCCATATGTAACTCTGTGTTGTTGTTTTTATCACACTGCTTTGCTTTATCTTGGCCAGGTCGCAGTTGTAAATGAGAACTTGTTCTCAACTGGCTTACCTGGTTAAATAAAGGTTAAATAAAAAATAAAAAAATATAAATGTTTGTGTTGATACCACCCACCTGGTTACCTGGCTACCTGTCTCTCTACCTGGCAAAATCCATGTGTACGTGTGTATAGTGCGTATGTTATTGTGTGTGTGTGTCTATTTTTGTGTCTCTTCACAGTCCCCGCTGTTCCATAAGGTGGATTTTTATCTGTTTGTTAAATCTGATTCTACTGCTTGCATCAGTTACTTGATGTGGAATAGAGTTCCATGTAGTCATGGCTCTATGTAGTACTGTGCACCTCCCATAGTCTGTTCTGGACTTGGGGACTGTGAAGAGACCTCTGGTGGCATGTCTTGTGGGGTATGCATGGGTGTCCGAGCTGTGTGCCAGTAGTTCAAACAGACAGCTTGGTGCATTCAGCATGTCAATACCTCTCACCAACACAAGCAGTGATGAAGTCAATCTCTCCTCCACTTTGAGCCAGGAGAGATTGACATGCATATTATTAATGTTAGCTCTCGGTGTACATCCAAGGGCCAGCCGTGCTGCCCTGTTCAGAGCCAATTGACTGAACAGTAGTCCAGGTGCGACAAAACTAGGGCCTGTAGGACCTGCCTTGTTGATAGTGTTGTTAAGAAGGCAGAGCAGCGTTTTATTATGGACAGACTTCTCCCCATTTTAGCTACTATTGTATCAATATGTTTTGACCATGACAGTTTACAATCCAGGGTTACTCCAAGCAGTTTAGTCACCTAAACTTGCTCAATTTCCACATTATTTATTACAAGATTTGAGGTTTAGGGTTTAGTGAATGATTTATAGACTGATCATGTCTTTGTCAGTGGGCAAACGTACAAAATACAATGCTTTTAGTTTTAGAAATGTTTAGGACTAATTTATTCCTTGCCAACTCTGTGTTAAGTGTTGCAGTCATTTCAGTCGCTGTAGTAGCTGATGTGTATAGTGTTGAGTCACCTAATACATAGACACACTGGCTTTACTCAACAACAAAAACAACAACAGCAAATAGCAAAGGATATTTACAAGCTGGGTAAGTGCAATTTCAGAATAAACATGTCAAAACAGGCTACATGGTAAAGTGCTAGTGCTAAAGTGCAATTAGTCCAACATCTTGTTAAGTTGCAGAATTGCATTCGGAATAATTGTTTATTTTTTTTACCTTGATTAGTCTGTACCTGGGATTGGGTTAGGTAGTCTACCTGGGTTAAGGTCAGGGTTAGGGTTAGGTAGTCTACCTGGGTTAAGGTCAGGGTTAGGGTTAGGTAGTCTGTACCTGGGTTAAGGTCAGGGTTAGGTAGTCTACCTGAGTTAAGGTCAGGGTTAGGGTTAGGTAGTCTACCTGAGTTAAGGTCAGGGTTAGGGTTAGGTAGTCTACCTGAGTTAAGGTTAGGTAGTCTACCTGGGTTAAGGTCAGGGTTAGGTAGTATACCTGGGTGTCACGTTGGTTGATTGACGAGTCGGACCAAGGCGCAGCGTGATATGCGTACATATTTATTTGGAACGAATAAACAAGCGACAAAACAACAACCGAAACGTGACGTCCATGGTACACAAACAACATACCTCACACAGAACAAGATCCCACAACCCACTAGTGCCAATAGGCTGCCTAAGTATGGTCCCCAATCAGAGACAACGAGCGACAGCTGCCTCTGATTGGGAACCACACCGGCCAACATAGATCTATACATGCTAGATAATACACATAGACAAAACACAACAAGGAATATACACACCCTGACTCAACATATAAGCGTCCCCTGAGTCAGGGCGTGACACTGGGTTAAGGTCAGGGTTAGGGTTAGGTAGTCTACCTGGGTTAAGGTCAGGGTTAGGGTTAGGTAGTCTGTACCTGGGTGAAGGTCAGGGTTAGGGTTAGGTAGTCTACCTGGGTTAAGGTCAGGGTTAGGGTTAGGTAGTCTACCTGGGTTAAGGTCAGGGTTAGGGTTAGGTAGTCTACCTGGGTTAAGGTCAGGGTTAGGGTTAGGTAGTCTACCTGGGTTAAGGTCAGGGTTAGGGTTAGGTAGTCTACCTGGGTTAAGGTCAGGGTTAGGGTTAGGTAGTCTACCTGGGTTAAGGTCAGGGTTAGGGTTAGGTAGTCTGTACCTGGGTTAAGGTCAGGGTTAGGGTTAGGTAGACTGTACCTGGGTTTGGGTTAGGGTTAGAATGATCAGCGTTAGACAGAGGAGAGATACTGAGAGAAGAGAGACTCAGAAGAAAGAGACAGAGAGGAGAATTTGAAACGCAACATGCAACAATTTCAAAGATTTTACTGCGTTACAGTTCATTTAAGGAAATCAGTCAATTGAAATAAATAAATTAGGCCCTAATCTATGAATTTCACATGACTGATAATACAGATATGCATCTGTTGGTCACAGCTACCTTAAAAAAAAGGTAGGGGTGTGGATCAGAAAACCAGTCAGTATCTGGTGGGACCACCATTTGCCTCATGCAGCGTGACACATCTCCTTTGCATAGAGTTGATCAGGCTGTTGATTGTGGCCTGTGGAATGTTGTCCCACTCCTCTTCAATGGCTGTGTGAAGTTGCTGGATATTGGCGGGAACTGGAACATGCTGTCGTACACATCGATCCAGAGCATCCCAAACATGCTCAATGGTTGACATGTCTGTTGAGTATGCAGGCCATGGAAGAACTGGGACAATTTCAGCTTCAAGGAATTGTGTTCAGATCCTTGCGACATGGAGCCATGCATTATCATGCTGAAACATGAGGTGATGGCGGTGGATGAATGGCACGACAATGGGCCTCATGATCTTGTCACAGTATCTCTGTGCATTCAAATTGCCATCGATAAAATGCAATTGTGTTCATTGTCCGTAGCTTATGCCTGCCCATACCATAACCCCACCGCCACAATGGGGCACTCTGTTCACAACGTTGACTTCAGCAAACCGCTCGCCAACACGACTCCTGCGGTTGTGAGGCCGGTTGGACGTACTGCCAAATTCTCTAAAATGACGTCCTTATCGTAGAGAAAATAACATTCAATTATCTAGCAACAGCTTTTGTGGACATTCCTGTAGTCAGCATGCCAATTGCATGCTCCCTTAAAACTTGAGACATCTGTGGCACTGTGTTGTGTGACAAAACTGCACATTTTAGAGTGGCCTTTTATTGTCCCCAGCACAAGGTGCACCTGTGTAATGATCATGCTGTTTAATCAACTTCAAGATAGAAGAGAAATAAGCTTTTTGTGAGTATGGAATATTTCTGGGATTTTTTTATTTCAGCTCATGAAATATGGGACCAAGACTTTACATGTTGCGTTTATATTTTTGTTCAGTGTAGATTTACACACCGCTGCGTCAATCAACTCTAGGAGATTAAGAAGCTAAGATTTAAAGTTGTCTTTTTCTACAGAAACAGATGGTGCCTTTCTCTAAGCAGTAGGAAGCAGATTATTCAGTCAACCTTTTGATCTGTTCCTGATTATGGGGATATTATTTATCAAAGTCCAGCTGCTACTACTCTTAACCCGTTGGATGCCATCTACCATAGTGCCCTTCGTTTTGTTACAGGGGACAGTTTTGATACTCATCACTGCATCCTGTACCAAAAGGTTGGCTGGACTTCGCTAAAGACCCGTAGATCTCTACATTACTCCCTTTTTGTTTACAAGGCCCTACTTCATAAACTTCTGTCTTATCTAACTTTGCTGTTGAAGTATAGACACCTGAGTTACCTAACCCATTCACAGGATTGGTTAACTCTAGAGGTTCCCAGGGTCTCCACTGAGTTACCTAACCCATTCACAGGATTGGTTAACTCTAGAGGTTCCCAGGGTCTCCACTGAGTTACCTAACCCCTTCACAGGATTGGTTAACTCTAGAGGTTCCCAGGGTCTCCACTGAGTTACCTAACCCATTCACAGGATTGGTTAACTCTAGAGGTTCCCAGGGTCTCCACTGAGTTACCTAACCCCTTCACAGGATTGGTTAACTCTAGAGGTTCCCAGGGTCTCCACTGAGTTACCTAACCCATTCACAGGATTGGTTAACTCTAGAGGTTCCCAGGGTCTCCACTGAGTTACCTAACCCGTTCACAGGATTGGTTAACTCTAGAGGTTCCCAGAGTCTCCACTGAGTTACCTAACCCATTCACAGGATTGGTTAACTCTAGAGGTTCCCAGGGTCTCCACTGAGCTAGGTAAATCTGCTTTTAGTTTTAATGCACCGTATTGCTGGAAAAAAAATCAAAATACATTTCATCTTGATGTTCTGGTGACGTTCGGACAGTTTAAAATATTGATTGGGGACTCATTTGTGGAGGAATGTGACCATTTTTCTGGGTGATTTGTGATGTTTTATTTGTGGTTCCCATTACTGTGTGTGTGTATATACAGTGAGGGAAAAAAGTATTTGATCCCCTGCTGATTTTGTACGTTTGCCCACTGACAAAGAAATGATCAGTCTATAATTTTAATGGTAGGTTTATTTGAACAGTGAGAGACAGAATAACAACAAAACAATCCAGAAAAACGCATGTCAAAAATGTATAAATTGATTTGCATTTTAATGAGGGAAATAATTATTTGACCCCCTCTCAATCAAAAAGATTTCTGGCTCCCAGGTGTCTTTTATACAGGTAACGAGCTGAGATTAGGAGCACACTCTTAAAGGCAGTGCTCCTTATCTCAGCTTGTTACCTGTATAAAATACACCTGTCCACAGAAGTAATCAATCAATCAGATTCCAAACTCTCCACCATGGCCAAGACCAAAGAGCTCTCCAAGGATGTCAGGGACAAGATTGTAGACCTACACAAGGCTGGAATGGGCTACAAGACCATCGCCAAGCAGCTTGGT
This sequence comes from Coregonus lavaretus, assembly GCF_964263955.1. NCBI lineage: Eukaryota > Metazoa > Chordata > Actinopteri > Salmoniformes > Salmonidae > Coregonus > Coregonus lavaretus. The sequence continues at coordinate 319,663 of NC_140008.1, forward strand.
GAGAAGGTGACAACAGTTGGTGTGATTATTCGCAAATGGAAGAAACACAAAATAACTGTCAATCTCCCTCAGCCTGGGGCTCCATGCAAGATCTCACCTCGTGGAGTTGCAATGACCATGAGAATGGTGAGGAATCAGCCCAGAACTACAAGGGAGGATCTTGTCAATGATCTCAAGGCAGCTGGGACCATAGTCACCAAGAAAACAATTGGTAACACTATGCCGTGAAGGACTGAAATCCTGCAGCGCCCGCAAGGTCCCCCTGCTCAAGAAAGCACATATACATGCCCGTCTGAAGTTTGCCAATTAACATCTGAATGATTCAGAGGAGAACTGGGTGAAAGTGTTGTGGTCAGATGAGACCAAAATGGAGCTCTTTGGCATCAACTCAACTCGCCGTGATTGGAGGAGGAGGAATGCTGCCTATGACCCCAAGAACACCATCCCCACCGTCAAACATGGAGGTGGAAACATTATGCTTTGGGGGTGTTTTTCTGCTAAGGGGACAGGACAACATCACCGCATCAAAGGGACAATGGACGGGGCCATGTACCGTCAAATCTTGGGTGAGAACCTCCTTCCCTCAGCCAGGGCATTGAACATTGGTCGTGGATGGGTATTCCAGCATGACAATGACCCAAAACACACGGCCAAGGCAACAAAGGAGTGGCTCAAGAAGAAGCACATTAAGGTCCTGGAGTGGCCTAGCCAGTCTCCAGACCTTAATCCCATAAAAAAATCTGTGGAGGGAGCTGAAGGTTCGAGTTGCCAAACGTCAGCCTCGAAACCTTAATGACTTGGAGAAGATCTGCAAAGAGGAGTGGGACAAAATCCCTCCTGAGATGTGTGCAAACCTGGTGGCCAACTACAAGAAACGTCTGACCTCTGTGATTGCCAACAAGGGTTTTGCCACCAAGTACTAAGTCATGTTTTGCAGAGGGGTCAAATACTTAATTCCCTCATTAAAATGCAAATCAATTTATAACTTTTTTGACATGCGTTTTTCTGGATGTTTTTGTTGTTATTCTGTCTCTCACTGTTCAAAAAAACCTGGCATTAAAATTATAGACTGATCATTTCTTTGTCAGTGGGCAAACGTACAAAATCAGCAGGGGATCTAATACTTTTTCCCCTCACTGTATATGTATATGTGTGTGTGTGTGTGTGTACAGTGGCGTGCAAAATATTCATATTTTGTTGCCTTACAACCTGGAATTAAAATGGATTTTGGGGGGGTTTGTATCATTTGATTTACACAACATGCCAACCACTTTGAATATGCAAAATATTTTGTATTGTGAAACAAACAAGAAATAAGACAAAAAAACTGAACTTGAGCGTGCATAACTATTCACCCCCCCAAAGTCAATACTTTGTAGAGCCACCTTTTGCAGCAATTACAGCTGCAAGTCTCTTGGGGTATGTCTCTATAAGCTTGGCACATCTAGCCACTGGGATTTTTTTGCCATTCTTCAAGGCAAAACTGCTCCAGCTCCTTCAAGTTGGATGGGTTCCGCTGGTGTACAGCAATCTTTAAGTCATACCACAGATTCTCAATTAGATTAAGGTCTGAGCTTTTGACAAGGCCATTCCAAGACATTTAAATGTTTCCCCTTAAACCACTCAAGTGTTGCTTTAGCAGTATGCTTAGGGTAATTGTCCTGCTGGAAGGTGAACCTCCATCCCAGTCTCAAATCTCTGGAAGACTGAAATAGGTTTCCCTCAAGAATTTCCCTGTATTTAGCGCCATCCATCATTCCTTCAATTCTTTTTAGTTTCCCAGTCCCTGCCGATGAAAGGTGTTGGGTTTGCGCCAGACATAGCATTTTCCTTGATGGCAAAAAAGCTCATTTTAGTCTCATCTGACCAGAGTACCTTCTTCCATATGTTTGGGGAGTCTCCCACATGCCTTTTGGCAAACACCAAACATGTTTGCTTAGTATTTTCTTTGAGCAATGGCTTTTTTCTGGCCACTCTTCCGTAAAGCCTAGCTCTGTGGAGTGTACGGCTTAAAGTGGTCCTATGGACAGATACTCCAATCTCCGCTGTGGAGCTTTGCAGCTCCTTCAGGGTTATCTTTGGTCTCTTTGTTGCCTCTCTGATTAATGCCCTCCTTGCCTGGTCCGATAGTTTTGGTGGGCGGCCCTCTCTTGGCAGGTTTGTTGTGGTGCCATATTCTTTCCATTTTTTAATAATGGATTTAATGGTGCTCCGTGGGATGTTCAAAGTTTCAGATATTTTTTTATAACCCAACCCTGATCTGTACTTCTCCACAACTTTTTCTTGACCTGTTTGGAGAGCTCCTTGGTCTTCATGGTGTTACTTGCTTGGTGGTGCCCCTTGCTTAGTGGTGTTGCAGACTCTGGGGCCTTTCAGAACAGGTGTATATATACTGAGATCATGTGACACTTAGATTGCACACAGGTGGAATTTAGTCAACTAATTATGTGACTTCTAAGGGTAATTGGTTGCACCAGATCTTATTTAGGGGCTTCATAGCAAAGGGGGTGAATACATATGCATGCACCACGTTTCCGTTATTTATTTATTTCATTTCACTTCACCAATTTGGACTATTTTGTGTATGTCCATTACATGAAATCCAAATAAAAAACTTTTTAAATTACAATAGGAAAAACGGCAAGAGGGATGAATACTTTTGCAAGGCACTGTATGTGTATGTTTGTATGTATGTGTATGTATGTATCTATGTATGTATGTTGGGTATAATGTGTACATTTATGTTGTAACGTATTTGTAAAAGAGACCTAGGTCTCAATATCTCTTCCCTGTTAGAATAAAGGTTCCTGATCCACTACAGCTATAAACACCAGCCCAACAGTGACGTGCAGACTGACTCAACTCAGATGGCTTCAACACAGCTTTCTGCTACCATTCTTACTTCATAAACTATAACGCTTGTTGTATCCCCATTCATTTCAATGGCGGAATGCAAGCTTCAACATTCTGAACTGAAATCACTGCCACAAAACTTTCAGAATGTTCAAAACAATAATAATGAGAGCTTAAAAACACATTATATGGCTTGTCATGATATAGTACTAGTACTATCCCACTAGTTGTATTTATTATGGATCCCCATTAACTCTTCCTGGGGTCCGGCAACATTAAGGCAGTTATACCATTTAAAAAACTATAGCCTACTATACTAGCCACTATAAACCCCTATAATAACACCTACCAGCCACCCCAAAATAGGTCACTATAACTAACACAGGCTATGAAAAAACCCTATTACTACCATTAGTACTACCACCATTACTACCATTACTACTACTACTACTACTACTACCATTACTATTACTACCATTACTACTACTACTACTACTACTACTACTACTACTACTACTACTACTACTACTACTACTACTACTACTACTACTACTACTACTACTACTGCTACTAGCATTACTACTATTACTACCATTAGTACTACTACCATTACTACTACTACTACTACTACTACTACTACTATTACTACCATTACTACTACTACTACTACTACCACTACTACTAGCATTACTACTATTACTACCATTAGTACTACTACTACTACTACTACTACTACCACTACTACTAGCATTACTACTATTACTACCATTAGTACTACTACCATTACTACTACTACTACTACTACTACTACCATTACTACTACTACTACTACTACTACTACTACTACTACTACTACTACTACTACTACTACTACTACTACCATTACTACTACTACTACTACTACTACTACTACCATTACTACTACTACTACTACTACCAGTACTACTACTACCATTACTACCATTACTACTACTACTACTACTACTACTACTACTACTACTACTACTACTACTATTACTACTACCATTACTACTACTACTACTACTACTACTACTACTACTACTACTACTGCTACTAGCATTACTACTATTACTACCATTAGTACTACTACCATTACTACTACTACTACTACTACTACTACTACTATTACTACCATTACTACTACTACTACTACTACCACTACTACTAGCATTACTACTATTACTACCATTAGTACTACTACTACTACTACTACTACCACTACTACTAGCATTACTACTATTACTACCATTAGTACTACTACCATTACTACTACTACTACTACTACTACTACCATTACTACTACTACTACTACTACTACTACTACTACTACTACTACTACTACTACCATTACTACTACTACTACTACTACTACTACCATTACTACTACTACTACTACTACCAGTACTACTACTACCATTACTACCATTACTACTACTACTACTACTACTACTACTACTACTACTACTACTACTACTACTACTACTACTACTACTACTACTACTACTACTACTACTACTATTACTACTACCATTACTACTACTACTATTACTACTACTACCATTACTACTGCCGTCACTACCACTACTACTACTATTTCACGGCCATAAATACTTCAGGACTAGCAAGCACACCACATTTCCTTCAGTAAATGTCCTTTTCTAGTTATTTATTGAATGTATATATTATCAGCAGGGTCAGAGTGCATTGGCCGAGCCCTGGGTGAACCTCTTTTGTGATCAAGGTGTCTCCCCTGCCAGGTCAGTATAAACGCACACGTTGATGTCAATGCTTTAGCGAAACCCAGTTTATTGAGGGAGTTGAGATTAAGTTACAAAGTATATTTGTCAAGGAGGACATCCTCAGTAAAATATGTATGCTTACAGTAAGCTGGTTATCAGCCAATCAAGGTTGAAACGCTGCGCTAGTTTTCCTTGAAAGACCATTAAACATTGAGTCATATCCTTGTTTGTCCAACTCCTCCAGTATTTCAAAACCATTTTAACTGACATGGTGCCAAACAAGGATTTTCTTTGTCTGACACGGAACATCAGGAGTGGAGCTCTTGCATCAGAGGAGAGGTGGGTGGAGGTGTGACGTTTCAGTGTATTTGTATTTATTATGGATCCCCATTAGTTCCTGCCAAGGCAGCAGCTACTCTTCCTGGGGTTTATTATGGATCCCCATTAGTTCCTGCCAAGGCAGCAGCTACTCTTCCTGGGGTTTATTATGGATCCCCATTAGTTCCTGTCAAGGCAGCAGCTACTCTTCCTGGGGTTTATTATGGATCCCCATTAGTTCCTGCCAAGGCAGCAGCTACTCTTCCTGAGGTTTATTATGGATCCCCATTAGTTCCTGCCAAGGCAGCAGCTACTCTTCCTGGGGTCCAGCAAAATTAAGGCAGTTATACAACATTACAATACATTAACAGATTTCACAACACACTGTGTGCCCTCAGGCCCCTACTCCTCCACTACCACATATCTACAATACAAAATCCATGTGTACGTGTGTGTATAGTGCGTATGTTATCGTGTGTGTGTGCATGTGTCTGTGTCTATGTTTGTGTCTCTTCACAGTCCCCGCTGTTCCATAAGATGTATTTTTATCTGTTTTTTAAATCTGATTCTACTGCTTGCATCAGTTACTTGATGTGGAATAGAGTTCCATGTAGTCATGGCTCTATGTAGTACTGTGTGCCTCCCATAGTCTGTTCTGGACTTGGGGACTGTGAAGAGACCTCTGGTGGCATGTCTTGTGGGGTATGCATGGGTGTCCGAGCTGTGTGCCAGTAGTTCAAACAGACAGCTTGGTGCATTCAGCATATCAATACCTCTCACAAATACAAGTAGTGATGAAGTCAATCTCTCCTCCACTTTGAGCCAGGAGAGATTGACATGCATATTATTAATGTTAGCGCTCTGTGTACATCCAAGGGCCAGCCGTGCTGCCCTGTTCTGAGCCAATTACAAGTCCTTTTTTGTGGCACCTGACCACACGACTGAACAGTAGTCCAGGTGCGATAAAACTAGGGCCTGAAGGACCTGCCTTGTTGATAGTGTTGGTAAGAAGGTAGAGAAGCGCTTTATTATGGACAGACTTCTCCCCATCTTAGCTACTGTTGTATCAATATGTTTTGACCAAACTGCAGCCAGGTGAAACCAATCAGTCTCTCTACTTTAACCGCGCCCTGGGTTTCTTTCTTGTCTTTTGTTTTGACCCCGGCAGGTGAAGGAGTAGGAGGCTGGGAGAAGCAGAGAGTATGGAAGGAAAAGGAGGCTTTAAAAGAAGAAAGGACAATAGGCTGACAACAAGGATTGAACTCCCCCAAAGACAGAGCTTGGAGGACCTTCCACGGGTAGTGAAGTATTTACTTTGTTTTGAGTATGATTTGTCAAGAACGCTACCAAAGCCTGATCATAATAAACAGGTTTAACCCTTTACTTGGATTTGTGTTGTGTGGTTGTGTGTGTAAACCCTGCCTTGCAAAGAACCCGGACCCGAAACCGCTACAACGTGCATTCAAAAGACTGGAGATAAACATGTACTTCTCCTCATCACGCTTTCATTAAACGGAAGAGTATACGCATGGATCCCGTTGATGACATCACAACATCAACACTTTTAGAAAAGAAATACAATAAACTAGTTCACTGTTGAAAGTAGTGTAATACATCTCAAAATAACCTGAAAATAAATATGAGGGATTTTTGGTGAAATACATAAAGTATATTTTACATGTGTTACAGAAGCAGAGTTAGAGCATAACCTGTAAATCAATGTTATCCTACGGGAGAAACTCGGATGTGTCAAACTACAAGAACCGCCGAGCGCAGCTAGAATAACTCTGTGGCTTGTCCACCCCACCACCCCCCCCAATGACCCAAGTCGAAAATGTGAGTGACCTAGAGGCCGCAAAATGTCAAAAGCATGTTGAAATCACTACTAGTCAGGCTTCATTCCAGGCCTACTTGTTTGCATGGTCACTGCGGTCAGACCGAGCGAGCTACGGCCAAGTGGGGCACCTCGTTGAACTAGGAAACGGCCTATACACAATAGTGATGCAGTTTGTTTGCTGTTCAGTGTTGATTTCAGCCTATCCATTTCATGATGGTAACTCCCTGTTTAAACATATTGGCAATGGACACTGTCCATTTCCAATTTGACAATGCACCTAACCTATTGCAGATGGACAAACTTCACACAGAAAATCACAGAAATCACATAGAGCTCTGAAACCCACCTTAACGGACTCACCTTAACTCGCCTCAACTGGATATATATATTTTATCTAGCGTCACAAATTGTCACTTGTACGATTTCTCGTAAAATACGATAGATATATTGCTAGTTCTATTTTTCCTTACACCATAGGTTTATGGACTTTGAAGTGCAGCAGTAATATTATCTCTGTATTACCGTTTTTGACCTTTAATCACAGAAAATGTGCAATATCTCAAAGAGCGTTATGGCCTCAATGCCATCTCGTTGCTTCCCAAAAAGTACAATTGGCCGCCACTCATCGAGTTTCGAACTTGAAGACTGTTCCGTTTCTGAGAAATGGCCCGTCCATTTGGTGATGAAGTGTCCATTTGCCATACACCCTCCGTTACCGCCTGGTGGATTTTCCAGGTACTGCATTATCATTATACTGAGCTTCCTGGAAACTTTTTTCCGTGACTTCCCGGAAGACCGGGCCCAGGCGCGTGACCTGAGGCCATCGGCCTATTTTCAGGTAGCCCGCGGCCGTGTAGTAAGGGGACGTCCGGTAGCCGTATTACATTTCAAATCAAATCAAATTGTATTTGTCACATACGCCGAATACTGTGAAATGCTTACTTACAAGCCCTTAACCAACAATGCAGTTCAAGAAATAGAGCTAAGATAATATTTACTAAGTAAACTAAAGTAAAAAAATTAAATAAAAAGTAACACAAAATTACAACGAGGCTATATACAGGGGGTACCGGTATAGAGTCAATGTGCGGGGTTACAGGTTAGTGGAGGTAATATGTACATGTAGGTAGGGGTAAAGTGATTATGCATAGATAATAAACAGCGAGTAGCAGCAGTGTAAAAACGAAGGGGGGGGGGGGGGACATTTGATTAATTGTTCAGCAGACTTATGGCTTGGGGGTAGAAGCTGTTGAGAAGCCTTTTGGACCTAGACTTGGCTCTTCGGTACCGCTTACCGTGAGGTAGCAGAGAGAACAGTCTATGACTTTGGTGACTAGAGTCTATGAAAATGTTTTGGGCCTTCCTCTGACACCGCCTGGTATAGAGGTCCTGGATGGCAGGAAGCTTGGCCACAGTGATGTACTGGGCCGTACGCACTACCCTCTGTAGCGCCTTACGGTCGGATGCCAAGCAGTTGCCATACCAGGCGGTGATGCACCTTACAGCTTTAACACAGGCAAATCTTACTAATGAGGAGACCTTCTCTCTGAACTGCAACATTACTAGATTTACTGTAAACTAGCCCTCCAATGAGGAGACCTTCTCTCTGAACTGCAACATTACTAGATTTACTGTAATGAGGAGACCTTCTCTCTGAACTGCAACATTACTAGATTTACTGTAAACTAGCCCTCTAATGAGGAGACCTTCTCTCTGAACTGCAACATTACTAGATTTACTGTAAACTAGCCCTCCAATGAGGGGACCTTCTCTCTGAACTGCAACATTACTAGATTTACTGTAAACTAGCCCTCCAATGAGGAGACCTTCTCTCTGAACTGCAACATTACTAGATTTACTGTAATGAGGAGACCTTCTCTCTGAACTGCAACATTACTAGATTTACTGTAAACTAGCCCTCCAATGAGGAGACCTTCTCTCTGAACTGCAACATTACTAGATTTACTGTAAACTAGCCCTCCAATGAGGGGACCTTCTCTCTGAACTGCAACATTACTAGATTTACTGTAAACTAGCCCTCCAATGAGGAGACCTTCTCTCTGAACTGCAACATTACTAGATTTACTGTAATGAGGAGACCTTCTCTCTGAACTGCAACATTACTAGATGTACTGTAAACTAGCCCTCTAATGAGGAGACCTTCTCTCTGAACTGCAACATTACTAGATTTACTGTAATGAGGAGACCTTCTCTCTGAACTGCAACATTACTAGATGTACTGTAAACTAGCCCTCTAATGAGGAGACCTTCTCTCTGAACTGCAACATTACTAGATTTACTGTAAACTAGCCCTCCAATGAGGAGACCTTCTCTCTGAACTGCAACATTACTAGATTTACTGTAAACTAGCCCTCCAATGAGGAGACCTTTTCTCTGAACGGCAACATTACTAGATTTACTGTAATGAGGAGACCTTCTCTCTGAACTGCAACATTACTAGATTTACTGTAAACTAGCCCTCCAATGAGGAGACCTTCTCTCTGAACTGCAACATTACTAGATTTACTGTAAACTAGCCCTCCAATGAGGAGACCTTCTCTCTGAACGGCAACATTACTAGATTTACTGTAATGTGGAGACCTTCTCTCTGAACTGCAACATTACTAGATTTACTGTAAACTAGCCCTCCAATGAGGAGACCTTCTCTCTGAACGGCAACATTACTAGATTTACTGTAATGAGGAGACCTTCTCTCTGAACTGCAACATTACTAGATTTACTGTAAACTAGCCCTCCAATGAGGAGACCTTCTCTCTGAACGGCAACATTACTAGATTTACTGTAATGAGGAGACCTTCTCTCTGAACGGCAACATTACTAGATTTACTGTAATGAGGAGACCTTCTCTCTGAACGGCAACATTACTAGATTTACTGTAATGAGGAGACCTTCTCTCTGAACTGCAACATTACTAGATTTACTGTAATGAGGAGACCTTCTCTCTGAACGGCAACATTACTAGATTTACTGTAATGAGGAGACCTTCTCTCTGAACTGCAACATTACTAGATGTACTGTAATGAGGAGACCTTCTCTCTGAACTGCAACATTACTAGATGTACTGTAATGAGGAGACCTTCTCTCTGAACTGCAACATTACTAGATGTACTGTAATGAGGAGACCTTCTCTCTGAACTGCAACATTACTAGATTTACTGTAATGAGGAGACCTTCTCTCTGAACGGCAACATTACTAGATTTACTGTAATGAGGAGACCTTCTCTCTGAACGGCAACATTACTAGATTTACTGTAATGAGGAGACCTTCTCTCTGAACGGCAACATTACTAGATTTACTGTAATGAGGAGACCTTCTCTCTGAACTGCAACATTACTAGATTTACTGTAATGAGGAGACCTTCTCTCTGAACTGCAACATTACTAGATGTACTGTAATGAGGAGACCTTCTCTCTGAACTGCAACATTACTAGATGTACTGTAATGAGGAGACCTCATGACGGAGCACGTAGGCAGGTCTTGGCATGTTTAGTATGTGGGTAGTCTCCAGGTACCGGACCTATAACGGCTGGCGTCAAGTCTACTATACAGTTGAAGTCGGAAGTTTACATACACCTTAGCCAAATACATTGAAACTCAGTTTTTCACAATTCCTGACATTTAATCCTAGTAAAAATGCCCTGTCTTAGGTCAGTTAGGATCACCACTTTATTTTAAGAATGTGAAATGTCAGAATAATAGTAGAGAGAATGATTTATTTCAGCTTTTATTTCTTTCATCACTTTCCCAGTGGGTCAGAGGTTTACATACACTCAATTAGTATTTGATAGCATTGCCTTTCAATTGTTTTACTTGGGTCAAACATTTCGGGTAGCCTTCCACAAGCTTCCCACAATAAATTGGGTGAATTTTGGCCCAATCCTCCTGACAGAGCTGGTGTAACTGAGTCAGGTTGTAGGCCTCCTTGCTCGAACACGCTTTTTTAGTTCTGCCCACACATTTTCTATAGGATTGAGGTCAGGGCTTTGTGATGGCCACTCCAATACCTTGACTTTGTTGTCCTTAAGCCATTTTGCCACAACTTTGGAAGTATGCTTGGGGTCATTGTCCATTTGGAAGACCCATTTGCGACCAAGCTTTAACTTCCTGACTGATGTCTTGAGATGTTGCTTCAATATATCCACATAATTTTCCTTCCTCATGATGCCATCTATTTTGTGAAGTGTACCAGTCCCTCCTGCAGCAAAGCACCCCCACAGCATGATGATGCCACCCCCGTGCTTCACGGTTGGGATGGTGTTCTTCGGCTTGCAAGCTCCCCCTTTTTCCTCCAAACATAACGATGGTCATTATGGCCAAACAGTTCTATTTTTGTTTCATCAGACCAGAGGACATTTCTCCAAAAAGTACGATCTTTGTCCCCATGTGCAGTTGCAAACCATAGTCTGGCTTTTTTTATGGCAGTTTTGGAGCAGTGGCTTCTTCCTTGCTGAGCGGCCTTTCAGGTTATGTCGATATAGGACTTGTTTTACTGTGGATATAGATACTTTTGTACCTGTTTCCTCCAGCATCTTCACAAGGTCCTTTGCTGTTGTTCTGGAATTGATTTGCACTTTTCGCACCAAAGTACGTTCATCTCTAGGAGACAGAACGCGTCTCCTTCCTGAGCGGTATGACGGCTGCGTGGTCCCATGGTGTTTATACTTGCGTACTATTGTTTGTACAGATGAACGTGGTACCTTCAGGCGTTTGGAAATTGCTCCCAAGGATGAACCAGACTTATGGAGGTCTACAATTTTTTTTCTCACGTCCTGGCTGATATCTTTTGATTTTTCCCATGATGTCAAGCAAAGAGGCACTGAGTTTGAAGGTAGGCCTTGAAATACATCCACAGGTACACCTCCAATTGACTCAAATGATGTAACTTAGCCTATCAGAAGCTTCTAAAGCCATGACATCACTTTCTGGAATTTTCCAAGCTGTTTAAAGGCACAGTCAACTTAGTGTATGTAAACTTCTGACCCACTGGAATTATGATAGTGAAATAATCTGTCTGTAAACAATTGTTGTAAAAATTACTTGTGTCATGCACAAAGTAGATGTCCTAACTGACTTGCCAAAACTATAGTTTGTTAACAAGACATTTGTGGAGTGGTTGAAAAACGAGTTTTAATGACTCCAACCAAAGTGAATGTAAACTTCCGACTTCCAACTGTATGTGGGTGTTAGTCCTGTGTAAGAGGACCTCTTCAAATATCTAAGACTGAGAGTGTAATGACATGAAAGTTTAGATCACTTCCTGGAAACAACAAGACCACCCAGTCAGGAGCAGTTTAGATCACTTCCTGGAAACAACAAGACCACCCAGTCAGGAGCAGTTTAGATCACTTCCTGGAAACAACAAGACCACCCAGTCAGGAGCAGTTTAGATCACTTCCTGGAAACAACAAGACCACCCAGTCAGGAGCAGTTTAGATCACTTCCTGGAAACAACAAGACCACCCAGTCAGGAGCAGTTTAGATCACTTCCTGGAAACAACAAGACCACCCAGTCAGGAGCAGTTTAGATCACTTCCTGGAAACAACAAGACCACCCAGTCAGGAGCAGTTTAGATCACTTCCTGGAAACAACAAGACCACCCAGTCAGGAGCAGTTTAGATCACTTCCTGGAAACAACAAGACCACCCAGTCAGGAGCAGTTTAGATCACTTCCTGGAAACAACAAGACCGCCCAGTCAGGAGCAGTTCAGATCACTTCCTGGAAACAACAAGACCACCCAGTCAGGAGCAGTTTAGATCACTTCCTGGAAACAACAAGACCGCCCAGTCAGGAGCAGTTTAGATCACTTCCTGGAAACAACAAGACCACCCAATCAGGAGCAGTTTAGATCACTTCCTGGAAACAAGACCACCCAGTCAGGAGCAGTTTAGATCACTTCCTGGAAACAACAAGACCACCCAGTCAGGAGCAGTTTAGATCACTTCCTGGAAACAACAAGACCACCCAGTCAGGAGCAGTTTAGATCACTTCCTGGAAACAACAAGACCACCCAGTCAGGAGCAGTTTAGATCACTTCCTGGAAACAAGACCACCCAGTCAGGAGCAGTTTAGATCACTTCCTGGAAACAACAAGACCACCCAGTCAGGAGCAGTTTAGATCACTTCCTGGAAACAACAAGACCACCCAGTCAGGAGCAGTTTAGATCACTTCCTGGAAACAACAAGACCACCCAGTCAGGAGCAGTTTAGATCACTTCCTGGAAACAAGACCACCCAGTCAGGAGCAGTTTAGATCACTTCCTGGAAACAACAAGACCACCCAGTCAGGAGCAGTTTAGATCACTTCCTGGAAACAACAAGACCACCCAGTCAGGAGCAGTTTAGATCACTTCCTGGAAACAAGATCACCCAGTCAGGAGCAGTTTAGATCACTTCCTGGAAACAACAAGACCACCCAGTCAGGAGCAGTTTAGATCACTTCCTGGAAACAACAAGACCGCCCAGTCAGGAGCAGTTTAGATCACTTCCTGGAAACAACAAGACCACCCAGTCAGGAGCAGTTTAGATCACTTCCTGGAAACAAGACCACCCAGTCAGGAGCAGTTTAGATCACTTCCTGGAAACAACAAGACCACCCAGTCAGGAGCAGTTTAGATCACTTCCTGGAAACAACAAGACCGCCCAGTCAGGAGCAGTTTAGATCGCTTCCTGGAAACAACAAGACCACCCAGTCAGGAGCAGTTTAGATCACTTCCTGGAAACAACAAGACCACCCAGTCAGGAGCAGTTTAGATCACTTCCTGGAAACAACAAGACCGCCCAGTCAGGAGCAGTTTAGATCACTTCCTGGAAACAACAAGACCACCCAGTCAGGAGCAGTTTAGATCACTTCCTGGAAACAACAAGACCACCCAGTCAGGAGCAGTTTAGATCACTTCCTGGAAACAACAAGACCACCCAGTCAGGAGCAGTTTAGATCACTTCCTGGAAACAAGACCACCCAGTCAGGAGCAGTTTAGATCACTTCCTGGAAACAACAAGACCACCCAGTCAGGAGCAGTTTAGATCACTTCCTGGAAACAACAAGACCACCCAGTCAGGAGCAGTTTAGATCACTTCCTGGAAACAACAAGACCACCCAGTCAGGAGCAGTTTAGATCACTTCCTGGAAACAACAAGACCGCCCAGTCAGGAGCAGTTTAGATCACTTCCTGGAAACAACAAGACCACCCAGTCAGGAGCAGTTTAGATCACTTCCTGGAAACAACAAGACCACCCAGTCAGGAGCAGTTTAGATCACTTCCTGGAAACAACAAGACCACCCAGTCAGGAGCAGTTTAGATCACTTCCTGGAAACAACAAGACCACCCAGTCAGGAGCAGTTTAGAACTGTTCTGTCATCTCCCTGTGGAATAAAACAGATTTCATAATTGTCAAAAGTAGTAGAATAAAGGAAGTGGAACTGTTCTGAGTAGATCATTAATTCCTGTCTGTTGTTTTGCTGCTTCACGAGGAAGCAGCATTGAAGCGGATGTTGAACACGGACGTTTTGACGTCATCCCACGGATCTTTGCCTTAACTTTTCATTGATTGCAATGAATCATCTTGTTTTGAATATAATCAAATAACATTTTATTCATCAAATGCTTCATAAACAGGTGTGGACTAACAGTGAAATGCTTCCTTACGGGCCCTTCCCAACAATGCAGAGAAAAACAGAACTATAGAAAAATGACATGAGGAATAGTAAAATGACACGGCTGATCTTTCTGCCATCAGACCAGTTTTCAGAATAAAAGCCCTACTTTCAATAGCCTACAACTTTTGTCCAAAGTGAATCTTCTCAATAAGACTATTGATTATGTAATGTATTATATATAACTGATATTGGCTTTATAATAATGTGTATGCTGATACTTGACAATTGCGGATATGAATCGTATAAAGAGAACCAGATTAAATTGAAAGCACAATCCAACGCAGCGATAATAAAAATGTCAACTTTGTTTTAAAAAAATGAGAAGGCATTCTTGCGGTTTTATTTGGGAAAGTAACATTACCTTCATAGAAAGCATACGGGTTCCCGTTGTGAGTTATGGAACCTAAGCAACAAGTCTGTTTCCTGTACCTCCTAGTATCACTCTTATGAACATATCCATATAAAATAAAACAACACACACACAACTTACACTACACATGGAGAAAAACAGTGCAGGTGTAATGATAGTGATGTATGTTGGGAGTGATGGTCCGTTTACGTTTCTCCCATTGTGGCTAGATGAAGTAGGCCTACAGCTCCATCTAGTGGTCGTGTCGGGGACAACAGCTTTTGACAACTGGCGCTTTGTAGTTAACCCTTTCCCTGACTTTAACATAGCAGGTTAGGGGAATAAAGGTTATTACACCTAATCTGCCACATTAATTATCCTAACCTGACCCTCAGTATATCCACACAGGTAAACAACAGGCTGTTGAATGGTATCTGGAGGAAAACAACTGATATGGCTTGGATGTACCTGCCTAAAGAGATATGGCTTGGATGTACTGCCTAAAGAGATATGGCTTGGATGTACTGCCTAAAGAGATATGGCTTGGATGTACTACCTAAAACATGACATTGCTGTGAAAGTAGGCATTTCAGTGCAGCGCTTGAGAACAGTGGACTATGAACTCTAATGAATAAGGCTTTTGTCAAACCCAGTCCTTCAGGAACTGAGTTTGACGTGATTTGTATACATAGATTCTACAAACGAAACATTCAGCGCAGCATGAGTTTCTACGTTCTACTGCTGCTGGCACTGCACGCCCTGGCCACCCCCCTCCTCATCGTCAATATCGTCGAAGCTCGGCTTCCCTCCTCCACTGCTGGAGCTCCTCTGTTGGGAGTAGTTGCGATCCATCTCCGTCAGGTCTACCTCCTCCATGTCGTCTGAGATCAGATGCTCGTCTCTGGGGGGGAGGAGGGCCTCCAGCTTGGGGAGGAGGTGCTCTGGCAGCCAGTGTTTATCTGGGAACTCCACCTGATGGGGAAGGACATGGAGAGGTGAGTACAGACCTGACACTAGTTGTACTCCATGTAATGTCAGCCTGTATCACTGCTGTGTGTCAAATGGCAACCAACCCTATTCCCTATATAGTACACTCCTTTTGACCAGGGCTCCCTAGACAAGTAGAGCACTATATTGGGAATAGGGTGCCATTTCAGACAACCCCGATACAGGCTTAGCAGGCTGTGAGAGGTGGCTCTTAGAAAACCACAACGATAATCTTCTTAGATTAGAAGGGATCTCCTTAAACAAGCAGAGCTGATGGCAGGAACCTACCTCATACTGTGCAGCCATCTATCATGTATTAATTAAATCATACTGTGCAGCTATCTACAGTGGGGAAAAAAGTATTTAGTCAGCCACCAATTGTGCAAGTTCTCCCACTTAAAAAGATGAGAGAGGCCTGTAATTTTCATCATAGGTACACGTCAACTATGACAGACAAAATGAGAAAAAAAATCCAGAAAATCACATTGTAGGATTTTTAATGAATTTATTTGCAAATTATGGTGGAAAATAAGTATTTGGTCAATAACAAAAGTTTCTCAATACTTTGTTATATACCCTTTGTTGGCAATGACACAGGTCAAACGTTTTCTGTAAGTCTTCACAAGGTTTTCACACACTGTTGCTGGTATTTTGGCCCATTCCTCCATGCAGATCTCCTCTAGAGCAGTGATGTTTTGGGGCTGTCGCTGGGCAACACGGACTTTCAACTCCCTCCAAAGATTTTCTATGGGGTTGAGATTTGGAGACTGGCTAGTCCACTCCAGGACCTTGAAATGCTTCTTACGAAGCCACTCCTTCGTTGCCCGGGCGGTGTGTTTGGGATCATTGTCATGCTGAAAGACCCAGCCACGTTTCATCTTCAATGCCCTTGCTGATGGAAGGAGGTTTTCACTCAAAATCTCATGATACATGGCCCCATTCATTCTTTCCTTTACACGGATCAGTCGTCCTGGTCCCTTTGCAGAAAAACAGCCCCAAAGCATGATGTTTCCACCCCCATGCTTCACAGTAGGTATGGTGTTCTTTGGATGCAACTCACGACGAGTTGAGTTTTTACCAAAAAGTTATATTTTACATTTAAGTCATTTAGCAGACGCTCTTATCCAGAGCGACTTACAGTTAGTGAGTGCATAAATTTTAACATCATATTTTTTTATACTGGAATCGAACCCACAACCCTGGCGTTGCAAATGCCATGCTTTACCAACTGAGCTACATCCCTGCCTTGGACGACGCTGGGCCAATTGTGCGCCGCCCCATTTGGTTTCATCTGACATTCTCCCAATCCTCTTCTGGATCATCCAAATGCACTCTAGCAAACTTCAGACGGGCCTGGACATGTACTGGCTTAAGCAGGGGGACACGTCTGGCACTGCAGGATTTGAGTCCCTGGCGGCATAGTGTGTTACTGATGGTAAGCTTTGTTACTTTGGTCCCAGCTCTCTGCAGGTCATTCACTAGGTCCCCCCGTGTGGTTCTGGGATTTTTGCTCACCGTTCTTGTGATCATTTTGACCCCACGGGGTGAGATCTTGCGTGGAGCCCCAGATCGAGGGAGATTATCAGTGGTCTTGTATGTCTTCCATTTCCTAATAATTGCTCCCACAGTTGATTTCTTCAAACCAAGCTGCTTACCTATTGCAGATTCAGTCTTCCCAGCCTGGTGCAGGTCTACAATTTTGTTTCTAGTGTCCTTTGACAGCTCTTTGGTCTTGGCCATAGTGGAGTTTGGAGTGTGACTGTGAGGTTGTGGACAGGTGTCTTTTATACTGATAACAAGTTCAAACAGGTGCCATTAATACAGGTAACGAGTGGAGGACAGAGGAGCCTCTTAAAGAAGAAGTTACAGGTCTGTGAGAGCCAGAAATCTTGCTTGTTTGTAGGTGACCAAATACTTATTTTCCACCATAATTTGCAAATAAATTCATTAAAAATCCTACAATGTGATTTTCAGGAAAAAAAATTCTCAATTTGTCTGTCATAGTTGACGTGTACCTATGATGAAAATTACAGGCCTCTCATCTTTTTAAGTGGGAGAACATGCACAATTGGTGGCTGACTAAATACTTTTTTTCCCCACTGTATGCAGCATTCTATTATACAGTGAACAGTGTGAAGTTAAAGTAAATGTGTTGTATTGAGTAGAAGTGTGAATTTCAGTGCTAGGTTTTTAGAGAACGTTTAGAAAATGTGAACAGGGTAAAAAAATTCTCACTGTGGTATCGCGATACTGCTCGGTTTCGTGATACTTGGCCTGGTATCGTGTCGTTTGTAAAATGTTGGTATCGTGACAACACTACTATATATCACGTATTAGTTCAATCACACTGGGCAGCTACATATCATGTGTTAGTTTAGTCAGGCCAATAGAGCCTACTAACCTGGAAATGAATGATGAGCTGTCCTCTGTCGTAAGGGTCTCTGTGGATGGGCATTCCTTCATTATGAACACACCTCACATCGTTGGCCTTCACTACTTTCCCTGGAAACAAAGAACACACAACTTGCATTATCGCATATTTTGTTGCGTTACAAAGTGGGAATGAAGGTCTTAAATCGTGATATTTTAGGGGGGGAAACAGAATACTACTAATACTATAATACTCCATAATGTCAAGGTGAAAAGAACATTCTACAAATTGACAAATTAATTTTAAAAAAATTTAACAAAGTGTCGTTGTATTTACCTACTTTGTTATGGCAAGCCTAAATAAGTTCAGGAGTATACATTTGCTTAACAAAAATCACAATAAGTTACTTGGATTCATTAAGTGAAATAATAGGGCAGAGATACTCAAGTACTATTTGAGAAGGTCCAGTCACACACATTTCCTAGGTTGCAAAGGTCCGGATTGATATTGTCATTTATCGGTGTAGTAATAAACTCCATGTGACCCCAAACTGTTCACACCCCTCGTTGGCGGAGAGAAAATATTGAAGCTCATTTCCTGCAACTACTTATTTTTCCATGTCTTGTGTGTTTATATGATACCAGGAGGTCCAAGCACCATTTAAATATATTGTCATGACTGACCACGAGAATCCAAATAGGTCAGATCAGGTTTGCAATGAATAACTTCAATCAGACCCCCGCTCACCCGTAGAGGGGGAAGGAAAGAACTAGTGGTGATTAACAACTCACGTCCTGTTGAAAACCAAGGGAGAAAATCCAGGCCGGTGCTCTTCAAATTCACCAAAGGAATGTGCTTTGTTTCAACAGACCCATTTCCCGCTGAAACTCTACCACGTTCAAAATCGAATACTGGAACAATATTTCTAACGTAGAACTTGGGGAATGGTCAGAGGCGATCTATAGAACACGAATGTAATTTTGTGAAGTCATTAAAAATGTTAAAAGACATACTAACTTGGAAAGTATACCCACTGCATAGATGAAGTTTCCATCCTGTGGATTGTGAATGTAATATGAAAAATGATTAAAGTGTTTTTGTTAAGAGAGGGTGCAGTTAACTAATGAAATAGCCACCCTTTGCCTTGATGACAGCTTTGCACACTCTTGGAATTCTCTCAACCAGCTTCATGAGGTAGTCACCTGGAATGCGTTTCAATTAACTAGTGTGCCTTGTTAAAAGTTAATTTGTGGAATTTATTTTCTTCTGATTCGCTCAAATGCATTAAGTTGTGTTGTGACAAGCTAGAGGGGGTATACAGAAGATGGTCTTTTACCAAATAAGGCTAAGTCCATATTATGGCAAGAACAGCTTAAATAAGCAAAGACAAATGACAGTCCATCATTACTTTAAGACATGAAGGTCAGTCAATACGGAAAATTAAGAACTTCTAAAGTTTCAAGTGCAGTTTCAAAATCCATCAAGCGCTATGATGAAACTGGCTCTCATGAGGACCACCACAGGAATGGAAGACCCAGAGTTACCTCTGCTGCAGAGGATAAGTTCATTAGAGTTACCAGCCTCAGAAATTGCAGCCCAAATAAATGCGTCAGAGTTCAAGTCAGACACATCAACTGTTCAGAGGGGACTGTGTGAATCAGGCCTTCATGGTCGAATTGCTGCAAAGAAACCACTACTAAAGGACACCAATAAGAAGAAGAGACTTGCTTGGGCCAAGAAACACGAGCAATGGACATTAGACCGGTGGAAATTTGTCCTTTGGTCTGACGAGTCCAAATTAGATTTTTGGTTCCAACCGCCGTGTCCTTGTGAGACGCTGAGTAGGTGAACGGACGATCTCCGCATGTGTGGTTCCCAACGTAAAGCATGGAGGAGGAGGTGTTATGGTGTGGGGGTGCTTTGCTGGTGACACTGTCTGTGATTTATTTAGAATTCAAGGCACACTTAACCAGCATGGCTACCACAGCATTCTACAGCGATACGCCATCCCATCTGGTTTGGGCTTAGTGGGACTATCATTTGTTTTTCAACAGGACCCAACACAACTCCAGGCTGTGTAAGGGCTATTTTACCAAGAAGGAGAGTGATGGAGTGCTGCATCAGATGACCTGGCCTCCACAATCCCCTGACCTCAACCCAATCGAGATGGTTTGGGATGAGTCGGACCGCAGAGTGAAGGAAAAGCAGCCAACAAGTGCTCAGTATATGTGGGAACTCCTTCAAGACTTTTGGAAAAGCATTCCTCATGAAGCTGGTTGAGAGAATGCCAAGAGAGTGCAAAGCTGTCAAGGCAAAGAGTGGCTACTTTGAAGAATCTCAAATATATATATTTTTTATTTGTTTAACACTTTTTGTTACTACATGATTCCATATGTGTTATTTCATAGTTTGAGGTCTTCACTATTATTCTACAATGTAGAAAATAGTAAAAATAAAGAACCCTTTGAATGAGTCGATCCAAACTTTGGACTGGTACTGTAAGTATTCAGACCCTTTACTCAGTACTTTGGCAGCGATTACAGACAAGTCTTCTTGGGTATGACGCTACAAGCTTGGCACACCTGTATTTGGGGAGTTTTCCCCCCATTCTTCTCTGCAGATCCTCTCAAGCTCTGTCAGGTTGGATGGGGAGCGTCGCTCCAGAGATGTTCGATCGGGTTCAAGCCCGGGCTCTGGCTGGGCCACTCAAGGATGTTCAGAGACTTGTCCCAAAGCCACTCCTGCGTTGTCTTGGCTGTGTGCTTAGGGTTGTTGTCCTGTTGGAAGGTGAACCGTCGCCCCAGTCTGAGGTTCTGAGCGCTCTGGAGCAGGTTTTCATCAAGGATCTCTCTGTACTTCGCTCCAGTCATCTTTCCCCTCGATCCTGACTAGTCTCGCATTCCCTGCCGCTGAAAAACATCCCCAAAGCATGATGCTGCCACCACCATGCTTCACCGTAGAGATGGTATTGGCCAGGTGATGAGCGGTGCCTGGGTTCCTCCAGACGTGATGCTTGGTATTCAGGCCAAAGAGTTAAATCTTGGTTTCATCAGACCAGAGTATCTTGTTTCTCATGGTCTGAGAGACATTTAGGTGTCTTTTGGCAAACTCCAAGTGGGCTGTCACGTGCCTTTTACTGAGGAGTAGCTTCCGTCTGGCCACTCTACCATAAAGGCCTGATTGGTGGAGTGCTGCAGAGATGGTTGTCCTTCTGGAAGGTTCTCCAATCTCCACAGAGGAACTCTGGAGCTCTGTCAGAGTGACCGTCGGGTTCTTGGTCACCTGACCAAGGCTCTTCTCCCCCGATTGCTCAGTTTGGCCGGGTAGCCAGCTCTAGGAAGAGTCTTGGTGGTTCCAAACTTCTTTAATTTAAGAATGATGGAGGCCACGGTGTTCTTGGGGACCTTCAATGCTGCAGACATTTTTTGGTACCCTTCCCCAGATCTGTGCCTCGACACAATCCTGTCTCTGAGCTCTACGGACAATTCCTTCGACCTCATGGCTTGGTTTTTGTTCTGACATACACGGTCAACTGTTGGACCTTATATAGACAGGTGTGTGCCTTTCCAAATCAATTGAATTTACCACAGGTGGACTCCAAGTTGTAGAAACATCTCAAGGATGATCAATGAAAATAGGATGCACCTGAGCTCAATTTGAGTCTCATAGCAAAGGGTCTGAATACTTATGTAAATAAGGTATGTTTTTATTTTCAATACATTTGAAAAAAAATCTAAAAATCTGTTTTTGCTTTGTCATTATGGGGGTATTGTGTGTAGATTGATGAGGAAAAAAACAAGTTGATCAATTTTAAAATAAGGCTGTAACGTAACAAAATACCCATTTTAAGAAATCCAAGGGGGGTGAATTCTTATGATACCCACTATAATGTATTACCTGGTGGAGAGGTGATAATGAGCACCCTGCCATCTAGCGTACGGATTGTCTTCTTGAAGCCGCAGAGGGCCTCCACCAGTTTGATGCTCATCTTCATGTGCAGGTCATCCTCCTGCCTCTGGTACACTGGGTGGTCCTGCTGGTCCAACACGATCACCACGTCACCTGGTTCCAGACCAGGCTCCTGGTCACCCTCCCCGTGGAATGCTATCTTCTGACCCCCCTTCATACCTACAGGATGCATAGTAATACAGGTTAGTTCAGACCCAGACACGCCACCAGAGGGCGCCCCAGACACGCCACCAGAGGGCGCCCCAGACACGCCACCAGAGGGCGCCCCAGACACGCCACCAGAGGGCGCCCCAGACACGCCACCAGAGGGCGCCCCAGACACGCCACCAGAGGGCGCCCCAGACACGCCACCAGAGGGCGCCCCAGACACTATTATTTACAGCAAGTTGAAACTTCTGATATTCAAGCTCTAGGGAATTTGGGGAAAACTATTTCCCATTTGGGGATTATACATCTCAGTATTGTACAGTAAAATCACTTATTTTAAACGTTTTAAAACATCCCAACAAGGGAAGAGGACCTCAAACAAACCTTTGTCAATGTGAACCTCTAGAATCTTCTTCTTGCGTTCTACTTTGTGTCCGTTGCAGGTCTTGCATCGGTCTTTAGTGTTGAAACGTTCACCCTCTCCCTGGCACTCTGCACACATGGTCTGGATCTGCTGTATCATGCCTGGCCCGAGTTGCTGCACCTTGATCTCCACTCCTCTGCCTTTACATGAACCACACGTCTGCAGGGTGCCCTTCTTACCGCCGTAACCTGCAGTACAGACAACCAAGAGTTAGGAGTCGTAACCTGTAGTACAGACAACCAAGAGTTAGGAGTCGTAACCTGTAGTACAGACAACCAAGAGTTAGGAGTCGTAACCTGTAGTACAGACAACCAAGAGTTAGGAGTCGTAACCTGTAGTACAGACAACCAAGAGTTAGGAGTCGTAACCTGTAGTACAGACAACCAAGAGTTAGGAGTCGTAACCTGTAGTACAGACAACCAAGAGTTAGGAGTCGTAACCTGTAGTACAGACAACCAAGAGTTAGGAGTCGTAACCTGTAGTACAAGTCTAGACAGAGTTAGAGTAATGGACTTCAGACCTGGCGGAACTCAGAAGGAAGACACGAGACCTGGACCCGTATTCACAATGCGTCTCAGAGTAAATGTGCTGATCCAGGATCATGTACCCCCTCTTATTCATTATGATTTCAGAGGTAAAACTGATCCTGGATCAGTACTCCTACAAATCTGATAATGGGGGGAGCTTGGTTTCGATATTGGATTGCAACATACCTTCACATTTTTCACAGATGACGTTTTTCTGCAGGGCCAGTTTCCTCTGGGTTCCATTGTACATCTCCTCCAGAGTCACCGTGAGCTGATGGACCACGTTCTTCCCTGGACCAAACACACAATCATCACTACACAATAACAACGCAATATGATTTCACGTTCTTACCTGGACCAAACACACAATCATCACTACACAATAACAACGCAATATGATTTCTCATTTTTTAGTAGCACAAATAACATATAATGGGCGGTTTCCTGGACACAGATTATCCAAAGCCTAATCCTTGACTAAAAAGCTTTTTCAATGGAGATTCTTGCTTCTTAGTCCTGGATTAGTTTAATTTTAATTTTTTTATTTCACCTTTATTTAACCAGGTAAGCCAGTTGAGAACAAGTTCTCATTTACAACTGCGACCTGGCCAAGATAAAGCATAGCAGTGCAATAAAAACAACAACACAGAGTTACATATGGGGTAAAACAAAACATAAAGTCAAAAATACAACAGAAAATATATATACAGTGTGTGCAAATGTAGCAAGTTATGGAGGTAAGGCAATAAATAGGCCATAGTGCAAAATAATTACAATTAGTATTAACACTGAAATGATAGATGTGCAAGAGATGATGTGCAAATAGATACTGGGGTACAAATGAGCAAAATAAATAACAATATGGGGATGAGGTAGTTGGGTGGGCTAATTTCAGATGGGCTGTGTACAGGTGCAGTGATCGGTAAGGTGCTCTGACAACTGATGCTTAAAGTTAGTGAGGGAGATAAGAGTCTCCAGCTTCAGAGATTTTTGCAGTTTGTTCCAGTCATTGGCAGCAGAGAACTGGAAGGAATGGCGGCCAAAGGAGGTGTTGGCTTTGGGGATGACCAGTGAGATATACCTGCTGGAGCGCAGACTACGGGTGGGTGTTGATAAGGCGGGGATTTGCCTAGCAGTGATTTATAGATGGCCTGGAGCCAGTGGGTTTGGCGACGAATATGTAGTGAGGACCAGCCAACGAGAGCGTACAGGTCACAGTGGTGGGTAGTGTATGGGGCTTTGGAGACAAAACGGATGGCACTGTGATAAGCTGATTTAAGACTAATCTGTGTCCTGGAAACCACCCCAATGTGAGACAGTAAATTTGTAACATTCCTATTACCTCTCCTATCCCTCTGCTGAGGCATTCTGCCTCCGCCTCCAAAGAACATGTTGAATATGTCCATAGGGGAACCTCCTCCCCCCATGCCCCCATCCTTGATAGCCTGCTCTCCCCCCTTGTCGTAGAGGTCCCTCTTCTTGGGCTCTGACAGAACCTCGTAGGCCTGAGATATCAGCTTGAACTGGAGGGAAGAGACCATTATGTAATGTCAATATCATGCATCATGTCAAAAGGTTTTGGATTCTTATAATACCGTAATAGCCAACTCCATGACAATTGTAGCTACATTTAAACATGTGTGTCTTTTACTGCAATACCAAAGATGGAATAGATTTATTTCAATATTAGTGTGGAGCTTCCTCATTTTTCTGTTTAACTGCCATATCAAAATAGCTAGTCAGTGTTAAATCATTTATCATTGCGTAAGGATTTATTTATTCAGAGAAGCAACACTCATTTTAGGCTTCAGGCTAGAGAACAACTGAATAGCAAACAGGTGCGTGTTATTTTCAGGGTTCACCCAGTACATTTAAATCAACCTAGAGCAGAGATAAGGCTACAGTTAGGGGTGGTGCTGCAATCCCACCCTGGTCTCAGACTAGACGTAACATAGTAAACGTTTGTTCCGAAACAACCAAATTATCCTGAACAAAAACAAATGCAACAATTGCAAAGATTTTACTAAGTTACAGTTCATTTAAGGAAATCAGTCAATTGAAATACATTCATTAGGCCGTAATCTATGGATTTCACAACTGGGAATACAGACATGCATCTGTTGGTCACAGATACCTTAATATAGTATAACATGAACATATTGCAAGCCAACGGTTGCGAGTTCGAATCTCATCACTGACAACTTTAGCTAATTAGCAACTACTTAGCATGTTAGCTAACCCTTTAACCTAACTCCTAAACTTAACCCTAACCCCTAGGCTATCTAATGTTAGCCACCTAGCCAGAATTTGTAACATACGTTTTTGCAAATATGTAACATTCAGTGTATGTTTTGCAAATTCGTAACATATAGTACGAAATGTAATTCGTAACTTATCATACGAAACGGCTGATGGACATCCACAAATTAACACATACGAAACATATCATACTAACTGTAGTATCTCGGATATACGTACAGAATAATACAAAACGCTCTGAGACCAGGTTGGCACATAGCGCCTTCCCCTGAGGTCATTCCAGAAGGTTCCTTCCTCACATTCTGTCCCTGTCAGTCCTAGAAGCCATTTAGCCATGTGTGCTGTTTAAAATAGACAGTTAGCCTACCTTCTCTCCTTCATTCGGGTTCTTGTCCGGGTGGTATTTCAGTGCCAGTTTTCTGTATGCTTTTTTAATCTCGTCTGGTGTGGCTTTAGGGTTCACACCTAAAGTGTCATAGAAACCTGTCTCTTTAACCATCTTCGTGGGAGGATCTGTAGTAGCTAACAGAGGCATGAGAATTAGATACACCAAATCAATTACTGTTAGCTTAAAATAAAAGTAAACTAACCTCCCTCTTTGAAGATAAAGAAAAGCCGAATATTGAATATTGGCTACCAAGGAGCTAGAAATGCTGACAAGTTACAATGTTGTTTCAAATAAATAGCCACATATAGTTGGCAACTGTAGCCTACAAGAATCTCGTCTGGCAAAGCTAGCTAGCAGTTGTCAACGATGTCTGGCTTTTATCGAAGAGCTTGTTCTAATGAACAGAAAATATTGAAAACAAACTATTCCAATTCCATAGTAACATGTCGTCTATTTACCTTTTTGTTCGTCAGTGCCAGTAAACGCCCGTCTTGAATACTGCCTCCGAGGAAGATGTCTGGTTTTATATACTGCAGCAGACTGTGCCAGAACTTTCTGGAGCTCCGACTGACGCCGGATGTTTCGTCTAGAAACAGTATCAGGACGAGCCTGTCAATCAATGCCTTATCCGTTTCATTTATTGCCTGTCAATCAATGCCTTATCCGTTTCATTTATTGCCTGTCAATCAATGCCTTATCCATTTCATTTATTGCCTGTCAATCAATGCGTACGTAAAAATGTATGCACACATGACTGTAAGTGGCTTTGGACAAAAGCGTCTGCTAAATGGCATATTATTATTTTATTATAATGCCTTATCTATTTTGAGGGAGGTCCCGGGGAGCTAAATTCCAATAATGCACATGCAGACCCCAATTCGGGGCGTTCGTGCATTTATTATAAGGACATTCTGTAACGTTTTTATTCGTTTTGGACTTTTTTCGGCTGTTCGGGTACACGACATTTTTTCTTGAGGCAAACCTCAATCGGTAGCGGAAGTCTACACCCCTTCGTCGGTGATTGATCAACAGTAGGGTCTTTCAACGAGAGAGGAGTCGTTTTCATGCAAATGTTTTCATTGCAAAATACTGCACCAAACATCTTAGTTAGATGTAAAATTGCACTACTAAGATCTCCTCGGCAAAAATGAAAAAATTAATGATAGATTTCTTCAGTTATCTTAGAAATTCTGACTATTTTGAGGAGGAAGTGTAGGCCTGTTGGCTATATAGTCTCAAAATCGACAAACAATAAATACAATTGCCGCTTTTTTCTCGATTTTCAAGTGAAGGTCTTTTAAAGACCAAATCAAACGAAAAGTGTTTTTTAAGAGCTTGCACACCCTGGAATTTGAATTAGAATGCACAGTAGTGAATGAGAGAAAATAGACGGGCCTGTGAGTGTCAACGCCATCATGCACTTCAAATTAGAAAGCAAGTCTATTTTTCTCTTGTCTACACAAAGCAATGCTGGTAAAGTGAGCAGATAAATTGCCAGAAAATACTGTTTGTGCATTTATGTCTGGAATTGTGACATGCATATTTAAAATGTGTATATTTAGTGTTAAGTTTAGCTGCCAGTGCAAAAATACATATTTGAAAACAATAACCAGGGGAGAAAGGAAGGCGGTATGGTCTGGTACAGAAATAGTGTGCGTAAGCCCGTACTGGTAAAACATGAGCCTATCACAATAATGAAAACAAAATGTCAAGAAACCTGTAGGCTATTACACCATTATTTACCATTACCGTATGTCAGAGGCATGAAAAATGAGCAAAGGGACCTGAAAACTGGTTGTATAGCTTACGCTCCACGCAGGGCACTCACGAGAACTGATCCATTGTTACAGGCTGTTCTTTAAATACCCTGACAGTGATAGTTCCCGCTCCTTGCTGGGCCTATCAGAGTAGAGACTGAGCGTGGTTTAGACTTACTCAGCCTATAGTTGGCGCACAGGCTGGTCCCATCCCCTTGGCGCTCCACCGTTGCACACTGTTGCCAGGCATAAGTTGTTATCATCACAACCTGTAGAGTCAGCACCCATAGACACTGTTCCCCTGTACCTA
Organism: Coregonus lavaretus; assembly: GCF_964263955.1. NCBI lineage: Eukaryota > Metazoa > Chordata > Actinopteri > Salmoniformes > Salmonidae > Coregonus > Coregonus lavaretus. The sequence goes on from NC_140008.1 coordinate 347,600, forward strand.
CGTCCTTGGACGGTTCACAGATCACAAAGAGGCAGTGTTCGTGTCTGTGAGAAATACAAGTCTTATCTCATCCTACCCCCTAACGTTCCTCACATGAATCACAGCTTGTTATGTGAAACAATTTATATCAGTACAGGACAAACCCATTATGTTTAATCATTAATGCATTCCTTCTAAGCTAGTCATCACATCTAGAGCCCCACAAAATGTATTTATTTATAACGCCCTTTTCACATCAGCAGATGTCAGAAAGTGCTCTACAGAAACCCAGCCTAAAACCCCAAACAGCAAGCAATGCCGATGTGGAAGCACAGTGGCTATGAAAAACTCCCCAGAAAGGCAGGAACCTAGGAAGAAACCTAGAGAAGAACCAGGCTCTGAGGGGAGGCCAGTCCTCTTCTGGCTGTTCCGGGTGGAGATTATAAGAGTACATGGCCATTAAGGCCAGATCGTTCTTCAAGATGTCTTATCCAAAGCGACTTACAAATTGGTGCATTCACCTTATAGCCAGTGGGATAACCACTTTACCATTTTTTTATTTAATTTTTTTGGGTGGGGTAAGGGGGGGGGGGGGGGGGGTAGAAGGATCACTTATCCTATCCCAGGTATTCCTTAAAGAGGTGGGGTTTCAAATGTCTCCGGAAGGTGGTGAGTGACTCCGCTGTCCTGGCGTCGTGGGGGAGCTTGTTCCACCATTGGGGTGCCAGAGCAGCGAACAGTTTTGACTGGGCTGAGCGGGAACTGTGCTTCAGCAGAGGTAGGGGAGCCAGCAGGCCAGAGATGGATGAACGCAATGCGTTCTCCTCCACTGCACGAGCCCAAGGGGGCGACAAACCGGACAGGAAGATCACGTCAGTGACTCAACCCACTCAAGTGACGCACCCCTCCTAGGGACGGCATGGAAGAGCACTAGTAAGCCAGTGACTCAGCCCCCCGTAATAGGGTCAGAGGCAGAGAATCCCAGTGGAGAGAGGGGAGCCGGCCAGGCAGAGACAGCAAGGGCGATTTGTCTCTCCAGTGCCTTGCCGTTCACCTTCACACCCCTGGGCCAGACTACACTCAATCATAGGACCTACTGAAGAGATGCGTCTTCAGTAAAGACTGAAAGGTCGAGATCGAGTCTGCGTCTCTCACATGGATAGGCAGACCATTCCATAAAAATTGAACTCTATAGGAGAAAGCCCTGCCTCCAGCTGTTTGCTTAGAAATTCTAGGGACAATAAGGAGGCCTGCGTCTTGTGACCGTAGTGTACGTGTAGGTATGTACGGCAGGACCAAATCGGAGAGATAGGTAGGAGCAAGCCCATGTCATGCTTTGTAGGTTAGCTGTAAAACCTTGAAATCAGCCCTAGCCTTAACAGGAAGTCAGTGTAGAGAGGCTAGCACTGGAGTAATATGATCACATTTCTTGGTTCTAGTCCAGATTCTAGCAGCCGTGTTTAGCACTAACTGAAGTTTATTTAGTGCTTTATCTGGGTAGCCGGAGAGTAGAGCACTGCAGTAGTCTAATCTAGAAGTGACAAAAGCATGGATTAGCTTTTCTGCATCATTTTTGGACAAAATGTTTCTGATTTTTGCAATGTTACGAAGATGGAAAAAAGCTGTCCTTGAAATATTCTTGATATGTTCGTCAAAAGAGAGATCAGGGTCTGAGGTCCTTCAAAGTTTTTTTTGAGATGACTGTACAACCATCAAGATGAATTGTCAGATCCAACAGAAGATCTCTTTGTTTCTTGGGACCTTGAACTAGCATCTCTGTTTTGTCCGAGTTTAAAAGTAAAACATTTGCCGCCATCCTTCCTTATGTCTGAAACACAGGCTTCCAGGGTAGGACATTTTGGGGATTCACCATGTTTCATCAAAATGTAGAGCTGTGTGTCGTCCGCATAGCAATGAAAGTTAACATTGTGTTTCCGAATGACATCACCAAGAGGTAGAATATATAGTGAAAACAATAGTGGTCCTAAAACGGAACCTTGAGGAACACCAAAACTTACAAATGATTTGTCAGAGGACAAACCCTCCACAGAGACGAACTGATATCTTTCAGACAGATAAGATCTAAACCAGGCAAGAACTTGTCCGTGTAGACCAATTAGGGTTTCCAATCTCTCCAAAGGAATGTGGTGATCGATGGTGTCAAAATCCAGCACTAAGGTCTAGGAGCACAAGGACAGATGCAGAGCCTTGGTCTGACGCCATTAAAAGGTCATTTACCACCTTCACGAGTGCAGTCTCAGCACTATGATGGGGTCTAAAGCCAGACTGGAGGCAGTCTCAGCACTATGATGGGGTCTAAAGCCAGACTGGAGGCTGTCTCAGCACTATGATGGGGTCTAAAGCCAGACTGGAGGCAGTCTCAGTGCTATGATGGGGTCTAAAGCCAGACTGGAGGCAGTCTCAGTGCTATGATGGGGTCTAAAGCCAGACTGGAGGCAGTCTCAGTGCTATGATGGGGTCTAAAGCCAGACTGGAGGCAGTCTCAGTGCTATGATGGGGTCTAAAGCCAGACTGGAGGCAGTCTCAGCACTATGATGGGGTCTAAAGCCAGACTGGAGGCAGTCTCAGTGCTATGATGGGGTCTAAAGCCAGACTGGAGGCAGTCTCAGTGCTATGATGGGGTCTAAAGCCAGACTGGAGGCAGTCTCAGTGCTATGATGGGGTCTAAAGCCAGACTGGAGGCAGTCTCAGCACTATGATGGGGTCTAAAGCCAGACTGGAGGCAGTCTCAGTGCTATGATGGGGTCTAAAGCCAGACTGGAGGCAGTCTCAGTGCTATGATGGGGTCTAAAGCCAGACTGGAGGCAGTGCTATGATGGGGTCTAAAGCCAGACTGGAGGCAGTCTCAGTGCTATGATGGGGTCTAAAGCCAGACTGGAGGCAGTCTCAGTGCTATGATGGGGTCTAAAGCCAGACTGGAGGCAGTCTCAGTGCTATGATGGGGTCTAAAGCCAGACTGGAGGCAGTCTCAGTGCTATGATGGGGTCTAAAGCCAGACTGGAGGCAGTCTCAGTGCTATGATGGGGTCTAAAGCCAGACTGGAGGCAGTCTCAGTGCTATGATGGGGTCTAAAGCCAGACTGGAGGCAGTCTCAGTGCTATGATGGGGTCTAAAGCCAGACTGGAGGCAGTGCTATGATGGGGTCTAAAGCCAGACTGGAGGCAGTCTCAGTGCTATGATGGGGTCTAAAGCCAGACTGGAGGCAGTGCTATGATGGGGTCTAAAGCCAGACTGGAGGCAGTGCTATGATGGGGTCTAAAGCCAGACTGGAGGCAGTCTCAGTGCTATGATGGGGTCTAAAGCCAGACTGGAGGCAGTCTCAGTGCTATGATGGGGTCTAAAGCCAGACTGGAGGCAGTCTCAGTGCTATGATGGGGTCTAAAGCCAGACTGGAGGCAGTCTCAGTGCTATGATGGGGTCTAAAGCCAGACTGGAGGCAGTCTCAGTGCTATGATGGGGTCTAAAGCCAGACTGGAGGCAGTCTCAGTGCTATGATGGGGTCTAAAGCCAGACTGGAGGCAGTCTCAGTGCTATGATGGGGTCTAAAGCCAGACTGGAGGCAGTCTCAGTGCTATGATGGGGTCTAAAGCCAGACTGGAGGCAGTGCTATGATGGGGTCTAAAGCCAGACTGGAGGCAGTCTCAGTGCTATGATGGGGTCTAAAGCCAGACTGGAGGCAGTCTCAGTGCTATGATGGGGTCTAAAGCCAGACTGGAGGCAGTCTCAGTGCTATGATGGGGTCTAAAGCCAGACTGGAGGCAGTCTCAGTGCTATGATGGGGTCTAAAGCCAGACTGGAGGCAGTCTCAGTGCTATGATGGGGTCTAAAGCCAGACTGGAGGCAGTCTCAGTGCTATGATGGGGTCTAAAGCCAGACTGGAGGCAGTCTCAGTGCTATGATGGGGTCTAAAGCCAGACTGGAGGCAGTCTCAGTGCTATGATGGGGTCTAAAGCCAGACTGGAGGCAGTCTCAGTGCTATGATGGGGTCTAAAGCCAGACTGGAGGCAGTCTCAGTGCTATGATGGGGTCTAAAGCCAGACTGAAGCGTTTCTTATACATTATTTGTCTTCAGGAAGGCAGTGAGTTGCTGCACAACAGCTTTTTCTAAAGAGAGGAATGGGAGATTTGATATAGGCCGATAGTTTTTTGCATTTTCTGGGTCAAGGTTTTAGTGAGTTTGGTTCACATCCAGTGGATAGGGAGCCATTTATTATGTTCAACATAGGAGGGCCAAGCACAGGAAGTAGCTCTTTCAGTAGTTTAGTTGGAATAGGGTCCAGTATGCAGCTTGACGGTTTAGAGGCCATGACTATTTTCATGAATGTGTCAAGAGTCCTGTCAAGAGTCCATTGATCCCAAGTCCTGGCAGTTTTGTGCAGACTCAGGACAGCTGAGCTTTGGAGAAATACGCAGATTCAAAGTGGAGTCCGTAATTTGCTTTCTAATGATCATTATCTTTTTGTCGAAGAAGTTCATGAATTCATCACTGCTGAAGTGAAGGCCATCCTCTCTTGATGAATGCTGCTTTTTAGTTAGCTTTGCGACAGTATCAAATAATTTTGGATTGTTCTTATTCTCCTCAATTAGGTTGGAAAATAGGATGATTGAGCAGCAGTGAGGGCTCTTCGATATTGCTCTGTACTGTCTTTCCAAGCTAGTCGGAAGACTTCCAGGTTGGTTCAGCGCCATTTCCGTTCCAATTTTCTGGAAGCCTGCTTCAGGGCTCGGGTATTTTCTAGATACCAGGGAGCTAGTTTCTTGTGACAAAAGTTTTTTGTTTTTAGGGGTGCGACTGCATCTAGGGTATTAGATCCTCAGTTAGGTGGTTAACTGATTTTTGTTCTCCGACGTCCTTGGGGAGGTGGAGGGAGTCTGGAAGGGCCTCTAGGAATCTTTGGGTTGTCCGAGAATTTATAGCACGGCTTTTGAGGGTCCTTGGTTGGGGTCTGAGCAGATTATTTGTTGCGATTGCAAACGTATTAAGATGGCCGTCCGATAGTCCAGGGTTATGAGGAAAAACATTTAGATCCACAATATTTATTCCACGGGACAAAACTAGATCCAGGGTATGACTGTGGCAATGAGTAGGTCCGGAGACATGTTGGACAAAACCCACTAAGTCGATGATGGCTCCAAAAGCCTTTTGGAGTGGGTCTGTGGACTTTTCCATGTGAATATTAAAGTCACCAAAAATTAGAATATTATCTGCCATGACTACAAGGTCCAATAAGAATTCAGGGGACTCAGTGAGGAACTCTGTTTATGGCCCAGGAGGCCTGTAAACAGTAGCTATAAAAAGTGATTGAGTAGGCTGCATAGATTTCATGACTAGAAACTCAAAAGCCGAAAATGCAGTCTTTTTGTTTTGGGTAAATTGACATTTGCTATCATAAATGTTAGCAACACCTCCGCCTTTGCGGGATGCAGGGGGGATATGGTCACTAGTGTAACCAGGAGGAGAGGCCTCATTTAACACAGTAAATTGGAGACTACAAAGGGAAGCACAGCCGCGAGCTGCCCAGTGACACAAGCCTACCAGACGAGCTAAACCACTTCTATGCTCGCTTCGAGGCAAGCAACACTGAAGCATGCATGAGAGCACCAGCTGTTCCGGACGACTATGTGATCACGCTCTCCGTAGCCGATGTGAGTAAGACTTTTAAGCAGGTCAACATTCACAAGGCCGCAGGGCCAGACGGATTACCAGGACGTGTACTCCGAGCATGTGCTGACCAACTGGCAAGTGTCTTCACTGACATTTTCAACATGTCCCTGACTGAGTCTGTAATACCAACATGTTTCAAGCAGACCACCATAGTCCCCGTGCCCAAGAACTCTAAGATAACCTGCCTAAATGACTACCGACCCGTAGCACTGACGTCTGTAGCCATGAAGTGCTTTGAAAGACTGGTCATGGCTCACATCAACAGCATAATCCCAGAAACCCTAGACCCACTCCAATTTGCATACCGCCCCAACAGATCCACAGATGATGCAATCTCTATCGCACTCCACACTGCCCTTTCCCACCTGGACAAGAGGAACACCTACGTGAGAATGCTATTCATTGACTACAGCTCAGCATTCAACACCATAGTGCCCTCTAAGCTCATCACTAAGCTAAGGATCCTGGGACTAAACACCTCCCTCTGCAACTGGATCCTGGACTTCCTGACGGGCCGCCCCCAGGTGGTAAGGGTAGGTAACAACACATCTGCCACACTGATCCTCAACACGGGGGCCCCTCAGGGGTGCGTGCTCAGTCCCCTCCTGTACTCTCTGTTCACCCATGACTGCATGGCCAGGCACGACTCCAACACCATCATTAAGTTTGCCGACGACACAACAGTGGTAGGCCTGATCACCGACAACGATGAGACAGCCTATAGGGAGGAGGTCAGAGATCTGGCCGTGTGGTGCCAGGACAACAACCTCTCCCTCAACGTGACCAAGACAAAGGAGATGATTGTGGACTACAGGAAAAACAAGAGGACTGAGCACGCCCCCATTCTCATCGACGGGGCTGTAGTGGAACAGGTTGAGAGCTTCAAGTTCCTTGGTGTCCACATCACCAACGAACTATCATGGTCCAAACACACCAAGACAGTCGTGAAGAGGGCACGACAAAGCCTATTCCCCCTCAGGAGACTAAAAAGATTTGGCATGGGTCCTCAGATCCTCAAAAAATTCTACAGCTGCACCATCGAGAGCATCCTGACTGGTTGCATCACCGCCTGGTATGGCAACTGCTTGGCCTCTGACCGCAAGGCACTACAGAGGGTAGTGCGTACGGCCCAGTACATCACTGGGGCAAAGCTCCCTGCCATCCAGGACCTCTATACCAGGCGGTGTCAGAGGAAGGCCCTCAAAATTGTCAAAGACTCCAGCCACCCTAGTCATAGACTGTTCTCTCTGCTACCGCACGGCAAGCGGTACCGGAGTGCCAAGTCTAGGTCCAAAAGACTTCTCAACAGCTTCTACCCCCAAGCCATAAGACTCCTGAACAGCTAATCATGGCTACCCGGACTATTTGCACTGCCCCCCCACCCCATCCTTTTTACGCTGCTGCTACTCTGTTAAGTATTTATGCATAGTCACTTTAACTCTACCCACATGTACATATTACCTCAACTACCTCAACTAGCCGGTGCCCCCGCACATTGACTATGCAACGGTACCCCCCTGTATATATAGCCTCCCTACTGTCACTTTATTTTACTGTATATATAGCCTCCCTACTGTCACTTTATTTTACTTCTGCTCTTTTTTTCTCAACACTTTTTTGTTGTTGTTTTATTCTTACTTTTTTGTTTAAAATAAATGCACTGTTGGTTAAGGGCTGTAAGTAAGCATTTCACTGTAATGTCTGCACCTGTTGTATTCGGCGCATGTGACCAATAAAATTTGATTTGATTTGATTTGATTTGATTTAATCAGGCTTAAACCATGTTTCAGTCAGGCCAATCACATCAAGATTATGGTCAGTGATTAGTTCATTGACCATAACTGCCTTGGAAGTGAGGGATATCTAACATTAAGTAGCCATATTTTGAGATGTGAGATATCACAATCTCTTTCAATAATGACATGAATGGAGGAGGTCTTTATTCCAGTGAGATTGCTAAGGCGAACACCGCCATGTTTAGTTTTGCTCAACCTAGATCGAGGCACAGACACGGTCTCAATGGGGATAGCTGAGCTGACTACACTGACTGTGCTAGTGGCAGACTCCACTAAGCTGGCAGGCTGGCTAACAGCCTGCTGCCTGGCCTGCACCCTGTCTCATTGGGGAGGCTAACAGCCTGCTGCCTGGCCTGCACCCTGTCTCATTGGGGAGGCTAACAGCCTGCTGCCTGGCCTGCACCCTGTCTCATTGGGCTGGCTAACAGCCTGCTGCCTGGCCTGCACCCTGTCTCATTGGGGAGGCTAACAGCCTGCTGCCTGGCCTGCACCCTGTCTCATTGGGCTGGCTAACAGCCTGCTGCCTGGCCTGCACCCTGTCTCATTGGGGAGGCTAACAGCCTGCTGCCTGGCCTGCACCCTGTCTCATTGGGGAGGCTAACAGCCTGCTGCCTGGCCTGCACCCTGTCTCATTGGGGAGGCTAACAGCCTGCTGCCTGGCCTGCACCCTGTCTCATTGGGCTGGCTAACAGCCTGCTGCCTGGCCTGCACCCTGTCTCATTGGGCTGGCTAACAGCCTGCTGCCTGGCCTGCACCCTGTCTCATATGGCTGGCTAACAGCCTGCTGCCTGGCCTGCACCCTGTCTCATTGGGCTGGCTAACAGCCTGCTGCCTGGCCTGCACCCTGTCTCATTGGGCTGGCTAACAGCCTGCTGCCTGGCCTGCACCCTGTCTCATTGGGCTGGCTAACAGCCTGCTGCCTGGCCTGCACCCTGTCTCATTGGGGAGGCTAACAGCCTGCTGCCTGGCCTGCACCCTGTCTCATTGGGCTGGCTAACAGCCTGCTGCCTGGCCTGCACCCTGTCTCATTGGGCTGGCTAACAGCCTGCTGCCTGGCCTGCACCCTGTCTCATTGGGCTGGCTAACAGCCTGCTGCCTGGCCTGCACCCTGTCTCATTGGGCTGGCTAACAGCCTGCTGCCTGGCCTGCACCCTGTCTCATTGTGGAGCTAGAGGAGTTAGAGCCCTGTCTATGTTGGTAGATAAGATGAGAGCACCCCTCCAGCTAGGATGGAGTCCATCACTCCTCAGCAGGCCAGGCTTGGTCCTGTAGCACCCCTCCAGCTAGGATGGAGTCCGTCACCCCTCAGCAGGCCAGGCTTGGTCCTGTAGCACCCCTCCAGCTAGGATGGAGTCCATCACTCCTCAGCAGGCCAGGCTTGGTCCTGTAGCACCCCTCCAGCTAGGATGGAGTCCATCACTCCTCAGCAGGCCAGGCTTGGTCCTGTAGCACCCCTCCAGCTAGGATGGAGTCCATCACTCCTCAGCAGGCCAGGCTTGGTCCTGTAGCACCCCTCCAGCTAGGATGGAGTCCGTCACTCCTCAGCAGGCCAGGCTTGGTCCTGTAGCACCCCTCCAGCTAGGATGGAGTCCATCACTCCTCAGCAGGCCAGGCTTGGTCCTGTAGCACCCCTCCAGCTAGGATGGAGTCCATCACTCCTCAGCAGGCCAGGCTTGGTCCTGTAGCACCCCTCCATCTAGGATGGAGTCCATCACTCCTCAGCAGGCCAGGCTTGGTCCTGTAGCACCCCTCCAGCTAGGATGGAGTCCATCACTCCTCAGCAGGCCAGGCTTGGTCCTGTAGCACCCCTCCAGCTAGGATGGAGTCCATCACTCCTCAGCAGGCCAGGCTTGGTCCTGTAGCACCCCTCCAGCTAGGATGGAGTCCATCACTCCTCAGCAGGCCAGGCTTGGTCCTGTAACACCCCTCCAGCTAGGATGGAGTCCATCACTCCTCAGCAGGCCAGGCTTGGTCCTGTAGCACCCCTCCAGCTAGGATGGAGTCCATCACTCCTCAGCAGGCCAGGCTTGGTCCTGTAGCACCCCTCCAGCTAGGATGGAGTCCATCACTCCTCAGCAGGCCAGGCTTGGTCCTGTAGCACCCCTCCAGCTAGGATGGAGTCCATCACTCCTCAGCAGGCCAGGCTTGGTCCTGTAGCACCCCTCCAGCTAGGATGGAGTCCATCACTCCTCAGCAGGCCAGGCTTGGTCCTGTAGCACCCCTCCAGCTAGGATGGGTCCATCACTCCTCAGCAGGCCAGGCTTGGTCCTGTAGCACCCCTCCAGCTAGGATGGAGTCCGTCACTCCTCAGCAGGCCAGGCTTGGTCCTGTAGCACCCCTCCAGCTAGGATGGAGTCCATCACTCCTCAGCAGGCCAGGCTTGGTCCTGTAGCACCCCTCCAGCTAGGATGGAGTCTGTCACTCCTCAGCAGGCCAGGCTTGGTCCTGTTTGTGGGTGAGTCTCAGAAAGAGGGCCAATTATTTACAAATTCTATATTTTGGGAGGGGCAGAAAACAGTTTCCAACCAGCGATTAAGTTGTGAGTCTGCTGTAGAGCTCATCACTCCTCCTAACTGGGAGGGGCCAGAGACAATTACTGCTGTAGAGCTCATCACTCCTCCCCCTAACTGGGAGGGGGCCAGAGACAATTACTGCTGTAGAGCTCATCACTCCTCCCCCTAACTGGGAGGGGGCCAGAGACAATTACTGCTGTAGAGCTCATCACTCCTCCCCCTAACTGGGAGGGAGCCAGAGACAATTACTGCTGTAGAGCTCATCACTCCTCCCCCTAACTGGGAGGGGCCAGAGACAATTACTGCTGTAGAGCTCATCACTCCTCCTAACTGGGAGGGGCCAGAGACAATTACTGCTGTAGAGCTCATCACTCCTCCCCCTAACTGGGAGGGGCCAGAGACAATTACTAGATGCCGACATCTTTCTAGCTAATTTACACGCTGAAGCTCTGTTGCTCTTGGTGACCTCTGATTGTTTCATCCTAACATTGTTGGTGCCGACATGGATAAAAATATCCCTGTACTCTCTACACTGGCCAGTTTTAGCCTCAGCCAGCACCATCTTCAGATTAGCCTTTACGTCGGTAGCCCTGACCCCTGGTAAACACTGTATGATCGCTGGATGATTCTTTTTAAGTCTAATATTGCAGGTAATGGAGTTGCCAATGACTAAGGTTTCCAATTTGTCATTTTTGAGTTAATGGTGGGAGGCTTTGGCGGCTCAGACTCCGTAACGTGTGAAGGAGAGACCTGAGAAGGCTCGGCCTCTGACTCCGACTCGTTGCTTAATGCGGAGAACCGATTGAAAGTTTCTGTCGGCTGAATGAGCGACCGGTTGAGCATGCAGACAGCATTTCTTTCCAGAAGCCTTGAGAAAATTGTCCGGCTGCGGGGACTGTGTGGGGGGATTTATACTACTATCTGTACTTACTGGTGGCACAGACGCTGTTTCATCCTTTCCTACACTTACATTGCCGTTGCCTAACGATTGCATCTGAAGCTGGGCTTGCAGCACGGCTATCTTCACCATAAGGCGATAGTTCTCCTGTATATTATGAGTACAGTGACTGCAATTAGATGGCATAGGGTTAATGTTACTACTTAGCTTCAGCTGGTGGAGGTCCTGTAGAACCATGTCCAGATAAAGGGTCCTGTAGAACCATGTCCAGATAAAGGGTCCTGTAGAACCATGTCCAGATAAAGGGTCCGGGGTGAAAAAGTTGAATGAAAAAGGTCGAGCGGGAAATATATATATATAGTTAATTGACCATAACACCTCCAACAACACATAACACCTCACAATAGTCCGCCCCAAAACAATGATAACTTCTCTCACCTAGTAGCATGATGTAACTTCTCTCACCTAGTAGCATGATGTAACTTCTCTCCCCTAGTAGCATGATGTAACTTCTCTCACCTAGTAGCATGATGTAACTTCTCTCACCTAGTAGCATGATGTAACTTCTCTCACCTAGTAGCATGATGTAACTTCTCTCACCTAGTAGCATGATGTAACTTCTCTCACCTAGTAGCATGATGTAACTTCTCTCACCTAGTAGCATGATGTAACTTCTCTCCCCTAGTAGCATGATGTAACTTCTCTCCCCTAGTAGCATGATGTAACTTCTCTCACCTAGTAGCATGATGTAACTTCTCTCACCTAGTAGCATGATGTAACTTCTCTCACCTAGTAGCATGATGTAACTTCTCTCCCCTAGTAGCATGATGTAACTTCTCTCACCTAGTAGCATGATGTAACTTCTCTCACCTAGTAGCATGATGTAACTTCTCTCACCTAGTAGCATGATGTAACTTCTCTCCCCTAGTAGCATGATGTAACTTCTCTCCCCTAGTAGCATGATGTAACTTCTCTCCCCTAGTAGCATGATGTAACTTCTCTCCCCTAGTAGCATGATGTAACTTCTCTCCCCTAGTAGCATGATGTAACTTCTCTCCCCTAGTAGCATGATGTAACTTCTCTCACCTAGTAGCATGATGTAACTTCTCTCCCCTAGTAGCATGATGTAACTTCTCTCACCTAGTAGCATGATGTAACTTCTCTCCCCTAGTAGCATGATGTAACTTCTCTCACCTAGTAGCATGATGTAACTTCTCTCACCTAGTAGCATGATGTAACTTCTCTCACCTAGTAGCATGATGTAACTTCTCTCCCCTAGTAGCATGATGTAACTTCTCTCCCCTAGTAGCATGATGTAACTTCTCTCACCTAGTAGCATGATGTAACTTCTCTCACCTAGTAGCATGATGTAACTTCTCTCCCCTAGTAGCATGATGTAACTTCTCTCCCCTAGTAGCATGATGTAACTTCTCTCCCCTAGTAGCATGATGTAACTTCTCTCCCCTAGTAGCATGATGTAACTTCTCTCCCCTAGTAGCATGATGTAACTTCTCTCCCCTAGTAGCATGATGTAACTTCTCTCACCTAGTAGCATGATGTAACTTCTCTCCCCTAGTAGCATGATGTAACTTCTCTCACCTAGTAGCATGATGTAACTTCTCTCCCCTAGTAGCATGATGTAACTTCTCTCCCCTAGTAGCATGATGTAACTTCTCTCACCTAGTAGCATGATGTAACTTCTCTCACCTAGTAGCATGATGTAACTTCTCTCCCCTAGTAGCATGATGTAACTTCTCTCCCCTAGTAGCATGATGTAACTTCTCTCACCTAGTAGCATGATGTAACTTCTCTCCCCTAGTAGCATGATGTAACTTCTCTCACCTAGTAGCATGACGTAACTTCTCTCACCTAGTAGCATGATGTAACTTCTCTCACCTAGTAGCATGATGTAACTTCTCTCCCCTAGTAGCATGATGTAACTTCTCTCCCCTAGTAGCATGATGTAACTTCTCTCCCCTAGTAGCATGATGTAACTTCTCTCCCCTAGTAGCATGATGTAACTTCTCTCCCCTAGTAGCATGATGTAACTTCTCTCCCCTAGTAGCATGATGTAACTTCTCTCCCCTAGTAGCATGATGTAACTTCTCTCCCCTAGTAGCATGATGTAACTTCTCTCCCCTAGTAGCATGATGTAACTTCTCTCACCTAGTAGCATGATGTAACTTCTCTCCCCTAGTAGCATGATGTAACTTCTCTCCCCTAGTAGCATGATGTAACTTCTCTCACCTAGTAGCATGATGTAACTTCTCTCACCTAGTAGCATGATGTAACTTCTCTCCCCTAGTAGCATGATGTAACTTCTCTCACCTAGTAGCATGATGTAACTTCTCTCACCTAGTAGCATGATGTAACTTCTCTCACCTAGTAGCATGATGTAACTTCTCTCACCTAGTAGCATGATGTAACTTCTCTCCCCTAGTAGCATGATGTAACTTCTCTCACCTAGTAGCATGATGTAACTTCTCTCACCTAGTAGCATGATGTAACTTCTCTCACCTAGTAGCATGATGTAACTTCTCTCCCCTAGTAGCATGATGTAACTTCTCTCACCTAGTAGCATGATGTAACTTCTCTCACCTAGTAGCATGATGTAACTTCTCTCACCTAGTAGCATGATGTAACTTCTCTCCCCTAGTAGCATGATGTAACTTCTCTCACCTAGTAGCATGATGTAACTTCTCTCACCTAGTAGCATGATGTAACTTCTCTCACCTAGTAGCATGATGTAACTTCTCTCCCCTAGTAGCATGATGTAACTTCTCTCACCTAGTAGCATGATGTAACTTCTCTCCCCTAGTAGCATGATGTAACTTCTCTCCCCTAGTAGCATGATGTAACTTCTCTCACCTAGTAGCATGATGTAACTTCTCTCCCCTAGTAGCATGATGTAACTTCTCTCACCTAGTAGCATGATGTAACTTCTCTCACCTAGTAGCATGATGTAACTTCTCTCCCCTAGTAGCATGATGTAACTTCTCTCCCCTAGTAGCATGATGTAACTTCTCTCACCTAGTAGCATGATGTAACTTCTCTCACCTAGTAGCATGATGTAACTTCTCTCACCTAGTAGCATGATGTAACTTCTCTCCCCTAGTAGCATGATGTAACTTCTCTCACCTAGTAGCATGATGTAACTTCTCTCACCTAGTAGCATGATGTAACTTCTCTCCCCTAGTAGCATGATGTAACTTCTCTCCCCTAGTAGCATGATGTAACTTCTCTCCCCTAGTAGCATGATGTAACTTCTCTCCCCTAGTAGCATGATGTAACTTCTCTCACCTAGTAGCATGATGTAACTTCTCTCCCCTAGTAGCATGATGTAACTTCTCTCCCCTAGTAGCATGATGTAACTTCTCTCACCTAGTAGCATGATGTAACTTCTCTCACCTAGTAGCATGATGTAACTTCTCTCACCTAGTAGCATGATGTAACTTCTCTCCCCTAGTAGCATGATGTAACTTCTCTCCCCTAGTAGCATGATGTAACTTCTCTCACCTAGTAGCATGATGTAACTTCTCTCACCTAGTAGCATGATGTAACTTCTCTCCCCTAGTAGCATGATGTAACTTCTCTCCCCTAGTAGCATGATGTAACTTCTCTCACCTAGTAGCATGATGTAACTTCTCTCACCTAGTAGCATGATGTAACTTCTCTCACCTAGTAGCATGATGTAACTTCTCTCACCTAGTAGCATGGTGTAACTTCTCTCACCTAGTAGCATGATGTAACTTCTCTCACCTAGTAGCATGATGTAACTTCTCTCACCTAGTAGCATGATGTAACTTCTCTCACCTAGTAGCATGATGTAACTTCTCTCACCTAGTAGCATGATGTAACTTCTCTCACCTAGTAGCATGATGTAACTTCTCTCACCTAGTAGCATGATGTAACTTCTCTCACCTAGTAGCATGATGTAACTTCTCTCACCTAGTAGCATGATGTAACTTCTCTCACCTAGTAGCATGATGTAACTTCTCTCCCCTAGTAGCATGGTGTAACTTCTCTCACCTAGTAGCATGATGTAACTTCTCTCACCTAGTAGCATGATGTAACTTCTCTCACCTAGTAGCATGATGTAACTTCTCTCACCTAGTAGCATGATGTAACTTCTCTCACCTAGTAGCATGATGTAACTTCTCTCCCCTAGTAGCATGATGTAACTTCTCTCACCTAGTAGCATGACGTAACTTCTCTCACCTAGTAGCATGATGTAACTTCTCTCCCCTAGTAGCATGATGTAACTTCTCTCACCTAGTAGCATGATGTAACTTCTCTCACCTAGTAGCATGATGTAACTTCTCTCCCCTAGTAGCATGATGTAACTTCTCTCACCTAGTAGCATGATGTAACTTCTCTCACCTAGTAGCATGATGTAACTTCTCTCCCCTAGTAGCATGATGTAACTTCTCTCACCTAGTAGCATGATGTAACTTCTCTCCCCTAGTAGCATGATGTAACTTCTCTCACCTAGTAGCATGATGTAACTTCTCTCCCCTAGTAGCATGATGTAACTTCTCTCACCTAGTAGCATGATGTAACTTCTCTCACCTAGTAGCATGATGTAACTTCTCTCCCCTAGTAGCATGATGTAACTTCTCTCCCCTAGTAGCATGACGTAACTTCTCTCCCCTAGTAGCATGATGTAACTTCTCTCACCTAGTAGCATGATGTAACTTCTCTCACCTAGTAGCATGATGTAACTTCTCTCACCTAGTAGCATGATGTAACTTCTCTCACCTAGTAGCATGATGTAACTTCTCTCACCTAGTAGCATGATGTAACTTCTCTCACCTAGTAGCATGATGTAACTTCTCTCACCTAGTAGCATGATGTAACTTCTCTCCCCTAGTAGCATGATGTAACTTCTCTCACCTAGTAGCATGATGTAACTTCTCTCCCCTAGTAGCATGATGTAACTTCTCTCACCTAGTAGCATGATGTAACTTCTCTCACCTAGTAGCATGATGTAACTTCTCTCCCCTAGTAGCATGATGTAACTTCTCTCCCCTAGTAGCATGATGTAACTTCTCTCCCCTAGTAGCATGATGTAACTTCTCTCACCTAGTAGCATGATGTAACTTCTCTCACCTAGTAGCATGATGTAACTTCTCTCACCTAGTAGCATGATGTAACTTCTCTCCCCTAGTAGCATGATGTAACTTCTCTCACCTAGTAGCATGATGTAACTTCTCTCCCCTAGTAGCATGATGTAACTTCTCTCACCTAGTAGCATGATGTAACTTCTCTCACCTAGTAGCATGATGTAACTTCTCTCACCTAGTAGCATGATGTAACTTCTCTCACCTAGTAGCATGATGTAACTTCTCTCACCTAGTAGCATGATGTAACTTCTCTCCCCTAGTAGCATGATGTAACTTCTCTCCCCTAGTAGCATGATGTAACTTCTCTCACCTAGTAGCATGATGTAACTTCTCTCCCCTAGTAGCATGATGTAACTTCTCTCACCTAGTAGCATGATGTAACTTCTCTCACCTAGTAGCATGATGTAACTTCTCTCCCCTAGTAGCATGATGTAACTTCTCTCACCTAGTAGCATGATGTAACTTCTCTCACCTAGTAGCATGATGTAACTTCTCTCCCCTAGTAGCATGATGTAACTTCTCTCACCTAGTAGCATGATGTAACTTCTCTCACCTAGTAGCATGATGTAACTTCTCTCCCCTAGTAGCATGATGTAACTTCTCTCCCCTAGTAGCATGATGTAACTTCTCTCCCCTAGTAGCATGATGTAACTTCTCTCACCTAGTAGCATGATGTAACTTCTCTCACCTAGTAGCATGATGTAACTTCTCTCACCTAGTAGCATGATGTAACTTCTCTCACCTAGTAGCATGATGTAACTTCTCTCCCCTAGTAGCATGATGTAACTTCTCTCCCCTAGTAGCATGATGTAACTTCTCTCACCTAGTAGCATGATGTAACTTCTCTCCCCTAGTAGCATGATGTAACTTCTCTCCCCTAGTAGCATGATGTAACTTCTCTCCCCTAGTAGCATGATGTAACTTCTCTCACCTAGTAGCATGATGTAACTTCTCTCCCCTAGTAGCATGATGTAACTTCTCTCCCCTAGTAGCATGATGTAACTTCTCTCACCTAGTAGCATGATGTAACTTCTCTCACCTAGTAGCATGATGTAACTTCTCTCACCTAGTAGCATGATGTAACTTCTCTCACCTAGTAGCATGGGGCTGTTAGCTGATGCTACCCCATGATAAGCAGTGGTCCCTTTGCCAAAGGCAGGGGCGCAACATATTTATCTTGTCTATACTGTTGGAGAGACGCAGCGCTGCGGCGCTAGACCAACGCTCCATCAAATATTACATTTTTTTTACATTTTAGTCATTTAGCAGAAGCTCTTATCCAGAGCGACTTACAGTTAGTGCATACATTATTTTATATTTTTTATACTGGCCCCCCATGGGAATCGAACCCACAACCCTGGCGTTGCAAACGCCATGCTCTACCAACTGAGCTACATCCCTGTCGGTCATTCCCTCCCCTAGACGACACTGGGCCAATTGTGCGCCACCCCGTGGGTCTCCCGGTCGCGGCCGGCTACGACAGAGCCTGGATACGAACCAGGATTAGACCACTGCGCCACTCGGGAGGATGTATATATAGTTAACATAAATGATGTAGCCTTCAGTAGAAAGAGTAGTAGCCTGTGTGCTTTTTCTGTAGCCCATAGACCGGAGACCAAATGTATTACAATGTCACGAGACACTTTTTAAATCATTAACGTATTAATGAGGAGAGAGAGAGCAGGAGAAAGTCAACCCAAAAGGCCAGCGGGCAGACATCAGCTTTACAGAGACGGAGGCGTAATCAAACAGAGGTGGACAGCAAATGGTGCTGAACGTAATTCATTTCAACAATTGTCTTCATTTTTATTCCACTTCACTAACAACAATGGAAGTTACATTCTATCTGCAATATTAAAGCTGATCTATTACAACAACAATTGGGCTTTTTTGGAGCCTATTTCTTCCCATTCCCTGCCTGTTTGACAGACCCTATTATGCTATCCATAGATGTGTCAGTATAGATAATATAAAGGGTTCTATAACAATGTTTAACTCCGTGATGCCTTATGCTAGAAACAAGCTTTAACATGCGCACAAAAGACATGACTGATCCATATGGGGATATATATTGATTCGTCTCGATGACATTCTGAAGCTGAGCTGCGGCCCTCCATTTTCGAGGAGACAAACAATTTTTACTTTGCTATTCTGTCTCTATTAATTGAGCTTTTCGCTTTCTGAAAAGAGAAGATGTTTAAATCCAGGGAAGCACTTCTGTTGTTTGGGATAAGAAACCGACGAGTAGCCAGCAGTTGAAGCTTAACTTTTTCTGCGTGAGGTCGAGTCTCTGTCTGGGTGGAAAGGTACCTTTTGAAAGTGCCATGCTTAGATTCATAAGGAGGTCTAAT
Source organism: Coregonus lavaretus (assembly GCF_964263955.1). Taxonomy (NCBI): domain Eukaryota; kingdom Metazoa; phylum Chordata; class Actinopteri; order Salmoniformes; family Salmonidae; genus Coregonus; species Coregonus lavaretus. The sequence continues at coordinate 365,946 of NC_140008.1, forward strand.
ATTTAATTATTAGCAAAAATGGCAACCGTTTCGTTGCAAACAAGACACCCTGGTTTGACATTGGAGAAATATGGTAAGAATGCCTATTACTCTGTCCATTCTTCCCTGACACTTCTATTTTCATTATCCACTTCTCTTTTGAGACTGTTTCAGAGCAACCGTTTCTGTTGATTGCAAGCTGCTCTCCCCCAATCAACGCACAAAGAAATATAAGAAACGAATTTAACAGAGACATTGGTGATTTTATCAGTGTAATCAGAAAAACTCGAGGACCTCCGTTCAAGAGAGAATACTGTTGTAGAAAGAAGGAGACTTTATAAACCGCTGGGGTTGTAGGCTTATTCGCTACAGCTCTCCTCATGTTGTTCCTGAGCCAACAGAACAGGAGGCAGGTACCGTGGCTCCGTAGGACATAGGCTATAAGGTGAGTCAAAAGGAACGCACAACAATCATTCACAGGGGCAACATAGCGAACATAACAAATACAACTATTTATTATGGATTCTCGTGACATTACGTTGGCATACGCTACGCAGTGTATGGGAATTGACGCTCTCTACTCGCACCACATTTTGACGCCGTTGACTGCGTCTCTCTGTGTGGTTTCGGCGTAAAGGGAGGATGCGAGAACACTTCTTCGGTTCTCCTAGAAAAACAAGAAAGTGCGGCAATAGTATCGTTTGTCCTTTTTGAGACGCCATAGCCAAAATAGTCAGCGCCGCTTGTCAACAGTTGAGTCCGTCGCCGGCTGCGACCGGGAGACCCATGGGCGGCCAATCAGCGTCGTCCAGGGTAGGGAAGGGAATGGCCGGCAGGGATGTAGCTCAGTTGGTAGAGCATGGCGTTTGCAACGCCAGGGTTGTGGGTTCGATTCCCACGGGGGGCCAGTATGGAAAAAATAATGTATGCACTCACTAACTGTAAATCGCTCTGGATAAGAGCGTCTGCTAAATAACTAAAATGTAAAATAAAAGCCATCACAACCAAAGGATGCTTCATTGACCACATGATAGTCTGGATAAAACATGGAAAATATTTTCCAGAATAATGTTTTTGAAATGACATATTGGTTTACAATAAGGATACATTGTAATGCAATGCAATATGTATTATTTATTTAATGTAGCTAATAATGATGGACTGTTGTATTGTTCTATTGTATCTAATGTATCCCATCTCATTCCAATCACTTCCTTTCAGTTCAGTGTCCAGCTAGAACCCAACTCAAGATTGCTCTCCAATCCGGCAACCGGGGACATGTGAGGACATCGCTGCACCGTCAACCCGACGTCTGCATTGGGCCGTGCAGCATTTATGGTGATACGGCCTCTGCAGAAGTCAGGGCGTTCATACTTCTGGCGCTTCGCGGAGCAGCACAGAGCTGTTGTGAAGGAAGTTGGCAAGGAAGTGAGTTTGTGTTTATACAGGACCTCCCGCCCCCACCTAACATCAACCAATCATGTCAATGCAGAGCCCTCCGGGAGGCGGGGCAGTGCAGTACAGAGCTCAACCTGGCCTCCGCGGCTCCGCACCCACCATATGGAGCATCCGACCACATTATCGGCATCAAGGCCTATTCAACTGCTGTCAATGCATTTAATACACACACTGCCCTTAATCATACATTATACTGTACATGCCATTGAAGATTATTAAATAATGACAATTATCTCAAACAGTATATGTGTTGAAAAAAGTAACATTGGTATGACAATTGAAAAACACTAGTATTCACCACAACAGGGCCAACTGAGCTAGTTAATAAGCAGGTTGTAGCTGTGTGTGTTTGTGTGAGCAGCTGACCTGTGAATCTATCCCCAACAACCAAAAAACTGCAGAAATAAAAGGTCTGGAACAAAACCAGCAATTCCGGCAGTTTATGAGTCATTTTAATGCCAGATATAGGTAGTATTTTCCATGTACTGTCGGTGTTGGCCTTATTAATGTTATCAAAACTAGTAGAAACAACTCAATCAAACCAAGCTGTGCAGACTTAATTCATTACATAAGCAGCACTCCCAGTGTCAGCATAATAGAACATGGGACAAACCCTTCCCCATCAATGATCAAGACGCAGTGCAATATGGAAAAGCTTTGATAATGTCGCTAGGTTTACAACATGTCCAAATGCTCTAGTAATAAGTGACTAAGTTGTATTGTAATAGAAGGATGGCTCAGCATCACCAACGCACAGCACTGGGCATAGAGAGCGCAGTAAACAGAGTGCTGTCAGTATGGATCCACGTCTGAACGAATTGTCTTACGTCAGGTGGCGTCACTCCTACGCAACGCTCGTCCCTCAACAGACGATAGGCGGAATCGTCACGCTATCTGACGTAAGACAATGGGTCTGAACCCACAGAGTTGGTTGGATCTGGAGCCTGTAGGCTACATATCTCTCAGTGGGTAGGAGGCTTTACATAGGCTACACTAGACTAGACTCTAGGGGGTAGGAGGCTACACTAGACTAGACTCTAGGGGGTAGGAGGCTACACTAGACTAGACTCTAGGGGGTAGGAGGCTACACTAGACTAGACTCTAGGGGGTAGGAGGCTACACTAGACTAGACTCTAGGGGGTAGGAGGCTACACTAGACTAGACTCTAGGGGGTAGGAGGCTACACTAGACTCAGGGGAAGTTAAGTGTCCTCTAAGGTCTTACTATGCAGCACTGTCTGTCTGCAACGTCACGCTGAGCATGTCAAGGTTCTGGCACTGGGTCAAGCATTCAGATATACATTTACATTTTAGTCATTTAACAGACGCTCTTATCCAGAGTGCATACATTATTTTTTTATTTTTCATACTGACCCCCCGTGGGAATCGAACCCACAACCCTGGCATTGCAAACGCCATGCTCTACCAACTGAGCTACATCCCTGCCGGCCATTCCCTCCCCTACCCTGGACGACGCTGGGCCAATTGTGCGCCGCCCCATGGGTCTCCCGGTCGCGGCCGCTGGATTCGAACCATAAAACAACATCATTTAAACAAACACAACTATACATGAAGCCATGACATAGTTTCATGTAAGTAACACATATCACAAACACACTTCACAATCAATGTTGCCTGTTGTAAACTGCATTTTAATCAGAGTACTGCTTTGGTGCACATTTAAACAGCGTACTGCTTTGGCTGGTTCTTGAGGCTCAGAGATCTCTCTGTCTGTGAGATCACATGTGCTGCTCTGTTGTTCAGCAGTCTGCATTCATGAAGGATGTCTGTAGGGAGACCAGAATCAGTGGTTAGTTACATTTCCTCCAAGATCGTCGAACCCTAAATCAGGCATTAGGAAGACTGGAAGCTAGTCAAACTAACAGTATTGTATTAGTTCCACATACAGTCCATTTAAAGGGATACTTTGGGATGTTGGCAATGAGGCCCTTTACTTCCCCAGAGTCAGATGAACTGGTGGACACCATTTTAATGTCTCTGTGTCCAGTATGAAGGAAGTTTCTAGCATTGGCTCGCGAACCTACCTGTAACTTCCTTCATACTGGACACAGAGACATTAAAATGGTATCCACCGGTTCATCTGACTCTGGAAACTACCTCAAATGGTGTCCACCGGTTCATCTGACTCTGGAAACTACCTCAAATGGTGTCCACCGGTTCATCTGACTCTGGAAACTACCTCAAATGGTATCCACTGGTTCATCTGACTCTGGAAACTACCTCAAATGGTATCCACCGGTTCATCTGACTCTGGAAACTACCTCAAATGGTATCCACCGGTTCATCTGACTCTGGAAACTACCTCAAATGGTGTCCACCGGTTCATCTGACTCTGGAAACTACCTCAAATGGTATCCACCGGTTCATCTGACTCTGGAAACTACCTCAAATGGTATCCACCGGTTCATCTGACTCTGGGGAAGTAGATAAAGGGCCTGATTGCCAACATCCTGAAGTATCCCTTTAAACATTTACATTTTATTAATTTAGCAGACACTCTTCTCCAGAGCGACTTACAGTAGTGAGTGCATATGAATGTTAAGTATGAAAAGGTATATGTAACATTTTATAACAACATAATATGGATTAATTAACCATTGAACTGTTTGTAGGCCTCGTCTATAATGGCGTTGTTGGATCTCTTGATCTCCCAGAAGTCGTTGTCGACCCAGGTCTTACAGTCAGGCAGCTCTGGTAGCTGGCCATTCCTATAGAAACCAGCTGAACAGGGACATAAGAGGACATTCTGGGTCAAACACTATTTTACCATTTTCAAATATACAGTGCCTTCAGAAAGGATTCACACCCCTTGACTTTTTCCACATTTTGTTGTGTTACAGCCTGAATTTAAAATGGATGAAATGTTGATTTTTTTTTGTCTCTGGCCTACACACAAGACCCCATAATGTCAAAGTGGAATTATGTTTTTATACATTTTTACAAATTAATAAAAAATGGAAAGCTGAAATGTCTTGAGTCAATAAGTATTCAACCCCTTTGTTATGACAACGCCTCGTAAAGAAGGGCAGCTATTGGTAGATGGGTAAAAAAAAAGCAGACATTGAATATCCCTTTGAGCAAGTTATTTATTACACTTTGGGTGGTGTATCAATACACCCAGTCACTACAAAGATACAGGTGTCCTTCCTAACTCAGTTGCCGGAGAGGAAGGAAACTGCTCAGGGATGTCACCATGAGGCCAATGGTGACTTTAAAACAGTTACAGAGTTTAATGGCTGTGATAGGAGAAAACTGAGGATGGATCCACAACATTGTAGTTACTCCACAACACTAACCCAATTGACAGAGTGAAAAGAAGGAAGCCTGTACAGAATAAAAATATTTAAAAACATGCATCCTAGCACTGAAGTAAAATGTGGCAAAACAATTAACTTTTTGTTCTGAATACAGTGTTATGTTTGGGGCAAATCCAATACAACACATTACTGAGTACCACTCTTCATATTTTAAAGCATAGTGGTGGCTGCATCATGTTATGGGTATGCTTGTAATCATTAAGAACTGGGGAGTTTTTCAGGATAAGTAAGAAACCGAATGGAGCTAAGCACAGGCAAAATTCTAGAGGAAAACCTGGTTCAGTCTGCTTGCTTTCCACCAGACACTGGGAGATGAATTCACCTTTCAGCAGGACAATAACCTAAAACACAAGGCCAAATATACACTGGAGTTGCTTACCAAGAAGACAGTGAATGTTCCTGAGTGGCCGAGTTACAGTTTTGACTTAAATCTGCTTGACAATCTATGGCAAGACCTGAAAATGGCTGTCTAGCAATGATCAACAACCAACTTGACAGAGCTTGAAGAATAATGGGCAAAAATATTGTACAATCCAGGTGTGCAAAGCTCTTAGAGACTTACCCAGAAAGACGCACAGCTGTAATCACTGTCAAAGGTCATTCTTACATGCATTGACTCAGGGGTGTGAAAATGAGATATTTCTAAGATTTCTAAAAACATGTTTTGACTTTGTCCTCATGGGGTATTGTGTGTATATTTAAACTATTTTGAATTCAGGCTGTAACAACATGTGGAATAAGTCAAGGGGTATGAATACTTTCTGAAGGAACTGTAGCTTCAGCAAAGAGCGATTTCAATATTGCTTTTTATTGAACCATTATTTAACTAGACAAGTCAGTTAAGAACAAATTCTTATTTACAATGACGGCCTACCAAAAGGCAAAAGGCCTCCTGCGGGGACGTCCTATATATAGGACAAAACACACATCACGACAAGAGAGACACCAAAACACTACATAAAGAGAGACACCACAACACTACATAAAGAGAGACCAACAACACTACATAAAGAGAGACGCCACAACACTACATAAAGAGAGACGCCACAACACTACATAAAGAGAGACACCACAACACTACATAAAGAGAGACACCACAACACTACATAAAGAGACACCACAACACTACATAAAGAGAGACGCCACAACACTACATAAAGAGAGACGCCACAACACTACATAAAGAGAGACGCCACAACACTACATAAAGAGGGACACCACAACACTACATAAAGAGAGACACCACAACACTACATAAAGAGAGACACCACAACACTACATAAAGAGAGACGCCACAACACTACATAAAGAGAGACGCCACAACACTACATAAAGAGAGACACCACAACACTACATAAAGAGAGACACCACAACACTACATAAAGAGAGACGCCACAACACTACATAAAGAGAGAGAGACACCACAACACTACATAGAGACACCACAACACTACATAAAGAGAGACACCACAACACTACATAAAGAGAGACGCCACAACACTACATAAAGAGAGACACCACAACACTACATAAAGAGAGACGCCACAACACTACATAAAGAGAGACGCCACAACACTACATAAAGAGAGACGCCACAACACTACATAAAGAGAGACACCACAACACTACATAAAGAGAGACCTAAGACAACAACACAGCATGGCAGCAACACATGACAACAACATGGCAGCAGCACAACATGGCAGCAGCACAACATGGCAGCAGCACAAAACATGGTACAACTATTATTGGGCAACAGACAACAGCACAAAGGCAAGAAGGTAGAGACAACAATACATTTGGCTGCTCAAAAGCGTAATCTAAAATCGAGTCAAAGAGATGCAAATATACAATATATACAATGTTCTGAAAATGTCTAATAGTTTCAAGCTAACTGAAATAAATACCTTTGATAGTTTCATCAATGTCTTTGCATAATTGATATAAGTCACTCCCACGTCCAACCACTCTTTCACCTAAAACAGAGCAGTGAGCAGGAAAAATACTTGTTACTTGACAAACAACAGACTAGAAAACCTTTAATGAAACATGTTATTAATATAAATGTCTCACCGTCCAACACTCTGATGTTTGGGAACATCTCCAGAAGAATGTTTCTGTAGGACAAGTTCTTACACACTAAAAACCCAACCAGATTATGTCAGTATATATGTTTTGAACTTGAAGCATGAATAGTTTCTAAAAAACCACCTAAATGTAATGGAATGACTGACCTGGGTTGGTGTAGTTATAGGTGTTGTCTTTCAGGCGAATATTCTCCAGCTTCCTCAACGACTGAAGGCAGTGGATGTTGTCAATACTGTTGATTAAAAACAAAGACAACTTTAATACGCAAAACAGTCTCAAGACTGATCATTCTAAAGTGAGATGTTTTAAGACAATTAATGATGCCTAACCATACCATTCACATTGTAAGAATGACCTGTTAATAGACCTGTTAATAGACCTGTTAATAGACCTGTTAATAGACCTGTTAATATACCTGTTATTAGACCTGTTATTAGACCTGTTAATAGACCTGTTAATAGACCTGTTAATAGACCTGTTAATAGACCTGTTAATAGACCTGTTAATAGACCTGTTAATAGACCTGTTAATAGACCTGTTATTAGACCTGTTATTAGACCTGTTATTAGACCTGTTATTAGACCTGTTAATAGACCTGTTAATAGACCTGTTATTAGACCTGTTAATAGACCTGTTATTAGACCTGTTAATAGACCTGTTAATAGACCTGTTATTAGACCTGTTATTAGACCTGTTAATAGATGACATCACAGTACTGTAGATAGTAAATACATATTTACCTGGATATGACATCACAGTACTGTAAATAGTAAATACATATTTACCTGGATATGACATCACAGTACTGTAAATAGTAAATACATATTTACCTGGATATGACATCACAGTACTGTAAATAGTAAATACATATTTACCTGAATATGATATCACAGTACTGTAAATAGTAAATACATATTTACCTGGATATGACATCACAGTACTGTAGATAGTAAATACATATTTACCTGGATATGACATCACAGTACTGTAGATAGTAAATACATATTTACCTGGATATGACATCACAGTACTGTAGATAGTAAATACATATTTACCTGGATATGACATCACAGTACTGTAGATAGTAAATACATATTTACCTGGATATGACATCACAGTACTGTAAATAGTAAATACATATTTACCTGGATATGAGGTTTCCAGCCACATTTATGCTCTGTAAACTGTCACAGCTGGAAATGGCTTCTGGAAGCAGACAAAACACAAAAACATTTAAAGCTGGAATCGTTCACGGGGAAACTGCCATGTCCGTTTGGAATATTACAACAACAAAGAGGTTACTGCAAACAGCGACCCATGCTGCGTGACGCTCCTCACCTCGGTTCGTCCACACAACAAAAACAATAAAGGCGGTGGGGGCAACCAGTGGCGCTGTTTCCCCTACTATGGATTCCATCTTTAAAGACACGTATGTGCATACCATCACAGTGGACCACCAATCTGACATCTCCACACACATCACACTTGATTTATACTATATCTGTATTGTAATAGCACAATGGAAACAGTGAACGAATGCATCCCATGACAGTTTCACATGCAGCTGTGGAAACAGTGAACGAATGCATCCCATGACAGTTTCACATGCAGTTGTGTATTGTAATATTCTGTACCTAAGTTAGAGATCCTGTTGGCTGACACATTGAGTATCTTTAGTAGTCTCAGAGAGGAGAGAGGACCCAGGTTAGTGATGTTGTTACCAGACAGATCCAGTCTCTCCAGATTGATACACTCCCCGATACAGCCTAGATCATAGATCCCTGGAGGACAGACAATCACAGGACAGGCCCTCTTGTTACAAAACCTTCACAACCAGCTGATACTGCAGCACACCACCACTGGCCTTACAATGAAGCTACAATATCAAGCTGGCAACAAGCTATGAACCCTCATGATGTGAAGCAGCCAAGATGCGATGACAACAACAGACTGTCCTAGCGAGCGTCTGGTTCTGGTTAGATTACAAGCTGACAATGATGTAATCTGATTTTACCGAGACCTCGGAGCTTCAGGAACAGAATAGATTCCAGATCAAACTCTCCGGTCCGGGACTTCAGCAGCACCGCCGTCACCGTGGAGACTCTCTCGGTTTCTGGGATATAAAGGGGGAGAAGAAGAACATACAACTAGTTAACCTGTCTATCGTAGTCAGAGTACTAGTTAACCTGTCTATTGTAGTCAGAGAGTGGAGGATGTCTGCTCTGGAACACCACTAGTTAACCTGTCTATTGTAGTCAGAGAGTGGAGGATGTCTGCTCTGGAACACCACTAGTTAACCTGTCTATTGTAGTCAGAGTGGAGGATGTCTGCTCTGGAACACCACTAGTTAACCTGTCTATTGTAGTCAGACTGGAGGATGTCTGCTCTGGAACACCACTAGTTAACCTGTCTATTGTAGTCAGAGTGGAGGATGTCTGCTCTGGAACACCACTAGTTAACCTGTCTATTGTAGTCAGAGAGTGGAGGATGTCTGCTCTGGAACACCACTAGTTAACCTGTCTATTGTAGTCAGAGTGGAGGATGTCTGCTCTGGAACACCACTAGTTAACCTGTCTATTGTAGTCAGAGTGGAGGATGTCTGCTCTGGAACACCACTAGTTAACCTGTCTATTGTAGTCAGAGTGGAGGATGTCTGCTCTGGAACACCACTAGTTAACCTGTCTATTGTAGTCAGAGTGGAGGATGTCTGCTCTGGAACACCACTAGTTAACCTGTCTATTGTAGTCAGAGTGGAGGATGTCTGCTCTGGAACACCACTAGTTAACCTGTCTATTGTAGTCAGAGTGGAGGATGTCTGCTCTGGAACACCACTAGTTAACCTGTCTATTGTAGTCAGAGTGGAGGATGTCTGCTCTGGAACACCACTAGTTAACCTGTCTATTGTAGTCAGAGAGTGGAGGATGTCTGCTCTGGAACACCACTAGTTAACCTGTCTATTGTAGTCAGAGTGGAGGATGTCTGCTCTGGAACACCACTAGTTAACCTGTCTATTGTAGTCAGAGTGGAGGATGTCTGCTCTGGAACACCACTAGTTAACCTGTCTATTGTAGTCAGAGAGTGGAGGATGTCTGCTCTGGAACACCACTAGTTAACCTGTCTATTGTAGTCAGAGTGGAGGATGTCTGCTCTGGAACACCACTAGTTAACCTGTCTATCGTAGTCAGAGTGGAGGATGTCTGCTCTGGAACACCACTAGTTAACCTGTCTATTGTAGTCAGAGTGGAGGATGTCTGCTCTGGAACACCACTAGTTAACCTGTCTATTGTAGTCAGAGTGGAGGATGTCTGCTCTGGAACACCACTAGTTAACCTGTCTATTGTAGTCAGAGTGGAGGATGTCTGCTCTGGAACACCACTAGTTAACCTGTCTATTGTAGTCAGAGAGTGGAGGATGTCTGCTCTGGAACACCACTAGTTAACCTGTCTATTGTAGTCAGAGTGGAGGATGTCTGCTCTGGAACACCACTAGTTAACCTGTCTATTGTAGTCAGAGTGGAGGATGTCTGCTCTGGAACACCACTAGTTAACCTGTCTATTGTAGTCAGAGTGGAGGATGTCTGCTCTGGAACACCACTAGTTAACCTGTCTATTGTAGTCAGAGTGGAGGATGTCTGCTCTGGAACACCACTAGTTAACCTGTCTATTGTAGTCAGAGTGGAGGATGTCTGCTCTGGAACACCACTAGTTAACCTGTCTATTGTAGTCAGAGTGGAGGATGTCTGCTCTGGAACACCACTAGTTAACCTGTCTATTGTAGTCAGAGTGGAGGATGTCTGCTCTGGAACACCACTAGTTAACCTGTCTATTGTAGTCAGAGTGGAGGATGTCTGCTCTGGAACACCACTAGTTAACCTGTCTATTGTAGTCAGAGAGTGGAGGATGTCTGCTCTGGAACACCACTAGTTAACCTGTCTATTGTAGTCAGAGAGTGGAGGATGTCTGCTCTGGAACACCACTAGTTAACCAGTCTATTGTAGTCAGAGAGTGGAGGATGTCTGCTCTGGAACACCACTAGTTAACCAGTCTATTGTAGTCAGAGAGTGGAGGATGTCTGCTCTGGAACACCACTAGTTAACCTGTCTATTGTAGTCAGAGAGTGGAGGATGTCTGCTCTGGAACACCACTAGTTAACCTGTCTATTGTAGTCAGAGTGGAGGATGTCTGCTCTGGAACACCACTAGTTAACCTGTCTATTGTAGTCAGAGTGGAGGATGTCTGCTCTGGAACACCACTAGTTAACCTGTCTATTGTAGTCAGAGTGGAGGATGTCTGCTCTGGAACACCACTAGTTAACCTGTCTATTGTAGTCAGAGTGGAGGATGTCTGCTCTGGAACACCACTAGTTAACCTGTCTATTGTAGTCAGAGTGGAGGATGTCTGCTCTGGAACACCACTAGTTAACCTGTCTATTGTAGTCAGAGTGGAGGATGTCTGCTCTGGAACACCACTAGTTAACCTGTCTATTGTAGTCAGAGTGGAGGATGTCTGCTCTGGAACACCACTAGTTAACCTGTCTATTGTAGTCAGAGTGGAGGATGTCTGCTCTGGAACACCACTAGTTAACCTGTCTATTGTAGTCAGAGTGGAGGATGTCTGCTCTGGAACACCACTAGTTAACCTGTCTATTGTAGTCAGAGAGTGGAGGATGTCTGCTCTGGAACACCACTAGTTAACCTGTCTATTGTAGTCAGAGTGGAGGATGTCTGCTCTGGAACACCACTAGTTAACCTGTCTATTGTAGTCAGAGTGGAGGATGTCTGCTCTGGAACACCACTAGTTAACCTGTCTATTGTAGTCAGAGTGGAGGATGTCTGCTCTGGAACACCACTAGTTAACCTGTCTATTGTAGTCAGAGAGTGGAGGATGTCTGCTCTGGAACACCACTAGTTAACCTGTCTATTGTAGTCAGAGAGTGGAGGATGTCTGCTCTGGAACACCACTAGTTAACCTGTCTATTGTAGTCAGAGAGTGGAGGATGTCTGCTCTGGAACACCACTAGTTAACCTGTCTATTGTAGTCAGAGTGGAGGATGTCTGCTCTGGAACACCACTAGTTAACCTGTCTATTGTAGTCAGAGTGGAGGATGTCTGCTCTGGAACACCACTAGTTAACCTGTCTATTGTAGTCAGAGAGTGGAGGATGTCTGCTCTGGAACACCACTAGTTAACCTGTCTATTGTAGTCAGAGTGGAGGATGTCTGCTCTGGAACACCACTAGTTAACCTGTCTATTGTAGTCAGAGTGGAGGATGTCTGCTCTGGAACACCACTAGTTAACCTGTCTATTGTAGTCAGAGAGTGGAGGATGTCTGCTCTGGAACACCACTAGTTAACCTGTCTATTGTAGTCAGAGAGTGGAGGATGTCTGCTCTGGAACACCACTAGTTAACCTGTCTATTGTAGTCAGAGAGTGGAGGATGTCTGCTCTGGAACACCACTAGTTAACCTGTCTATTGTAGTCAGAGTGGAGGATGTCTGCTCTGGAACACCACTAGTTAACCTGTCTATTGTAGTCAGAGAGTGGAGGATGTCTGCTCTGGAACACCACTAGTTAACCTGTCTATTGTAGTCAGAGTGGAGGATGTCTGCTCTGGAACACCACTAGTTAACCTGTCTATTGTAGTCAGAGTGGAGGATGTCTGCTCTGGAACACCACTAGTTAACCTGTCTATTGTAGTCAGAGAGTGGAGGATGTCTGCTCTGGAACACCACTAGTTAACCTGTCTATTGTAGTCAGAGTGGAGGATGTCTGCTCTGGAACACCACTAGTTAACCTGTCTATTGTAGTCAGAGTGGAGGATGTCTGCTCTGGAACACCACTAGTTAACCTGTCTATTGTAGTCAGAGAGTGGAGGATGTCTGCTCTGGAACACCACTAGTTAACCTGTCTATTGTAGTCAGAGTGGAGGATGTCTGCTCTGGAACACCACTAGTTAACCTGTCTATTGTAGTCAGAGTGGAGGATGTCTGCTCTGGAACACCACTAGTTAACCTGTCTATTGTAGTCAGAGTGGAGGATGTCTGCTCTGGAACACCACTAGTTAACCTGTCTATTGTAGTCAGAGTGGAGGATGTCTGCTCTGGAACACCACTAGTTAACCTGTCTATTGTAGTCAGAGTGGAGGATGTCTGCTCTGGAACACCACTAGTTAACCTGTCTATTGTAGTCAGAGTGGAGGATGTCTGCTCTGGAACACCACTAGTTAACCTGTCTATTGTAGTCAGAGTGGAGGATGTCTGCTCTGGAACACCACTAGTTAACCTGTCTATTGTAGTCAGAGTGGAGGATGTCTGCTCTGGAACACCACTAGTTAACCTGTCTATTGTAGTCAGAGTGGAGGATGTCTGCTCTGGAACACCACTAGTTAACCTGTCTATTGTAGTCAGAGTGGAGGATGTCTGCTCTGGAACACCACTAGTTAACCTGTCTATTGTAGTCAGAGAGTGGAGGATGTCTGCTCTGGAACACCACTAGTTAACCTGTCTATTGTAGTCAGAGTGGAGGATGTCTGCTCTGGAACACCACTAGTTAACCTGTCTATTGTAGTCAGAGTGGAGGATGTCTGCTCTGGAACACCACTAGTTAACCTGTCTATTGTAGTCAGAGTGGAGGATGTCTGCTCTGGAACACCACTAGTTAACCTGTCTATTGTAGTCAGAGTGGAGGATGTCTGCTCTGGAACACCACTAGTTAACCTGTCTATTGTAGTCAGAGTGGAGGATGTCTGCTCTGGAACACCACTAGTTAACCTGTCTATTGTAGTCAGAGAGTGGAGGATGTCTGCTCTGGAACACCACTAGTTAACCTGTCTATTGTAGTCAGAGTGGAGGATGTCTGCTCTGGAACACCACTAGTTAACCTGTCTATTGTAGTCAGAGTGGAGGATGTCAAATGGCACCCTGTTCCCTTTCTAGTGCACAGTATAATATAATAATAGTCTCTGGTAAACAGTAGTATAATATCATAATAGTCTCTGGTAAACAGTAGTATAATATAATAATAGTCTCTGGTAAACAGTAGTATAATATAATAATAGTCTCTGGTAAACAGTAGTATAATATAATAATAGTCTCTGGTAAACAGTAGTATAATATAATAATAGTCTCTGGTAAACAGTAGTATAATATCATAATAGTCTCTGGTAAACAGTAGTATAATATAATAATAGTATCTAGTAAACAGTAGTATAATATAATAATAGTCTCTGGTAAACAGTAGTATAATATAATAATAGTCTCTGGTAAACAGTAGTATAATATAATAATAGTCTCTGGTAAACAGTAGTATAATATAATAATAGTCTCTGGTAAACAGTAGTATAATATAATAATAGTCTCTGGTAAACAGTAGTATAATATCATAATAGTCTCTGGTAAACAGTAGTATAATATAATAATAGTATCTGGTAAACAGTAGTATAATATAATAATAGTCTCTGGTAAACAGTAGTATAATATAATAATAGTCTCTGGTAAACAGTAGTATAATATCATAATAGTCTCTGGTAAACAGTAGTATAATATAATAAAAGTATCTAGTAAACAGTAGTATAATATCATAATAGTCTCTGGTAAACAGTAGTATAATATAATAATAGTCTCTGGTAAACAGTAGTATAATATCATAATAGTATCTGGTAAACAGTAGTATAATATCACCATACACAAAAATGTATGCATGCATGACTGTAAGTCGCTTTGGATAAAAGCGTCTGCTAAATGGCATATTATTATTATTATAATAGTCTCTGGTAAACAGTAGTATAATATCATAATAGTCTCTGGTAAACAGTAGTATAATATCATAATAGTCTCTGGTAAACAGTAGTATAATATAATAATAGTCTCTGGTAAACAGTAGTATAATATCATAATAGTCTCTGGTAAACAGTAGTATAATATCATAATAGTCTCTGGTAAACAGTAGTATAATATAATAATAGTATCTAGTAAACAGTAGTATAATATAATAATAGTATCTGGTAAACAGTAGTATAATATAATAATAGTCTCTGGTAAACAGTAGTATAATATAATAATAGTATCTAGTAAACAGTAGTATAATATAATAATAGTCTCTGGTAAACAGTAGTATAATATAATAATAGTCTCTAGTAAACAGTAGTATAATATCATAATAGTCTCTGGTAAACAGTAGTATAATATAATAATAGTCTCTGGTAAACAGTAGTATAATATAATAATAGTATCTAGTAAACAGTAGTATAATATCATAATAGTCTCTGGTAAACAGTAGTATAATATCATAATAGTCTCTGGTAAACAGTAGTATAATATAATAATAGTCTCTGCTAAACAGTAGTATAATATCATAATAGTCTCTGGTAAACAGTAGTATAATATCATAATAGTCTCTGGTAAACAGTAGTATAATATCATAATAGTCTCTGGTAAACAGTAGTATAATATAATAATAGTCTCTGGTAAACAGTAGTACAATATCATAATAGTCTCTGGTAAACAGTAGTATAATATCATAATAGTCTCTGGTAAACAGTAGTATAATATCATAATAGTCTCTGGTAAACAGTAGTATAATATCATAATAGTCTCTGGTAAACAGTAGTATAATATCATAATAGTCTCTGGTAAACAGTAGTATAACATAATAATAGTCTCTGGTAAACAGTAGTATAATATCATAATAGTCTCTGGTAAACAGTAGTATAATATCATAATAGTCTCTGGTAAACAGTAGTATAATATCATAATAGTCTCTGGTAAACAGTAGTATAATATAATAATAGTCTCTAGTAAACAGTAGTATAATATCATAATAGTCTCTGGTAAACAGTAGTATAATATCATATTAGTCTCTGGTAAACAGTAGTATAACATAATAATAGTCTCTGGTAAACAGTAGTATAATATCATATTAGTCTCTGGTAAACAGTAGTATAATATCATAATAGTCTCTGGTAAACAGTAGTATAATGTCATAATAGTCTCTGGTAAACAGTAGCATAATATCATATTAGTCTCTGGTAAACAGTAGTGCACTATATAAAGAATAGGATGCCATCTGGGATGCAAACGCTGTCTCTTCTGCTTAGCCAGGAACGAGGAGACAAACCACATCCCTCTATTAATAGTCACTGTGGTGTGGTGTCCCTCCTCTGATCTAAGAAACACTGTGGTGTGGTGTCCTCCTCCTCTGATCTAAGAAACACTGTGGTGTGGTGTCCTCCTCCTCTGATCTAAGAAACACTGTGGTGTGGTGTCCCTCCTCTGATCTAAGAAACACTGTGGTGTCCCTCCTCTGATCTAAGAAACACTGTGGTGTGGTGTCCCTCCTCTGATCTAAGAAACACTGTGGTGTGGTGTCCCTCCTCTGATCTAAGAAACACTGTGGTGTCCCTCCTCTGATCTAAGAAACAATGTGGTGTGGTGTCCCCCTCCTCTGATCTAAGAAACACTGTGGTGTGGTGTCCTCCTCCTCTGATCTAAGAAACACTGTGGTGTCCTCCTCCTCTGATCTAAGAAACACTGTGGTGTGGTGTCCCTCCTCTGATCTAAGAAACACTGTGGTGTGGTGTCCCTCCTCTGATCTAAGAAACACTGTGGTGTGGTGTCCCTCCTCTGATCTAAGAAACACTGTGGTGTCCCCCTCCTTTGATCTAAGAAACACTGTGGTGTGGTGTCCCCCTCCTCTGATCTAAGAAACACTGTGATGTGGTGTCCCCCTCCTCTGATCTAAGAAACACTGTGGTGTCCCCCTCCTCTGATCTAAGAAACACTGTGGTGTGGTGTCCCTCCTCTGATCTAAGAAACACTGTGGTGTCCCTCCTCTGATCTAAGAAACACTGTGGTGTCCTCCTCCTCTGATCTAAGAAACACTGTGGTGTGGTGTCCCTCCTCTGATCTAAGAAACACTGTGGTGTGGTGTCCCCCTCCTCTGATCTAAGAAACACTGTGGTGTGGTGTCCTCCTCCTCTGATCTAAGAAACACTGTGGTGTGGTGTCCCTCCTCTGATCTAAGAAACACTGTGGTGTGGTGTCCCCCTCCTCTGATCTAAGAAACACTGTGGTGTGGTGTCCCTCCTCTGATCTAAGAAACACTGTGGTGTGGTGTCCCTCCTCTGATCTAAGAAACACTGTGGTGTCCTCCTCCTCTGATCTAAGAAACACTGTGGTGTCCCTCCTCTGATCTAAGAAACACTGTGATGTCCCTCCTCTGATCTAAGAAACACTGTGATGTCCCTCCTCTGATCTAAGAAACAATGTGGTGTGGTGTCCCCCTCCTCTGATCTAAGAAACACTGTGGTGTGGTGTCCTCCTCCTCTGATCTAAGAAACACTGTGGTGTCCTCCTCCTCTGATCTAAGAAACACTGTGGTGTGGTGTCCCTCCTCTGATCTAAGAAACACTGTGGTGTGGTGTCCCTCCTCTGATCTAAGAAACACTGTGGTGTGGTGTCCCTTCTCTGATGTAAGAAACACTGTGGTGTCCCCCTCCTTTGATCTAAGAAACACTGTGGTGTGGTGTCCCCCTCCTCTGATCTAAGAAACACTGTGGTGTCCCCCTCCTCTGATCTAAGAAACACTGTGGTGTGGTGTCCCTCCTCTGATCTAAGAAACACTGTGGTGTCCCTCCTCTGATCTAAGAAACACTGTGGTGTCCTCCTCCTCTGATCTAAGAAACACTGTGGTGTGGTGTCCCTCCTCTGATCTAAGAAACACTGTGGTGTGGTGTCCCCCTCCTCTGATCTAAGAAACACTGTGGTGTGGTGTCCTCCTCCTCTGATCTAAGAAACACTGTGGTGTGGTGTCCCTCCTCTGATCTAAGAAACACTGTGGTGTGGTGTCCCCCTCCTCTGATCTAAGAAACACTGTGGTGTGGTGTCCCTCCTCTGATCTAAGAAACACTGTGGTGTGGTGTCCCTCCTCTGATCTAAGAAACACTGTGGTGTCCTCCTCCTCTGATCTAAGAAACACTGTGGTGTCCCTCCTCTGATCTAAGAAACACTGTGATGTCCCTCCTCTGATCTAAGAAACACTGTGATGTCCCTCCTCTGATCTAAGAAACACTGTGGTGTGGTGTCCCTCCTCTGATCTAAGAAACACTGTGGTGTGGTGTCCCTCCTCTGATCTAAGAAACACTGTGGTGTCCCTCCTCTGATCTAAGAAACACTGTGGTGTGGTCCCCCTCCTCTGATCTAAGAAACACTGTGGTGTGGTGTCCCTCCTCTGATCTAAGAAACACTGTGGTGTCCCTCCTCTGATCTAAGAAACACTGTGGTGTGGTGTCCCTCCTCTGATCTAAGAAACACTGTGGTGTCCTCCTCCTCTGATCTAAGAAACACTGTGGTGTGGTGTCCCTCCTCTGATCTAAGAAACACTGTGGTGTGGTGTCCTCCTCCTCTGATCTAAGAAACACTGTGGTGTGGTGTCCCTCCTCTGATCTAAGAAACACTGTGGTGTGGTGTCCCTCCTCTGATCTAAGAAACACTGTGGTGTGGTGTCCCTCCTCTGATCTAAGAAACACTGTGGTGTCCCTCCTCTGATCTAAGAAACAATGTGGTGTGGTGTCCCCCTCCTCTGATCTAAGAAACACTGTGGTGTGGTGTCCTCCTCCTCTGATCTAAGAAACACTGTGGTGTCCTCCTCCTCTGATCTAAGAAACACTGTGGTGTGGTGTCCCTCCTCTGATCTAAGAAACACTGTGGTGTGGTGTCCCTCCTCTGATCTAAGAAACACTGTGGTGTGGTGTCCCTCCTCTGATCTAAGAAACACTGTGGTGTCCCCCTCCTTTGATCTAAGAAACACTGTGGTGTGGTGTCCCCCTCCTCTGATCTAAGAAACACTGTGATGTGGTGTCCCCCTCCTCTGATCTAAGAAACACTGTGGTGTCCCCCTCCTCTGATCTAAGAAACACTGTGGTGTGGTGTCCCTCCTCTGATCTAAGAAACACTGTGGTGTCCCTCCTCTGATCTAAGAAACACTGTGGTGTCCTCCTCCTCTGATCTAAGAAACACTGTGGTGTGGTGTCCCTCCTCTGATCTAAGAAACACTGTGGTGTGGTGTCCCCCTCCTCTGATCTAAGAAACACTGTGGTGTGGTGTCCTCCTCCTCTGATCTAAGAAACACTGTGGTGTGGTGTCCCTCCTCTGATCTAAGAAACACTGTGGTGTGGTGTCCCCCTCCTCTGATCTAAGAAACACTGTGGTGTGGTGTCCCTCCTCTGATCTAAGAAACACTGTGGTGTGGTGTCCCTCCTCTGATCTAAGAAACACTGTGGTGTCCTCCTCCTCTGATCTAAGAAACACTGTGGTGTCCCTCCTCTGATCTAAGAAACACTGTGATGTCCCTCCTCTGATCTAAGAAACACTGTGATGTCCCTCCTCTGATCTAAGAAACAATGTGGTGTGGTGTCCCCCTCCTCTGATCTAAGAAACACTGTGGTGTGGTGTCCTCCTCCTCTGATCTAAGAAACACTGTGGTGTCCTCCTCCTCTGATCTAAGAAACACTGTGGTGTGGTGTCCCTCCTCTGATCTAAGAAACACTGTGGTGTGGTGTCCCTCCTCTGATCTAAGAAACACTGTGGTGTGGTGTCCCTCCTCTGATCTAAGAAACACTGTGGTGTCCCCCTCCTTTGATCTAAGAAACACTGTGGTGTGGTGTCCCCCTCCTCTGATCTAAGAAACACTGTGGTGTCCCCCTCCTCTGATCTAAGAAACACTGTGGTGTGGTGTCCCTCCTCTGATCTAAGAAACACTGTGGTGTCCCTCCTCTGATCTAAGAAACACTGTGGTGTCCTCCTCCTCTGATCTAAGAAACACTGTGGTGTGGTGTCCCTCCTCTGATCTAAGAAACACTGTGGTGTGGTGTCCCCCTCCTCTGATCTAAGAAACACTGTGGTGTGGTGTCCTCCTCCTCTGATCTAAGAAACACTGTGGTGTGGTGTCCCTCCTCTGATCTAAGAAACACTGTGGTGTGGTGTCCCCCTCCTCTGATCTAAGAAACACTGTGGTGTGGTGTCCCTCCTCTGATCTAAGAAACACTGTGGTGTGGTGTCCCTCCTCTGATCTAAGAAACACTGTGGTGTCCTCCTCCTCTGATCTAAGAAACACTGTGGTGTCCCTCCTCTGATCTAAGAAACACTGTGATGTCCCTCCTCTGATCTAAGAAACACTGTGATGTCCCTCCTCTGATCTAAGAAACACTGTGGTGTGGTGTCCCTCCTCTGATCTAAGAAACACTGTGGTGTGGTGTCCCTCCTCTGATCTAAGAAACACTGTGGTGTCCCTCCTCTGATCTAAGAAACACTGTGGTGTGGTCCCCCTCCTCTGATCTAAGAAACACTGTGGTGTGGTGTCCCTCCTCTGATCTAAGAAACACTGTGGTGTCCCTCCTCTGATCTAAGAAACACTGTGGTGTGGTGTCCCTCCTCTGATCTAAGAAACACTGTGGTGTCCTCCTCCTCTGATCTAAGAAACACTGTGGTGTGGTGTCCCTCCTCTGATCTAAGAAACACTGTGGTGTGGTGTCCTCCTCCTCTGATCTAAGAAACACTGTGGTGTGGTGTCCCTCCTCTGATCTAAGAAACACTGTGGTGTGGTGTCCCTCCTCTGATCTAAGAAACACTGTGGTGTCCTCCTCCTCTGATCTAAGAAACACTGTGGTGTCCTCCTCCTCTGATCTAAGAAACACTGTGGTGTGGTGTCCCTCCTCTGATCTAAGAAACACTGTGGTGTGGTGTCCCTCCTCTGATCTAAGAAACACTGTGGTGTGGTGTCCCTCCTCTGATCTAAGAAACACTGTGGTGTCCCTCCTTTGATCTAAGAAACACTGTGGTGTCCCTCCTTTGATCTATGAAACATTATAGGGAATAGGGTGTCATAGGGCTCTGGTCTAAAGTAGTGCACTATATAGGGAATAGGGTGTCATAGGGCTCTGGTCTAAAGTAGTGTACTATATAGGGAATAGGGTGTCATAGGGCTCTGGTCTAAAGTAGTGCACTATATAGGGAATAGGGTGCCATTCTCTGGTCTAAAGTAGTGCACTATATAGGGAATAGGGTGTAATTTGGGACACCAACTAGGTTAGTCACTAACTAAGCTTAGTCAGCTTTCACTGTTAGTCTACACCTGAAACATGTGACACATTTCATTTGAACAGGTTGTAGTGGGGGCAGCAGTTGTTGGCCTCCATCTGAATCCTCCTCAGAGGAGCTGTCCATGATTGTCCATGTGCTGGCATTGATATGCCATACATACAATGATACATGATGTGTCAGTTGACTCTGTCTTCATTGTGGCTGATGTTGAATCCTTAACAAGTGATGTTCTTTAGCTATCTAGCTATCAGCTGTAATAGCCGGTCGTCTCCATGGTAACGGATCTATGAGCACCAACGGGAAGTTCATAGGAGCATGTCAAATTGGGTGTCAAATGAAAGCTCAGAGTCTATATTTGTGGGAAATGAAGGCATTTTTCAACCATTTTCCATCTTCAAAATTATGAATAAGTGAAGGCTTTGATTTCTGAATAAACAGAAGGAAAACTGTTCTTAAAAAACATGGTCAAAAGTGTGTGGACACCCCTTCAAATTAGTGGATTTGGCTATTTCAGCCACACCCGTTGCTGACAGGTGTATAAAATCGAGCACGCAGCCGTGCAATCTCCATAGACAAACATTGGCAGTAGAATGGCCCGTACTGAACACCTCAGTGACTTTCAACATGGCACTGTCATAGGATGCCACCTTTCCAACAAGTCAGTTCGTCACATTTCTGCCCTGCTAGAGCTGCCCCGGTCAACTGTAAGTGCTGTTATTGTGAAGTGGAAACGTCTAGGAGCAACAACGGCTCAGCCGCGAAGTGGTAGGCCACACAAGCTCACAGAACGGGACCGCCGAGTACTGAAGCGCGTAGCGCGTAAAAATCGTCTGTCCTCGGTTGCAACACTCACTACCGTGTTCCAAACTGCCTCTGGAAGCAACGTCAGCACAATAACTGTTCGTCGGGATCTTCATGAAATGGGTTTCCATGGCCGAGCAGCCACACACAAGCCTAAGATCACCATGCACAATGCCAAGCGTCGTCTAGATTGGTTTAAAGCTCACCACCATTGGACTCTGGAGCAGTGGAAACGCGTTCTCTGGAGTGATGAATCACGCTTCACCATCTGGCAGTCCGACGGACTAATCTGGGTTTGGCGGAGGCCAGGAGAACGCTACCTGCTCCAATGCATAGTGCCACCTGTAAAGTTTGGTGGAGGAGGAATAATGGACTGAGGCTGTTTTTCATGGCTCAGGCCCCTTAGTTCCAGTAACGGGAAATCTTAATGCTACAGCATACAATGACATTCTAGACGATTCTGTGCTTCCAACTTTGTGGCAACAGTTTGGGGAAGGCTCTTTCCTGTTTCAGCATGACAACTTCCCCATGCACAAAGCGAAGTCCATACAGAAATTGTTTGTCGAGATCGGTGTGGAAGAACTTGACTGGCCTGCACAGAGCCCTGACCTCAACCCCATCGAACACCTTTGGGATGAATTGGAACGCCGACTGAGAGCCAGGCCTAATGTTCCAACATCTAGTGGAAAGCCTTCCCAGAAGAGTGGAGGCTGTTATAGCAGCAAAGGGGGGACCAACTCCATATTAATGCTCATGATTTTGGAATGAGATGTTCGACGAGCAGGTGTCCACATACTTCTGGTCATGTAGTGTATGTGTGGGGTGCAGAAATGAAGTAGTCATTCAAAAATCCTGTTAAACACCGTTCTAGTGTTTTACCATCCTAAATAAAGTAATAGGTTGTTTTAGAAAGAGAAAGTTTCATAGGATGCTACATTTAGAAAATCAAGTATACTTTAAATGCCCGGATTTCTTACTCATTTTGGCTTTGACAACAACTGATCAATTAGACATGGGGATGCGCTACCGAAATCAACGAATAGCTGGAAACAACGCAATCGCGCATGACGCATTCTCAGTATGCGAAAATATAACGTTTTATAGTACGTGAATTTTCTAAAATCTATTATGGTTTAAATGCCAGGATGTTATACTCATCTCAGCTCTTCATCTAGTAGAATTAGATGTACACTTTCCCACAATGCATTGGAAGACATGGGCTGCGAGTGATTGGCCCTGGTTTTCTTCAAGTAGCCAAACAACACAACTAGGCTACTTAATTGGGAAGATGGCGAATAGCGATGCTTCTGCGGTGGTGTTTAAAAGTAGGCTAAGTAGTTTTTGTTCTCCTTAAAAAGATCCAGAGTATTGCGTCATCTTTCGTCAGAGCTTTTAAACGAAATACTAAACCATCTTTAGATTTCTGAATGTGTCGGCACGGGGACTGGGGATGTGGCTGCGTTATTGATGCCATGTTAATCAGGCCTTTTGATTTGAACATATGGATTGGTTTACTTCTGTAGGCTAGGCTACCTATTCAAGCCTCAGCAGTCATTCTCCCAATGATCAGTGCTTTAGTTAATGATGTTGCAGCGGTACTGAACTTGTGATGCACCTGACTGTCCATGTGTTTCTGTGCAATAGCTTTTTGAAGAGTTTTGGTGTTTGTACTATGCTATTTATATATATGTTAGAGCACTTTGGTTTCACTAATAAATACGTTGAAATGGAACCAAATCATCTGTTTCTGTCTTCAGTCCTTTTTATATAGGATAGATGGGCTAGATGGGATACGGTATAGGTTCAGTGTGACAGTCTGCCTGCAACCAGCCTGAGTAGGACTATAACTCAAATGGGAAATGAGCCATTATCAGGCTGGTTAATGCCATTTATGTCTGTTGAATTTGGAAAAATCCACACATACTCGGCTCCACCTACTCAGCCAGTCGGGATACTTCATACCGTTTACTAAATGGCTAAATAGTATGCCTTGATGAGTAGGCCTACATAATATGCAGTTCAAGTATGTACTACGCTAGTATGGGTTTTCAGTTTAAGTATGTACTACTCTAGTATGTAGTATGTACTACTTTAGTATGGGTTTTCAGTTTAAGTATGTACCAGGCTAGTATTAAGTTTAAGTATGTTCCACGCTAGTATTCAGTTTAAGTATGTACTACACTAGTATTCAGTTTAAGTATGTACTACACTAGTATGGGTATTCCGTTTAAGTATGTACTACACTAGTATTCAGTTTAAGTATGTACTACACTAGTATTCAGTTTAAGTATGTACTACGCTAGTATTCAGTTTAAGTATGTACTACACTAGTATGGGTATTCCGTTTAAGTATGTACTACACTAGTATTCAGTTTAAGTATGTACTACACTAGTATTCAGTTTAAGTATGTACTACGCTAGTATTCAGTTTAAGTATGTACTACGCTAGTATTCAGTTTAAGTATGTACTACGCTAGTATTCAGTTTAAGTACCCCCCCCCCCCCCAACAACAGCGTGAGTCCAAGCAATTTATGTGGCTTGTTAAGCAAATTCTTAAATTCTGCCTTAATCTCTCTGCCTTAATTTATCTCTGCCTTAATCTCTCTCTCTCTGCCTTAATCTCTCTCTCTCTCTGCCTTAATCTCTCTCTCTCGCTCTGCCTTAATCTCTCTCTCTCTCTGCCTTAATCTCTCTCTCTCTCTCTGTCTTAATCTCTCTCTCACTCTCTGCCTTAATCTCTCTCTCTCTGCCTTAATCTCTCTCTCTCTCTCTCTGCCTTAATCTCTCTCTCTCTCTCTCTCTCTCTGCCTTAATCTCTCTCTCTCTCTGCCTTAATCTCTCTTTCTCTCTGCCTTAATCTCTCTCTCTCTGCCTTAATCTCTCTCTCTCTCTGCCTTAATCTCTCTCTCTCTCTGCCTTAATCTCTCTCTCTCTCTCTGCCTTAATCTCTCTCTCTCTCTGCCTTAATCTCTCTCTCTCTCTGCCTTAATCTCTCTTTCTCTCTGCCTTAATCTCTCTCTCTGCCTTAATCTCTCTCTCTCTCTGCCTTAATCTCTCTTTCTCTCTGCCTTAATCTCTCTCTCTCTGCCTTAATCTCTCTCTCTCTCTGCCTTAATCTCTCTCTCTCTCTGCCTTAATCTCTCTCTCACTCTCTGCCTTAATCTCTCTCTCACTCTCTGCCTTAATCTCTCTCTCACTCTCTGCCTTAATCTCTCTCTCTCTCTCTCACTCTCTGCCTTAATCTCTCTCTCTCTGCCTTAATCTCTCTCTCTCGCTCTGCCTTAATCTCTCTCACTCTCTGCCTTAATCTCTCTCTCTCTGCCTTAATATCTCTCTCTCTGCCTTAATCTCTCTCTCTCTCTCTCTGCCTTAATCTCCCTCTCTCTCTCTGCCTTAATCTCTCTCTCACTCTCTGCCTTAATCTCTCTCTGCCTTAATCTCTCTCTCTCTCTGCCTTAATCTCTCTCTCTCTGCCTTAATGTCTCTCTGCCTTAATCTCTCTCACTGCCTTAATCTCTCTCTCTCTGCCTTAATCTCTCTCTCTCTGCCTTGATCTCTCTCTCTCTCACTGCCTTAATCTCTCTCACTGCCTTAATCTCTATCTGCCTGAATCTCTCTCTCTCTCTCTCTGCCTTAATCTCTCTCTCTCTCTCTCTCTCTGCCTTAATCTCTCTCTCTCTCTGCCTTAATCTCTCTTTCTCTCTGCCTTAATCTCTCTCTCTCTGCCTTAATCTCTCTCTCTCTCTGCCTTAATCTCTCTCTCTCTCTGCCTTAATCTCTCTCTCTCTCTCTGCCTTAATCTCTCTCTCTCTCTGCCTTAATCTCTCTCTCTCTCTGCCTTAATCTCTCTTTCTCTCTGCCTTAATCTCTCTCTCTCTGCCTTAATCTCTCTCTCTCTCTGCCTTAATCTCTCTCTCTCTCTGCCTTAATCTCTCTTTCTCTCTGCCTTAATCTCTCTCTCTCTGCCTTAATCTCTCTCTCTCTCTGCCTTAATCTCTCTCTCTCTCTGCCTTAATCTCTCTCTCACTCTCTGCCTTAATCTCTCTCTCACTCTCTGCCTTAATCTCTCTCTCACTCTCTGCCTTAATCTCTCTCTCTCTCTCACTCTCTGCCTTAATCTCTCTCTCTCTGCCTTAATCTCTCTCTCTCGCTCTGCCTTAATCTCTCTCACTCTCTGCCTTAATCTCTCTCTCTCTGCCTTAATATCTCTCTCTCTGCCTTAATCTCTCTCTCTCTCTCTCTGCCTTAATCTCCCTCTCTCTCTCTGCCTTAATCTCTCTCTCACTCTCTGCCTTAATCTCTCTCTGCCTTAATCTCTCTCTCTCTCTGCCTTAATCTCTCTCTCTCTGCCTTAATGTCTCTGTCTCTCTCACTCTCTGCCTTAATCTCTCTCTCTCTGCCTTAATCTCTCTCTCTCTCTGCCTTAATCTCTCTTTCTCTCTGCCTTAATCTCTCTCTCTCTGCCTTAATCTCTCTCTCTCTCTGCCTTAATCTCTCTCTCACTCTCTGCCTTAATCTCTCTCTCACTCTCTGCCTTAATCTCTCTCTCACTCTCTGCCTTAATCTCTCTCTCACTCTCTGCCTTAATCTCTCTGTCTCTCTCACTCTCTGCCTTAATCTCTCTCTCTCTGCCTTAATCTCTCTCTCTCGCTCTGCCTTAATCTCTCTCTCTCGCTCTGCCTTAATCTCTCTCTCTCTCTGCCTTAATCTCTCTCTCTCTGCCTTGATCTCTCTCTCTCTCACTGCCTTAATCTCTCTCACTGCCTTAATCTCTATCTGCCTGAATCTCTCTCTCTCTCTCTCTGCCTTAATCTCTCTCTCTCTCTCTCTCTCTCTGTCTTAATCTCTCTCTCACTCTCTGCCTTAATCTCTCTCTCTCTGCCTTAATCTCTCTCTCTCTCTCTCTGCCTTAATCTCCCTCTCTCTCTCTGCCTTAATCTCTCTCTCTCTGCCTTAATCTCTCTCTCTCTCTCTCTCTCTGCCTTAATCTCTCTCTCTCTCTCAATCTATCTCTCTCTCTGCCTTAATCTCTCTCTCTCTCTGCCTTAATCTCTCTTTCTCTCTGCCTTAATCTCTCTCTCTCTGCCTTAATCTCTCTCTCTCTGCCTTAATCTCTCTCTCTGCCTTAATCTCTCTCTCTCTCTGCCTTAATCTCTCTTTCTCTCTGCCTTAATCTCTCTCTCTCTGCCTTAATCTCTCTCTCTCTCTGCCTTAATCTCTCTCTCTCTCTGCCTTAATCTCTCTCTCACTCTCTGCCTTAATCTCTCTCTCACTCTCTGCCTTAATCTCTCTCTCACTCTCTGCCTTAATCTCTCTCTCACTCTCTGCCTTAATCTCTCTGTCTCTCTCACTCTCTGCCTTAATCTCTCTCTCTCTGCCTTAATCTCTCTCTCTCGCTCTGCCTTAATCTCTCTCTCTCGCTCTGCCTTAATCTCTCTCACTCTCTGCCTTAATCTCTCTCTCTCTGCCTTAATATCTCTCTCTCTGCCTTAATCTCTCTCTCTCTCTCTCTGCCTTAATCTCCCTCTCTCTCTCTGCCTTAATCTCTCTCTCACTCTCTGCCTTAATCTCTCTCTCACTCTCTGCCTTAATCTCTCTCTGCCTTAATCTCTCTCTCTCTCTGCCTTAATCTCTCTCTCTCTGCCTTAATGTCTCTCTGCCTTAATCTCTCTCACTGCCTTAATCTCTCTCTCTCTGCCTTAATCTCTCTCTCTCTGCCTTGATCTCTCTCTCTCTCACTGCCTTAATCTCTCTCACTGCCTTAATCTCTATCTGCCTGAATCTCTCTCTCTCTCTCTCTCTCTCTGCCTTAATCTCTCTCTCTCTCTCTCTCTGTCTTAATCTCTCTCTCACTCTCTGCCTTAATCTCTCTCTCTCTGCCTTAATATCTCTCTCTCTCTCTCTCTGCCTTAATCTCCCTCTCTCTCTCTGCCTTAATCTCTCTCTCTGCCTTAATATCTCTCTCTCTCTCTCTCTGCCTTAATCTCCCTCTCTCTCTCTGCCTTAATCTCTCTCTCTCTGCCTTAATCTCTCTATCTCTCTCTCTCTGCCTTAATCTCCCTCTCTCTCTCTGCCTTAATCTCTCTCTCACTCTCTGCCTTAATCTCTCTCTCACTCTCTGCCTTAATCTCTCTCACTGCCTTAATCTCTCTCTCTCTGCCTTGATCTCTCTCTCTCTCTCTCTCTCTCTCACTGCCTTAATCTCTCTCTCACTGCCTTAATCTCTCTCTCTCTCTCTGCCTTAATCTCTCTCTCTCTCTCTCTGTCTTAATCTCTCTCTCACTCTCTGCCTTAATCTCTCTCTCTCTCTCTCTCTCTCTCTCTCTCTCTCACTGCCTTAATCTCTCTCTCACTGCCTTAATCTCTCTCTCTCTCTCTGCCTTAATCTCTCTCTCTCTCTCACTGCCTTAATCTCTCTCTCACTGCCTTAATCTCTCTCTCTCTCTCTGCCTTAATCTCTCTCTCTCTCTCTCTGTCTTAATCTCTCTCTCACTCTCTGCCTTAATCTCTCTCTCTCTGCCTTAATCTCTCTCTCTCTCTCTCTCTGTCTTAATCTCTCTCTCACTCTCTGCCTTAATCTCTCTCTCTGCCTTAATCTCTCTCTCTCTCTGCCTTAATCTCTCTTTCTCTCTGCCTTAATCTCTCTCTCTCTGCCTTAATCTCTCTCTCTCTCTGCCTTAATCTCTCTCTCTCTCTGCCTTAATCTCTCTCTCACTCTCTGCCTTAATCTCTCTCTCACTCTCTGCCTTAATCTCTCTCTCACTCTCTGCCTTAATCTCTCTCTCTCTCTCACTCTCTGCCTTAATCTCTCTCTCTCTGCCTTAATCTCTCTCTCTCGCTCTGCCTTAATCTCTCTCTCTCTCTGCCTTAATCTCTCTCTCTCTCTGCCTTAATCTCTCTCTCTCTCTGCCTTAATCTCTCTCTCTCTCTGCCTTAATCTCTCTCTCTCTCAATCTCTCTCTCTCTCTGCCTTAATCTCTCTCTCTCTGCCTTAATCTCTCTCTCTCTCTCTCTGCCTTAATCTCTCTCTCTCTCTCTGCCTTAATCTCTCTCTCTCTCTGCCTTAATCTCTCTCTCTCTCTGCCTTAATCTCTCTCTCTCTGCCTTAATCTCTCACTCTCCAGTTAATGTCACCTCTCTCTCTCTCTCTCTCTCATCCTCACCCACTGAGCACTGACCTACACCGCACTTCCATGGACATTGAAAAGTTGTTGAAATTCGGTCAGTCCACCCTGACCTTGATATTAACGTCCACAGATGGACCGGACTGGACCATATCTCAACCTATCATAGACGTTTGGATAGCACAGTACAGTGAGTAGAGCACAGTAGAGTACGGAGTACAGTACAGCAGTGAGTAGAGCTGATTGGTGATTGGTTAAAACCGCATTCCAGCCGGTGTATGTTTCACAAGTTACCACCGGCTACATCTATGATGTTAAAATGCCTATTTACTCTGTTCCATCTGACTGCGCAATCCACTGTCCCATCAGCCCAGCCAGGCAATTTATAAACTTGATCTCCACTATAAAAAGCATCTAGACATTATCTCACATTTCTTTTAGACTAACATTTAGTTTTCAACAGCGGAGATTTGTATAAACCTTGCTGTCTGTCTCTCCAACATTTAAATGAAAATATGTAAATCATTATTTGAATATGTTGGTAACCCGTTGTATAAAAGTGATAATGCCGGAGAAGCCGGTGTTTGGAGGATATATTGACACGGTTTGCCTCGACTTCGTCTTGGGCCTAACAACGCCCCTGCCAATATATCCTCCAAACACCGGCTTCTCAAGCATTATCACTTAAGTAGAGTACAGTACAATACAGTACAGGAAAGAAAAGTAGAGTACAGTACAATACAGTACAGGAAAGAAAAGTAGAGTACAGTACAATACAGTACAGGAAAGAAAAGTAGAGTACAGTACAATACAGTACAGGAAAGAAAAGTAGAGTACAGTACAATACAGTACAGGAAAGAAAAGTAGAGTACAGTACAGTATGTGCTGTAGTAAACTATACTCTACTGTACTCTGCTCTGCTCTGAACTCTACTGTACTCTGCTCTGTACTGAACTCTACTGCACTCTGCTCTGTACTGAACTCTACTGTACTCTGCTCTGCTCTGAACTCTACTGTACTCTGCTCTGTACTGAACTCTACTGCACTCTGCTCTGTACTGAACTCTACTGTACTCTGCTCTGTACTGAACTCTACTGTACTCTGCTCTGCTCTGAACTCTACTGTACTCTGCTCTGTACTGAACTCTACTGCACTCTGCTCTGTACTGAACTCTACTGAACTCTGCTCTGTACTGAACTCTACTGAACTCTGCTCTGTACTGAACTCTACTGTACTCTGCTCTGCTCTGAACTCTACTGCACTCTGCTCTGTACTGAACTCTACTGAACTCTGCTCTGTACTGAACTCTACTGAACTCTACTGCACTCTGCTCTGTACTGAACTCTACTGCACTCTGCTCTGTACTGAACTCTACTGTACTCTGCTCTGCTCTGAACTCTACTGCACTCTGCTCTGTACTGAACTCTACTGCACTCTGCTCTGTACTGAACTCTACTCTGCTCTGTACTGAACTCTACTCTGCTCTGTACTGAACTCTACTGAACTCTACTGTACTCTGCTCTGTACTGAACTCTACTCTGCTCTGTACTGAACTCTACTCTGCTCTGTACTGAACTCTACTCTGCTCTGTACTGAACTCTACTGAACTCTGCTCTGTACTGAACTCTACTGAACTCTACTGCACTCTGCTCTGTACTGAACTCTACTGTACTCTGCTCTGTACTGAACTCTACTCTGCTCTGTACTGAACTCTACTCTGCTCTGTACTGAACTCTACTGTACTCTGCTCTGTACTGAACTCTACTGCACTCTGCTCTGTACTGAACTCTACTCTGCTCTGTACTGAACTCTACTGTACTCTGCTCTGTACTGAACTCTACTGTACTCTGCTCTGTACTGAACTCTACTGTACTCTGCTCTGTACTGAACTCTACTGTACTCTGCTCTGTACTGAACTCTACTGTACTCTGCTCTGTACTGAACTCTACTGCACTCTGCTCTGCTCTGAACTCTACTGCACTCTGCTCTGTACTGAACTCTACTGCACTCTGCTCTGTACTGAACTCTACTGAACTCTACTGCACTCTGCTCTGTACTGAACTCTACTGTACTCTGCTCTGTACTGAACTCTACTGAACTCTACTCTGCTCTGTACTGAACTCTACTGCACTCTGCTCTGTACTGAACTCTACTGTACTCTGCTCTGTACTGAACTCTACTGAACTCTACTCTGCTCTGTACTGAACTCTACTGCACTCTGCTCTGTACTGAACTCTACTGTACTCTGCTCTGTACTGAACTCTACTGCACTCTGCTCTGCTCTGAACTCTACTGCACTCTGCTCTGTACTGAACTCTACTGCACTCTGCTCTGTACTGAACTCTACTGAACTCTACTGCACTCTGCTCTGTACTGAACTCTACTGTACTCTGCTCTGTACTGAACTCTACTGAACTCTACTCTGCTCTGTACTGAACTCTACTGCACTCTGCTCTGTACTGAACTCTACTGTACTCTGCTCTGTACTGAACTCTACTCTGCTCTGTACTGAACTCTACTGCACTCTGCTCTGTACTGAACTCTACTGCACTCTGCTCTGAACTCTACTGCACTCTGCTCTGTACTGAACTCTACTCTGTACTGAACTCTACTGTACTCTGCTCTGTACTGAACTCTACTGCACTCTGCTCTGTACTGAACTCTACTCTGCTCTGTACTGAACTCTACTGTACTCTGCTCTGTACTGAACTCTACTGTACTCTGCTCTGTACTGAACTCTACTGTACTCTGCTCTCTACTGAACTCTACTGCACTCTGCTCTGTACTGAACTCTACTGTACTCTGCTCTGTACTGAACTCTACTGTACTCTGCTCTGAACTCTACTGTACTCTGCTCTGTACTGAACTCTACTGTACTCTGCTCTGTACTGAACTCTACTGTACTCTGCTCTGCTCTGAACTCTACTGCACTCTGCTCTGTACTGAACTCTACTGTACTCTGCTCTGTACTGAACTCTACTGTACTCTGCTCTGTACTGAACTCTACTGTACTCTGCTCTGCTCTGAACTCTACTGTACTCTGCTCTGTACTGAACTCTACTGTACTCTGCTCTGTACTGAACTCTACTGTACTCTACACTGCTCTGAACTCTACTGTACTCTGCTCTGTACTGAACTCTACTGTACTCTACACTGCTCTGAACTCTACTGTACTCTGCTCTGAACTCTACTGTACTCTGCTCTGCTCTGAACTCTACTGTACTCTACTCTGAACTCTACTGTACTCTACACTGCTCTGAACTCTACTGTACTCTGCTCTGAACTCTACTGTACTCTACTCTGCTCTGAACTCTACTGTACTCTGCTCTGTACTGAACTCTACTGTACTCTACTCTGAACTCTACTGTACTCTGCTCTGAACTCTACTGTACTCTACTCTACTCTACTCTACTCTGCTGTACTGCACTGTGATGTCCAAACTTGTGAAACATGAGAATGACATTCAAATCCATAATTATGCATTTCTGTGCAGTACAGATCAGGGACACATGATGTAATTCCGTTACCAGGTGCTAATCCACTTCACTCAATAACCAAAAGAGATTTGTTCAAACTCAAGGTGGCATGTCATAGCTGACGCCACATTTTTTCTACAGACATCTTTGAATCGTAATTCAGAGCAGATTTTGGAAACCGTGGTGGCATAAAAACCTGAGGGGGATTTTACCAACATCTGCACAGTTCTTCCACTCAATTAATTTTTGTCAAATGTTCAGTGGAAATGTTTAAAAGTAGTCATTGTGAATAGAGTTGTATGGTTTGTTAAACTTTGAAATCAATGGTTGTTGTTTGTCATACATGTTAATGTGAAAAAACTAAACCAAAGCGTAATGCCGTTATACTATTGTGTCTCCTACAAACCATTTCACAGTAGCCAGCTGGTTACATGGCTGGATGGAACAGCTCCAAAGGAGAGCTGACTACTATTGTCCCTCCTACAAACCATTTCACTGTAGCCAGCTGGTTACATGGCTGGATGGAACAGCTCCAAAGGAGAGCTGACTACTATTGTGTCTCCTACAAACCATTTCACTGTAGCCAGCTGGTTACATGGCTGGATGGAACACATGTAAGACTTAGACAGCGGAATGAATGAATTATGAATGAGTGACTGTGGACGAATATGATACTGTATCAGTGATGGCATAATAATCAACTAAACTTAAGCAAGAAAATGTTGTTTGCTATCCGTTATGGTTCAGCAAATGTAACGTAAAAGAAATGACGTTAGTTTAGTTGGGTTATCAGATGATGTAGCATAACGTTAGCAAGTGGATGGCCAGGCAGCAGGCTACTGTCGCTCTCTTATCGTTAGCTAGCTAGCAACAAGCCATCCATCTAGGTACGAACTTACCTTGATCTTTCATGTCTCTCTTTGATTCCATCCTTATATAGTTAGGTTAGTTAGTTCATGTACTGAACATAGAACTGGATAGTGATTTCTTTGGGAATTTTGAGTGAAATTGTCATCTGTCCTTGATTTTGCAGGACAGTTGACGCCGGTAATGCTAGCCAGTAACAGGGTTAACTAGGTTAGCACCGTGGGTAACAGCCAGTGCAGGTAGCTACACGGTTAGCTAGCTTAGCACCGTGGTTAACATAATGCCTATTTGGACACTATTCCGCAAACGTTGCTACTCAGTTATAACCGAAGCGAGCCACAATACGCTGTATTATTGTGTTTCCAAAACGCCAAAAAATAAAAGGTTGACCTGACTTTGTGCGTTCGTCATATCCTTCTGGCTTTCTACTGCGATCTCAGAGCAGTCTGGTCTGGGGACCACAGCGCAACACCCGTGGAAATGACCCGTGGCAGTAAACGTCGGCAAAAAATAATAATATCTAAATGATTGCCAGCAGCACAATTCCTAGACAACATGTAAGCAGACTAACCAGCTTTGTTATTGCGAGTAAAATGGTCAGTGTGTTCAGAGGTATTCTGTAACTTAGGAACGCACCGTTAAAGATGACTCCCGGAACACTTGCACACTCTGTTTGGATATTTCTGTGGAAACGTAGGTATCACATACGTAAATCGCAAATATTTTTTCAAAGCTGTCGATTCACCGCAATTGTGTTCTGGGACCAGAAAAAGGAGGCTACGAATTCTCTTGGAATTCTACTCATACATGGGGAAAATCCGATTTTAGCCTTTCTGCAGATGAAACGGGAACAATATTTACGTCTGAAAAAGGTATTCTTTGCAGTCCATTGCTTGCGTGGGTGTTTGACAGACGCCGCCTAGTGGTAGCTACACGTTGTTGCAGGTAGACAGCAGCCGGTGCTGAAACTGTCTGTTGGCTACTTCTGCTGCTTCAACAACTGACTGCACTGAGCATCTTCTGCATTTCAATATTACACCATCGCCTTCGAATACACCGCCAACTGTTTCAGAGCTTACAAGTCTGTGGACTCTGAACATCTATGCGGAGTCTTAATTTTCTTGTCTGACCACGTCGTGTAAATGCCCTAAATGGCTAGAATTGAGAAAACGCATCGAACTTCCAATGTGATTAATCTGTACAAGAGAAAAATTACTAGACTAAGATGGGTAATAAGCAAACGATATTTACTGATGAACAGCTAGATGCTTACCAGGTAAGAGAGCCGCCCGTACATGCGGATAGACACAATTTAACATTTATTTTCTCATGCAGTTTGATTATTGCATTCCATCTTTATGTTCAGAAATTCAGCTGTGATCATCACTGACAATTAGTAACCTGTTGTGGCTCCGGAATAATTGTAGATCAATCATTGATGTAATGAAACATACAGTATATAGCATTATGTGAAAATGCCTCCTGATATCAGAGATGCATCTGGTTGCCTAATGGACGTCCTCTTACTAACTGATCGAGAAGAAAAAGTCATGTTTTCAAATTGTATAGAAAAAAGCTACCGACCAGTTTGTCCA
Organism: Coregonus lavaretus; assembly: GCF_964263955.1. Lineage (NCBI taxonomy): Eukaryota > Metazoa > Chordata > Actinopteri > Salmoniformes > Salmonidae > Coregonus > Coregonus lavaretus. The sequence continues at coordinate 400,766 of NC_140008.1, forward strand.
ACCTGAAGCTTAAATCCACAGCATCGGCCACCGCTGAATTATTCTGTGAATCGAATGTTTGAGGTGTTTTAGATCTGTTGTGTCCTGTAAGCAAGCATACAACAAGGCTAGATACCTGCCCTCCATCATAGACCACAACAGAAAGTTCCTGTTCAAATGGCCAGAATGACACCAGTTTTAGGGTAAGGGCTCTTCACTGGGGGAAAAACAGAGTGGTTATATTTACCAAAGTAGTGTTTTAAAGGCTGTTTTAGCTTTTTCCACATCTCTCAGTAGAGATTACATATACATCACTTTTAAAAATATTTTTTCCTGCAAAGCTTAGGGCCTTTAGGTTGCATAATGCTAATTATGCAAGATCGCTTTACCAGAAATGTTAGACATTATGTTGTTGCTGGGTGGTATTCAAGTCGGTGGTAATTCAGCTGGCCATGCTGTAGCCATGAAGGGATTAATCAAACAATAATCAGGTGATGGAGTGTTGAAGTGGTGTCTTCACATTGGCCACTATCTGGCATGTCTCAGTATTGATTATGATCTCTGTTTCCCTTTTTGAATGGAGAGCTGAGAATCTGAGAAGTGTTTGGCAGTCTCACAGTACATCTACTGTAGTTTTAGTGTTCTCAAGTTTCTGTTACCATTTAAGAAAACAATAAAAGTACATCTAATGTGATGGACCATATGACTGGACAGGTTATATAGAACATCTAATGTGATGGACCATATGACAGATACTATAGAACATCTAATGTGATGGACCATATGACTGGACAGGTTATATAGAACATCTAATGTGATGGACCATATGACAGATACTATAGAACATCTAATGTGATGGACCATATGACAGATACTATAGAACATCTAATGTGATGGACCATATGACAGATACTATAGAACATCTAATGTGATGGACCATATGACAGATACTATAGAACATCTAATGTGATGGACCATATGACAGATACTATAGAACATCTAATGTGATGGACCATATGACTGATACTATAGAACATCTAATGTGATGGACCATATGACAGATACTATAGAACATCTAATGTGATGGACCATATGACTGGACAGATACTATAGAACATCTAATGTGATGGACCATATGACAGATACTATAGAACATCTAATGTGATGGACCATATGACTGGACAGGTCCTATAGAACATCTAATGTGATGGACCATATGACAGGACAGATATTATAGAACATATAATGTGATGGACCATATGACTGATACTATAGAACATCTAATGTGATGGACCATATGACTGGACAGATACTATAGAACATCTAATGTGATGGACCATATGACAGGACAGATATTATAGAACATCTAATGTGATGGACCATATGACTGATACTATAGAACATCTAATGTGATGGACCATATGACTGGACAGATACTATAGAACATCTAATGTGATGGACCATATGACTGATACTATAGAACATCTAATGTGATGGACCATATGACAGATACTATAGAACATCTAATGTGATGGACCATATGACTGGACAGATACTATAGAACATCTAATGTGATGGACCATATGACAGATACTATAGAACATCTAATGTGATGGACCATATGACTGGACAGATACTATAGAACATCTAATGTGATGGACCATATGACTGGACAGGTTATATAGAACATCTAATGTGATGGACCATATGACAGGACAGATACTATAGAACATCTAATGTGATGGACCATATGACTGGACAGATACTATAGAACATCTAATGTGATGGACCATATGACTGATACTATAGAACATCTAATGTGATGGACCATATGACTGATACTATAGAACATCTAATGTGATGGACCATATGACAGATACTATAGAACATCTAATGTGATGGACCATATGACTGGACAGATACTATAGAACATCTAATGTGATGGACCATATGACAGATACTATAGAACATCTAATGTGATGGACCATATGACTGGACAGATACTATAGAACATCTAATGTGATGGACCATATGACAGGACAGATACTATATAACATCTAATGTGATGGACCATATGACTGGACAGATACTATAGAACATCTAATGTGATGGACCATATGACAGATACTATAGAACATCTAATGTGATGGACCATATGACTGATACTATAGAACATCTAATGTGATGGACCATATGACAGATACTATAGAACATCTAATGTGATGGACCATATGACTGGACAGATACTATAGAACATCTAATGTGATGGACCATATGACAGATACTATAGAACATCTAATGTGATGGACCATATGACTGGACAGATACTATAGAACATCTAATGTGATGGACCATATGACTGATACTATAGAACATCTAATGTGATGGACCATATGACTGGACAGATACTATAGAACATCTAATGTGATGGACCATATGACAGATACTATAGAACATCTAATGTGATGGACCATATGACTGGACAGATACTATAGAACATCTAATGTGATGGACCATATGACTGGACAGATACTATAGAACATCTAATGTGATGGACCATATGACAGATACTATAGAACATCTAATGTGATGGACCATATGACTGATACTATAGAACATCTAATGTGATGGACCATATGACAGATACTATAGAACATCTAATGTGATGGACCATATGACTGGACAGATACTATAGAACATCTAATGTGATGGACCATATGACAGATACTATAGAACATCTAATGTGATGGACCATATGACTGGACAGATACTATAGAACATCTAATGTGATGGACCATATGACTGATACTATAGAACATCTAATGTGATGGACCATATGACTGGACAGATACTATAGAACATCTAATGTGATGGACCATATGACTGGACAGATACTATAGAACATCTAATGTGATGGACCATATGACAGATACTATAGAACATCTAATGTGATGGACCATATGACAGGACAGATACTATAGAACATCTAATGTGATGGACCATATGACAGATACTATAGAACATCTAATGTGATGGACCATATGACTGGACAGATACTATAGAACATCTAATGTGATGGACCATATGACTGGACAGATACTATAGAACATCTAATGTGATGGACCATATGACTGATACTATAGAACATCTAATGTGATGGACCATATGACTGGACAGATACTATAGAACATCTAATGTGATGGACCATATGACTGGACAGATACTATAGAACATCTAATGTGATGGACCATATGACAGATACTATAGAACATCTAATGTGATGGACCATATGACAGGACAGATACTATAGAACATCTAATGTGATGGACCATATGACAGGACAGATACTATAGAACATCTAATGTGATGGACCAAATGACTGGACAGATACTATAGAACATCTAATGTGATGGACCATATGACAGATACTATAGAACATCTAATGTGAGGGACCATATGACTGGACAGATACTATAGAACATCTAATGTGATGGACCATATGACTGATACTATAGAACATCTAATGTGATGGACCATATGACAGGACAGATACTATAGAACATCTAATGTGATGGACCATATGACTGGACAGATACTATAGAACATCTAATGTGATGGACCATATGACTGGACAGATACTATAGAACATCTAATGTGATGGACCATATGACAGATACTATAGAACATCTAATGTGATGGACCATATGACAGATACTATAGAACATCTAATGTGATGGACCATATGACAGATACTATAGAACATCTAATGTGATGGACCATATGACTGGACAGATACTATAGAACATCTAATGTGATGGACCATATGACAGATACTATAGAACATCTAATGTGATGGACCATATGACAGATACTATAGAACATCTAATGTGATGGACCATATGACTGATACTATAGAACATCTAATGTGATGGACCATATGACAGGACAGATACTATAGAACATCTAATGTGATGGACCATATGACAGATACTATAGAACATCTAATGTGATGGACCATATGACAGGACAGATACTATAGAACATCTAATGTGATGGACCATATGACAGATACTATAGAACATCTAATGTGATGGACCATATGACTGATACTATAGAACATCTAATGTGATGGACCATATGACTGGACAGATAGTATAGAACATCTAATGTGATGGACCATATGACAGATACTATAGAACATCTAATGTGATGGACCATATGACAGATACTATAGAACATCTAATGTGATGGACCAAATGACAGATACTATAGAACATCTAATGTGATGGACCATATGACTGGACAGATACTATAGAACATCTAATGTGATGGACCATATGACTGATACTATAGAACATCTAATGTGATGGACCATATGACTGATACTATAGAACATCTAATGTGATGGACCATATGACTGGACAGATACTATAGAACATCTAATGTGATGGACCATATGACAGGACAGATATTATACAACATCTAATGTGATGGACCATATGACAGGACAGATACTATAGAACATCTAATGTGATGGACCATATGACAGGACAGATATTATACAACATCTAATGTGATGGACCATATGACAGATACTATTGAACATCTAATGTGATGGACCATATGACAGGACAGATACTATAGAACATCTAATGTGATGGACCATATGACAGGACAGATATTATACAACATCTAATGTGATGGACCATATGACAGGACAGATACTATAGAACATCTAATGTGATGGACCATATGACAGGACAGATACTATAGAACATCTAATGTGATGGACCATATGACTGGACAGGTTAAATAGAATATCTAATGTGATGGACCATATGACAGATACTATAGAACATCTAATGTGATGGACCATATGACAGATACTATAGAACATCTAATGTGATGGACCATATGACAGATACTATAGAACATCTAATGTGATGGACCATATGACAGATACTATAGAACATCTAATGTGATGGACCATATGACAGGACAGATACTATAGAACATCTAATGTGATGGACCATATGACTGATACTATAGAATATCTAATGTGATGGACCATATGACTGGACAGATACTATAGAACATCTAATGTGATGGACCATATGACAGATATTATAGAACATCTAATGTGATGGACCATATGACTGATACTATAGAACATCTAATGTGATGGACCATATGACAGATACTATAGAACATCTAATGTGATGGACCAAATGACAGATACTATAGAACATCTAATGTGATGGACCATATGACTGGACAGATACTATAGAACATCTAATGTGATGGACCATATGACAGATACTATAGAACATCTAATGTGATGGACCATATGACTGATACTATAGAACATCTAATGTGATGGACCATATGACTGGACAGATACTATAGAACATCTAATGTGATGGACCATATGACAGGACAGATATTATACAACATCTAATGTGATGGACCATATGACAGGACAGATACTATAGAACATCTAATGTGATGGACCATATGACAGGACAGATACTATAGAACATCTAATGTGATGGACCATATGACTGGACAGGTTAAATAGAATATCTAATGTGATGGACCATATGACAGATACTATAGAACATCTAATGTGATGGACCATATGACAGATACTATAGAACATCTAATGTGATGGACCATATGACAGATACTATAGAACATCTAATGTGATGGACAATATGACAGGACAGATATTATACAACATCTAATGTGATGGACCATATGACAGGACAGATACTATAGAACATCTAATGTGATGGACCATATGACAGATACTATAGAACATCTAATGTGATGGACCATATGACAGATACTATAGAACATCTAATGTGATGGACCATATGACAGGACAGATACTATAGAACATCTAATGTGATGGACCATATGACTGATACTATAGAACATCTAATGTGATGGACCAAATGACAGATACTATAGAACATCTAATGTGATGGACCATATGACTGGACAGATACTATAGAACATCTAATGTGATGGACCATATGACAGATATTATAGAACATCTAATGTGATGGACCATATGACTGATACTATAGAACATCTAATGTGATGGACCATATGACAGATACTATAGAACATCTAATGTGATGGACCAAATGACAGATACTATAGAACATCTAATGTGATGGACCATATGACTGGACAGATACTATAGAACATCTAATGTGATGGACCATATGACTGATACTATAGAACATCTAATGTGATGGACCATATGACTGATACTATAGAACATCTAATGTGATGGACCATATGACTGGACAGATACTATAGAACATCTGATGTGATGGACCATATGACTGATACTATAGAACATCTAATGTGATGGACCATATGACTGGACAGATACTATAGAACATCTAATGTGATGGACCATATGACAGGACAGATATTATACAACATCTAATGTGATGGACCATATGACAGGACAGATACTATAGAACATCTAATGTGATGGACCATATGACAGGACAGATACTATAGAACATCTAAAGTGATGGACCATATGACTGGACAGGTTAAATAGAATATCTAATGTGATGGACCATATGACAGATACTATAGAACATCTAATGTGATGGACCATATGACAGATACTATAGAACATCTAATGTGATGGACCAAATGACAGATACTATAGAACATCTAATGTGATGGACCATATGACAGGACAGATACTATAGAACATCTAATGTGATGGACCATATGACTGATACTATAGAATATCTAATGTGATGGACCATATGACTGGACAGATACTATAGAACATCTAATGTGATGGACCATATGACAGATACTATAGAACATCTAATGTGATGGACCATATGACAGATATTATAGAACATCTAATGTGATGGACCATATGACTGATACTATAGAACATCTAATGTGATGGACCATATGACAGATACTATAGAACATCTAATGTGATGGACCAAATGACAGATACTATAGAACATCTAATGTGATGGACCATATGACTGGACAGATACTATAGAACATCTAATGTGATGGACCATATGACTGATACTATAGAACATCTAATGTGATGGACCATATGACTGATACTATAGAACATCTAATGTGATGGACCATATGACTGGACAGATACTATAGAACATCTAATGTGATGGACCATATGACAGGACAGATATTATACAACATCTAATGTGATGGACCATATGACAGGACAGATACTATAGAACATCTAATGTGATGGACCATATGACAGGACAGATATTATACAACATCTAATGTGATGGACCATATGACAGATACTATTGAACATCTAATGTGATGGACCATATGACAGGACAGATACTATAGAACATCTAATGTGATGGACCATATGACAGGACAGATATTATACAACGTCTAATGTGATGGACCATATGACAGGACAGATACTATAGAACATCTAATGTGATGGACCATATGACAGGACAGATACTATAGAACATCTAATGTGATGGACCATATGACTGGACAGGTTAAATAGAATATCTAATGTGATGGACCATATGACAGATACTATAGAACATCTAATGTGATGGACCATATGACAGATACTATAGAACATCTAATGTGATGGACCATATGACAGATACTATAGAACATCTAATGTGATGGACCATATGACAGATACTATAGAACATCTAATGTGATGGACCATATGACAGGACAGATACTATAGAACATCTAATGTGATGGACCATATGACTGATACTATAGAATATCTAATGTGATGGACCATATGACTGGACAGATACTATAGAACATCTAATGTGATGGACCATATGACAGATATTATAGAACATCTAATGTGATGGACCATATGACTGATACTATAGAACATCTAATGTGATGGACCATATGACAGATACTATAGAACATCTAATGTGATGGACCGAATGACAGATACTATAGAACATCTAATGTGATGGACCATATGACTGGACAGATACTATAGAACATCTAATGTGATGGACCATATGACAGATACTATAGAACATCTAATGTGATGGACCATATGACTGATACTATAGAACATCTAATGTGATGGACCATATGACTGGACAGATACTATAGAACATCTAATGTGATGGACCATATGACAGGACAGATATTATACAACATCTAATGTGATGGACCATATGACAGGACAGATACTATAGAACATCTAATGTGATGGACCATATGACAGGACAGATACTATAGAACATCTAATGTGATGGACCATATGACTGGACAGGTTAAATAGAATATCTAATGTGATGGACCATATGACAGATACTATAGAACATCTAATGTGATGGACCATATGACAGATACTATAGAACATCTAATGTGATGGACCATATGACAGATACTATAGAACACCTAATGTGATGGACAATATGACAGGACAGATATTATACAACATCTAATGTGATGGACCATATGACAGGACAGATACTATAGAACATCTAATGTGATGGACCATATGACAGATACTATAGAACATCTAATGTGATGGACCATATGACAGATACTATAGAACATCTAATGTGATGGACCATATGACAGGACAGATACTATAGAACATCTAATGTGATGGACCATATGACTGATACTATAGAACATCTAATGTGATGGACCAAATGACAGATACTATAGAACATCTAATGTGATGGACCATATGACTGGACAGATACTATAGAACATCTAATGTGATGGACCATATGACAGATATTATAGAACATCTAATGTGATGGACCAAATGACTGATACTATAGAACATCTAATGTGATGGACCATATGACAGATACTATAGAACATCTAATGTGATGGACCAAATGACAGATACTATAGAACATCTAATGTGATGGACCATATGACTGGACAGATACTATAGAACATCTAATGTGATGGACCATATGACTGGACAGATACTATAGAACATCTAATGTGATGGACCATATGACAGGACAGATATTATACAACATCTAATGTGATGGACCATATGACAGGACAGATACTATAGAACATCTAATGTGATGGACCATATGACAGGACAGATACTATAGAACATCTAATGTGATGGACCATATGACTGGACAGGTTAAATAGAATATCTAATGTGATGGACCATATGACAGATACTATAGAACATCTAATGTGATGGACCATATGACAGATACTATAGAACATCTAATGTGATGGACCAAATGACAGATACTATAGAACATCTAATGTGATGGACCATATGACAGGACAGATACTATAGAACATCTAATGTGATGGACCATATGACTGATACTATAGAATATCTAATGTGATGGACCATATGACAGGACAGATACTATAGAACATCTAATGTGATGGACCATATGACAGATACTATAGAACATCTAATGTGATGGACCATATGACTGATACTATAGAACATCTAATGTGATGGACCATATGACTGGACAGATAGTATAGAACATCTAATGTGATGGACCATATGACAGATACTATAGAACATCTAATGTGATGGACCATATGACAGATACTATAGAACATCTAATGTGATGGACCAAATGACAGATACTATAGAACATCTAATGTGATGGACCATATGACTGGACAGATACTATAGAACATCTAATGTGATGGACCATATGACTGATACTATAGAACATCTAATGTGATGGACCATATGACTGATACTATAGAACATCTAATGTGATGGACCATATGACTGGACAGATACTATAGAACATCTAATGTGATGGACCATATGACAGGACAGATATTATACAACATCTAATGTGATGGACCATATGACAGGACAGATACTATAGAACATCTAATGTGATGGACCATATGACAGGACAGATATTATACAACATCTAATGTGATGGACCATATGACAGATACTATTGAACATCTAATGTGATGGACCATATGACAGGACAGATACTATAGAACATCTAATGTGATGGACCATATGACAGGACAGATATTATACAACATCTAATGTGATGGACCATATGACAGGACAGATACTATAGAACATCTAATGTGATGGACCATATGACAGGACAGATACTATAGAACATCTAATGTGATGGACCATATGACTGGACAGGTTAAATAGAATATCTAATGTGATGGACCATATGACAGATACTATAGAACATCTAATGTGATGGACCATATGACAGATACTATAGAACATCTAATGTGATGGACCATATGACAGATACTATAGAACATCTAATGTGATGGACCATATGACAGATACTATAGAACATCTAATGTGATGGACCATATGACAGGACAGATACTATAGAACATCTAATGTGATGGACCATATGACTGATACTATAGAATATCTAATGTGATGGACCATATGACTGGACAGATACTATAGAACATCTAATGTGATGGACCATATGACAGATATTATAGAACATCTAATGTGATGGACCATATGACTGATACTATAGAACATCTAATGTGATGGACCATATGACAGATACTATAGAACATCTAATGTGATGGACCAAATGACAGATACTATAGAACATCTAATGTGATGGACCATATGACTGGACAGATACTATAGAACATCTAATGTGATGGACCATATGACAGATACTATAGAACATCTAATGTGATGGACCATATGACTGATACTATAGAACATCTAATGTGATGGACCATATGACTGGACAGATACTATAGAACATCTAATGTGATGGACCATATGACAGGACAGATATTATACAACATCTAATGTGATGGACCATATGACAGGACAGATACTATAGAACATCTAATGTGATGGACCATATGACAGGACAGATACTATAGAACATCTAATGTGATGGACCATATGACTGGACAGGTTAAATAGAATATCTAATGTGATGGACCATATGACAGATACTATAGAACATCTAATGTGATGGACCATATGACAGATACTATAGAACATCTAATGTGATGGACCATATGACAGATACTATAGAACATCTAATGTGATGGACAATATGACAGGACAGATATTATACAACATCTAATGTGATGGACCATATGACAGGACAGATACTATAGAACATCTAATGTGATGGACCATATGACAGATACTATAGAACATCTAATGTGATGGACCATATGACAGATACTATAGAACATCTAATGTGATGGACCATATGACAGGACAGATACTATAGAACATCTAATGTGATGGACCATATGACTGATACTATAGAACATCTAATGTGATGGACCAAATGACAGATACTATAGAACATCTAATGTGATGGACCATATGACTGGACAGATACTATAGAACATCTAATGTGATGGACCATATGACAGATATTATAGAACATCTAATGTGATGGACCATATGACTGATACTATAGAACATCTAATGTGATGGACCATATGACAGATACTATAGAACATCTAATGTGATGGACCAAATGACAGATACTATAGAACATCTAATGTGATGGACCATATGACTGGACAGATACTATAGAACATCTAATGTGATGGACCATATGACTGATACTATAGAACATCTAATGTGATGGACCATATGACTGATACTATAGAACATCTAATGTGATGGACCATATGACTGGACAGATACTATAGAACATCTGATGTGATGGACCATATGACTGATACTATAGAACATCTAATGTGATGGACCATATGACTGGACAGATACTATAGAACATCTAATGTGATGGACCATATGACAGGACAGATATTATACAACATCTAATGTGATGGACCATATGACAGGACAGATACTATAGAACATCTAATGTGATGGACCATATGACAGGACAGATACTATAGAACATCTAAAGTGATGGACCATATGACTGGACAGGTTAAATAGAATATCTAATGTGATGGACCATATGACAGATACTATAGAACATCTAATGTGATGGACCATATGACAGATACTATAGAACATCTAATGTGATGGACCAAATGACAGATACTATAGAACATCTAATGTGATGGACCATATGACAGGACAGATACTATAGAACATCTAATGTGATGGACCATATGACTGATACTATAGAATATCTAATGTGATGGACCATATGACTGGACAGATACTATAGAACATCTAATGTGATGGACCATATGACAGATACTATAGAACATCTAATGTGATGGACCATATGACAGATATTATAGAACATCTAATGTGATGGACCATATGACTGATACTATAGAACATCTAATGTGATGGACCATATGACAGATACTATAGAACATCTAATGTGATGGACCAAATGACAGATACTATAGAACATCTAATGTGATGGACCATATGACTGGACAGATACTATAGAACATCTAATGTGATGGACCATATGACTGATACTATAGAACATCTAATGTGATGGACCATATGACTGATACTATAGAACATCTAATGTGATGGACCATATGACTGGACAGATACTATAGAACATCTAATGTGATGGACCATATGACAGGACAGATATTATACAACATCTAATGTGATGGACCATATGACAGGACAGATACTATAGAACATCTAATGTGATGGACCATATGACAGGACAGATATTATACAACATCTAATGTGATGGACCATATGACAGATACTATTGAACATCTAATGTGATGGACCATATGACAGGACAGATACTATAGAACATCTAATGTGATGGACCATATGACAGGACAGATATTATACAACGTCTAATGTGATGGACCATATGACAGGACAGATACTATAGAACATCTAATGTGATGGACCATATGACAGGACAGATACTATAGAACATCTAATGTGATGGACCATATGACTGGACAGGTTAAATAGAATATCTAATGTGATGGACCATATGACAGATACTATAGAACATCTAATGTGATGGACCATATGACAGATACTATAGAACATCTAATGTGATGGACCATATGACAGATACTATAGAACATCTAATGTGATGGACCATATGACAGATACTATAGAACATCTAATGTGATGGACCATATGACAGGACAGATACTATAGAACATCTAATGTGATGGACCATATGACTGATACTATAGAATATCTAATGTGATGGACCATATGACTGGACAGATACTATAGAACATCTAATGTGATGGACCATATGACAGATATTATAGAACATCTAATGTGATGGACCATATGACTGATACTATAGAACATCTAATGTGATGGACCATATGACAGATACTATAGAACATCTAATGTGATGGACCGAATGACAGATACTATAGAACATCTAATGTGATGGACCATATGACTGGACAGATACTATAGAACATCTAATGTGATGGACCATATGACAGATACTATAGAACATCTAATGTGATGGACCATATGACTGATACTATAGAACATCTAATGTGATGGACCATATGACTGGACAGATACTATAGAACATCTAATGTGATGGACCATATGACAGGACAGATATTATACAACATCTAATGTGATGGACCATATGACAGGACAGATACTATAGAACATCTAATGTGATGGACCATATGACAGGACAGATACTATAGAACATCTAATGTGATGGACCATATGACTGGACAGGTTAAATAGAATATCTAATGTGATGGACCATATGACAGATACTATAGAACATCTAATGTGATGGACCATATGACAGATACTATAGAACATCTAATGTGATGGACCATATGACAGATACTATAGAACACCTAATGTGATGGACAATATGACAGGACAGATATTATACAACATCTAATGTGATGGACCATATGACAGGACAGATACTATAGAACATCTAATGTGATGGACCATATGACAGATACTATAGAACATCTAATGTGATGGACCATATGACAGATACTATAGAACATCTAATGTGATGGACCATATGACAGGACAGATACTATAGAACATCTAATGTGATGGACCATATGACTGATACTATAGAACATCTAATGTGATGGACCAAATGACAGATACTATAGAACATCTAATGTGATGGACCATATGACTGGACAGATACTATAGAACATCTAATGTGATGGACCATATGACAGATATTATAGAACATCTAATGTGATGGACCAAATGACTGATACTATAGAACATCTAATGTGATGGACCATATGACAGATACTATAGAACATCTAATGTGATGGACCAAATGACAGATACTATAGAACATCTAATGTGATGGACCATATGACTGGACAGATACTATAGAACATCTAATGTGATGGACCATATGACTGGACAGATACTATAGAACATCTAATGTGATGGACCATATGACAGGACAGATATTATACAACATCTAATGTGATGGACCATATGACAGGACAGATACTATAGAACATCTAATGTGATGGACCATATGACAGGACAGATACTATAGAACATCTAATGTGATGGACCATATGACTGGACAGGTTAAATAGAATATCTAATGTGATGGACCATATGACAGATACTATAGAACATCTAATGTGATGGACCATATGACAGATACTATAGAACATCTAATGTGATGGACCAAATGACAGATACTATAGAACATCTAATGTGATGGACCATATGACAGGACAGATACTATAGAACATCTAATGTGATGGACCATATGACTGATACTATAGAATATCTAATGTGATGGACCATATGACTGGACAGATACTATAGAACATCTAATGTGATGGACCATATGACAGATACTATAGAACATCTAATGTGATGGACCATATGACAGATATTATAGAACATCTAATGTGATGGACCATATGACTGATACTATAGAACATCTAATGTGATGGACCATATGACAGATACTATAGAACATCTAATGTGATGGACCAAATGACAGATACTATAGAACATCTAATGTGATGGACCATATGACTGGACAGATACTATAGAACATCTAATGTGATGGACCATATGACTGATACTATAGAACATCTAATGTGATGGACCATATGACAGATACTATAGAACATCTAATGTGATGGACCATATGACAGGACAGATACTATAGAACATCTAATGTGATGGACCATATGACAGATACTATAGAACATCTAATGTGATGGACCATATGACAGGACAGATACTATAGAACATCTAATGTGATGGACCATATGACTGGACAGGTTAAATAGAATATCTAATGTGATGGACCATATGACAGATACTATAGAACATCTAATGTGATGGACCATATGACAGATACTATAGAACATCTAATGTGATGGACCATATGACAGATACTATAGAACATCTAATGTGATGGACCATATGACAGGACAGATACTATAGAACATCTAATGTGATGGACCATATGACTGATACTATAGAATATCTAATTTGATGGACCATATGACTGGACATATACTATAGAACATCTAATGTGATGGACCATATGACAGATATTATAGAACATCTAATGTGATGGACCATATGACTGATACTATAGAACATCTAATGTGATGGACCATATGACAGATACTATAGAACATCTAATGTGATGGACCAAATGACAGATACTATAGAACATCTAATGTGATGGACCATATGACTGGACAGATACTATACAACATCTAATGTGATGGACCATATGACTGATACTATAGAACATCTAATGTGATAGACCATATGACAGATACTATAGAACATCTAATGTGATGGACCATATGACAGATACTATAGAACATCTAATGTGATAGACCATATGACAGATACTATAGAACATCTAATGTGATGGACCATATGACAGATACTATAGAACATCTAATGTGATGGACCATATGACAGATACTATAGAACATCTAATGTGATGGACCAAATGACAGATACTATAGAACATCTAATGTGATGGACCATATGACTGGACAGATACTATAGAACATCTAATGTGATGGACCATATGACTGATACTATAGAACATCTAATGTGATGGACCATATGACAGATACTATAGAACATCTAATGTGATGGACCATATGACAGGACAGATACTATAGAACATCTAATGTGATGGACCATATGACAGATACTATAGAACATCTAATGTGATGGACCATATGACAGGACAGATACTATAGAACATCTAATGTGATGGACCATATGACTGGACAGGTTAAATAGAATATCTAATGTGATGGACCATATGACAGATACTATAGAACATCTAATGTGATGGACCATATGACAGATACTATAGAACATCTAATGTGATGGACCATATGACAGATACTATAGAACATCTAATGTGATGGACCATATGACAGGACAGATACTATAGAACATCTAATGTGATGGACCATATGACTGATACTATAGAATATCTAATTTGATGGACCATATGACTGGACATATACTATAGAACATCTAATGTGATGGACCATATGACAGATATTATAGAACATCTAATGTGATGGACCATATGACTGATACTATAGAACATCTAATGTGATGGACCATATGACAGATACTATAGAACATCTAATGTGATGGACCAAATGACAGATACTATAGAACATCTAATGTGATGGACCATATGACTGGACAGATACTATACAACATCTAATGTGATGGACCATATGACTGATACTATAGAACATCTAATGTGATAGACCATATGACAGATACTATAGAACATCTAATGTGATGGACCATATGACAGATACTATAGAACATCTAATGTGATGGACCATATGACAGATACTATAGAACATCTAATGTGATGAACCGTATGACTGATACTATAGAACATCTAATGTGATGGACCATATGACAGGACAGATACTATAGAACATCTAATGTGATGGACCATATGACAGGACAGATACTATAGAACATCTAATGTGATGGACCATATGACTGGACAGATACTATAGAACATCTAATGTGATGGACCATATGACAGATACTATAGAACATCTAATGTGATGGACCATATGACAGATACTATAGAACATCTAATGTGATGGACCATATGACTGGACAGATACTATAGAACATCTAATGTGATGGAACATATGACAGGACAGATACTATAGAACATCTAATGTGATGGACCATATGACAGATACTATAGAACATCTAATGTGATGGACCATATGACAGATACTATAGAACATCTAATGTGATGGACCATATGACAGATATTATAGAACATCTAATGTGATGGACCATATGACAGATACTATAGAACATCTAATGTGATGGACCATATGACTGGACAGATACTATAGAACATCTAATGTGATGGACCATATGACTGATACTATAGAACATCTAATGTGATGGACCTTATGACTGATACTATAGAACATATAATGTGATGGATCATATGACTGGACATATACTATAGAACATCTAATGTGATGGACCATATGACTGGACAGATATTATAGAACATCTAATGTGATGGACCATATGACAGATACTATAGAACATCTAATGTGATGGACCATATGACTGGACAGATACTATAGAAGATCTAATGTGATGGACCATATGACTGATACTATAGAACATCTAATGTGATGGACCATATGACTGATACTATAGAACATCTAATGTGATGGACCATATGACAGATACTATAGAACATCTAATGTGATGGACCATATGACTGATACTATAGAACATCTAATGTGATGGACCATATGACTGATACTATAGAACATCTAATGTGATGGACCATATGACTGGACAGATACTATAGAACATCTAATGTGATGGACCATATGACTGATACTATAGAACATCTAATGTGATGGACCATATGACTGATACTATAGAACATCTAATGTGATGGACCATATGACTGGACAGATACTATAGAACATCTAATGTGATGGACCATATGACTGGACAGATACTATAGAACATCTAATGTGATGGACCATATGACTGATACTATAGAACATCTAATGTGATGGACCATATGACTGGACAGATACTATAGAACATCTAATGTGATGGACAATATGACAGGACAGATACTATAGAACATCTAATGTGATGGACCATATGACTGGACAGATACTATAGAACATCTAATGTGATGGACCACATGACTGGACAGATACTATAGAACATCTAATGTGATGGACCATATGACTGGACAGATACTATAGAACATCTAATGTGATGGACCATATGACAGATACTATAGAACATCTAATGTGATGGACCATATGACTGGACAGATACTATAGAACATCTAATGTGATGGACCATATGACTGATACTATAGAACATCTAATGTGATGGACCATATGACTGGAGAGACACTATAGAACATCTAATGTGATGGACCACATGACTGGACAGATACTATAGAACATCTAATGTGATGGACCAAATGACAGATACTACAGAACATCTAATGTGATGGACCATATGACTGGACAGATATTATGGAACATCTAATGTGATGGACCATATGACAGGACAGATATTATGGAACATCTAATGTGATGGACCATATGACAGATACTATAGAACATCTAATGTGATGGACCATATGACAGATACTATAGAACATCTAATGTGATGGACCATATGACAGGACAGATACTATAGAACATCTAATGTGATGGACCATATGACAGATACTATAGAACATCTAATGTGATGGACCATATGACAGATACTATAGAACATCTAATGTGATGGACCATATGACAGGACAGATACTATAGAACATCTAATGTGATGGACCATATGACAGGACAGATACTATAGAACATCTAATGTGATGGACCATATGACAGGACAGATACTATAGAACATCTAATGTGATGGACCATATGACAGATACTATAGAACATCTAATGTGATGGACCTTATGACAGGACAGATACTATAGAACATCTAATGTGATGGACCATATGACTGATACTATAGAACATCTAATGTGATGGACCAAATGACAGATACTATAGAACATCTAATGTGATGGACCATATGACTGGACAGATACTATAGAACATCTAATGTGATGGACCATATGACAGATATTATAGAACATCTAATGTGATGGACCAAATGACTGATACTATAGAACATCTAATGTGATGGACCATATGACAGATACTATAGAACATCTAATGTGATGGACCAAATGACAGATACTATAGAACATCTAATGTGATGGACCATATGACTGGACAGATACTATAGAACATCTAATGTGATGGACCATATGACTGGACAGATACTATAGAACATCTAATGTGATGGACCATATGACAGGACAGATATTATACAACATCTAATGTGATGGACCATATGACAGGACAGATACTATAGAACATCTAATGTGATGGACCATATGACAGGACAGATACTATAGAACATCTAATGTGATGGACCATATGACTGGACAGGTTAAATAGAATATCTAATGTGATGGACCATATGACAGATACTATAGAACATCTAATGTGATGGACCATATGACAGATACTATAGAACATCTAATGTGATGGACCAAATGACAGATACTATAGAACATCTAATGTGATGGACCATATGACAGGACGGATACTATAGAACATCTAATGTGATGGACCATATGACTGATACTATAGAATATCTAATGTGATGGACCATATGACTGGACAGATACTATAGAACATCTAATGTGATGGACCATATGACAGATACTATAGAACATCTAATGTGATGGACCATATGACAGATATTATAGAACATCTAATGTGATGGACCATATGACTGATACTATAGAACATCTAATGTGATGGACCATATGACAGATACTATAGAACATCTAATGTGATGGACCAAATGACAGATACTATAGAACATCTAATGTGATGGACCATATGACTGGACAGATACTATAGAACATCTAATGTGATGGACCATATGACTGATACTATAGAACATCTAATGTGATGGACCATATGACAGATACTATAGAACATCTAATGTGATGGACCATATGACAGGACAGATACTATAGAACATCTAATGTGATGGACCATATGACAGATACTATAGAACATCTAATGTGATGGACCATATGACAGGACAGATACTATAGAACATCTAATGTGATGGACCATATGACTAGACAGGTTAAATAGAATATCTAATGTGATGGACCATATGACAGATACTATAGAACATCTAATGTGATGGACCATATGACAGATACTATAGAACATCTAATGTGATGGACCATATGACAGATACTATAGAACATCTAATGTGATGGACCATATGACAGGATAGATACTATAGAACATCTAATGTGATGGACCATATGACTGATACTATAGAATATCTAATTTGATGGACCATATGACTGGACATATACTATAGAACATCTAATGTGATGGACCATATGACAGATATTATAGAACATCTAATGTGATGGACCATATGACTGATACTATAGAACATCTAATGTGATGGACCATATGACAGATACTATAGAACATCTAATGTGATGGACCAAATGACAGATACTATAGAACATCTAATGTGATGGACCATATGACTGGACAGATACTATACAACATCTAATGTGATGGACCATATGACTGATACTATAGAACATCTAATGTGATAGACCATATGACAGATACTATAGAACATCTAATGTGATGGACCATATGACAGATACTATAGAACATCTAATGTGATAGACCATATGACAGATACTATAGAACATCTAATGTGATGGACCATATGACAGATACTATAGAACATCTAATGTGATGGACCATATGACAGATACTATAGAACATCTAATGTGATGGACCAAATGACAGATACTATAGAACATCTAATGTGATGGACCATATGACTGGACAGATACTATAGAACATCTAATGTGATGGACCATATGACTGATACTATAGAACATCTAATGTGATGGACCATATGACAGATACTATAGAACATCTAATGTGATGGACCATATGACAGGACAGATACTATAGAACATCTAATGTGATGGACCATATGACAGATACTATAGAACATCTAATGTGATGGACCATATGACAGGACAGATACTATAGAACATCTAATGTGATGGACCATATGACTGGACAGGTTAAATAGAATATCTAATGTGATGGACCATATGACAGATACTATAGAACATCTAATGTGATGGACCATATGACAGATACTATAGAACATCTAATGTGATGGACCATATGACAGATACTATAGAACATCTAATGTGATGGACCATATGACAGGACAGATACTATAGAACATCTAATGTGATGGACCATATGACTGATACTATAGAATATCTAATTTGATGGACCATATGACTGGACATATACTATAGAACATCTAATGTGATGGACCATATGACAGATATTATAGAACATCTAATGTGATGGACCATATGACTGATACTATAGAACATCTAATGTGATGGACCATATGACAGATACTATAGAACATCTAATGTGATGGACCAAATGACAGATACTATAGAACATCTAATGTGATGGACCATATGACTGGACAGATACTATACAACATCTAATGTGATGGACCATATGACTGATACTATAGAACATCTAATGTGATAGACCATATGACAGATACTATAGAACATCTAATGTGATGGACCATATGACAGATACTATAGAACATCTAATGTGATAGACCATATGACAGATACTATAGAACATCTAATGTGATGGACCATATGACAGATACTATAGAACATCTAATGTGATGGACCATATGACAGATACTATAGAACATCTAATGTGATGGACCATATGACAGATACTATAGAACATCTAATGTGATGAACCGTATGACTGATACTATAGAACATCTAATGTGATGGACCATATGACAGGACAGATACTATAGAACATCTAATGTGATGGACCATATGACAGGACAGATACTATAGAACATCTAATGTGATGGACCATATGACTGGACAGATACTATAGAACATCTAATGTGATGGACCATATGACAGATACTATAGAACATCTAATGTGATGGACCATATGACAGATACTATAGAACATCTAATGTGATGGACCATATGACTGGACAGATACTATAGAACATCTAATGTGATGGAACATATGACAGGACAGATACTATAGAACATCTAATGTGATGGACCATATGACAGATACTATAGAACATCTAATGTGATGGACCATATGACAGATACTATAGAACATCTAATGTGATGGACCATATGACAGATATTATAGAACATCTAATGTGATGGACCATATGACAGATACTATAGAACATCTAATGTGATGGACCATATGACTGGACAGATACTATAGAACATCTAATGTGATGGACCATATGACTGATACTATAGAACATCTAATGTGATGGACCTTATGACTGATACTATAGAACATATAATGTGATGGATCATATGACTGGACATATACTATAGAACATCTAATGTGATGGACCATATGACTGGACAGATATTATAGAACATCTAATGTGATGGACCATATGACAGATACTATAGAACATCTAATGTGATGGACCATATGACTGGACAGATACTATAGAAGATCTAATGTGATGGACCATATGACTGATACTATAGAACATCTAATGTGATGGACCATATGACTGATACTATAGAACATCTAATGTGATGGACCATATGACAGATACTATAGAACATCTAATGTGATGGACCATATGACTGATACTATAGAACATCTAATGTGATGGACCATATGACTGATACTATAGAACATCTAATGTGATGGACCATATGACTGGACAGATACTATAGAACATCTAATGTGATGGACCATATGACTGATACTATAGAACATCTAATGTGATGGACCATATGACTGATACTATAGAACATCTAATGTGATGGACCATATGACTGGACAGATACTATAGAACATCTAATGTGATGGACCATATGACTGGACAGATACTATAGAACATCTAATGTGATGGACCATATGACTGATACTATAGAACATCTAATGTGATGGACCATATGACTGGACAGATACTATAGAACATCTAATGTGATGGACAATATGACAGGACAGATACTATAGAACATCTAATGTGATGGACCATATGACTGGACAGATACTATAGAACATCTAATGTGATGGACCACATGACTGGACAGATACTATAGAACATCTAATGTGATGGACCATATGACTGGACAGATACTATAGAACATCTAATGTGATGGACCATATGACAGATACTATAGAACATCTAATGTGATGGACCATATGACTGGACAGATACTATAGAACATCTAATGTGATGGACCATATGACTGATACTATAGAACATCTAATGTGATGGACCATATGACTGGAGAGACACTATAGAACATCTAATGTGATGGACCACATGACTGGACAGATACTATAGAACATCTAATGTGATGGACCATATGACAGATACTACAGAACATCTAATGTGATGGACCATATGACTGGACAGATATTATGGAACATCTAATGTGATGGACCATATGACAGGACAGATATTATGGAACATCTAATGTGATGGACCATATGACAGATACTATAGAACATCTAATGTGATGGACCATATGACAGATACTATAGAACATCTAATGTGATGGACCATATGACAGGACAGATACTATAGAACATCTAATGTGATGGACCATATGACAGATACTATAGAACATCTAATGTGATGGACCATATGACAGATACTATAGAACATCTAATGTGATGGACCATATGACAGGACAGATACTATAGAACATCTAATGTGATGGACCATATGACAGGACAGATACTATAGAACATCTAATGTGATGGACCATATGACAGGACAGATACTATAGAACATCTAATGTGATGGACCATATGACAGATACTATAGAACATCTAATGTGATGGACCTTATGACAGGACAGATACTATAGAACATCTAATGTGATGGACCATATGACTGATACTATAGAACATCTAATGTGATGGACCATATGACAGGACAGATACTATAGAACATCTAATGTGATAGACCATATGACAGATACTATAGAACATCTAATGTGATGGACCATATGACTGGACAGATACTATAGAACATCTAACGTGATGGACCATATGACAGATACTATAGAACATCTAATGTGATGGACCATATGACAGATACTATAGAACATCTAATGTGATGGACCATATGACAGGACAGATACTATAGAACATCTAATGTGATGGACCATATGACAGGACAGATACTATAGAACATCTAATGTGATGGACCATATCAAGTAAAATAAAATAAAAACACATTTTATTTGTCACATACACGTGTTTAGCAGATGTTATTGCGGGTGTTGCGAAAAACGTGTGCTTCTAGCTCCGACAGTGCAGTAATATCTAACAAGTCATATCTGACCATTTCACAATACACACACATCTCAGTAAGGAATGGAATTTAGAATATATATTTACGGAGATGGATGTTGACTTGCTGAAATCCATCAATCAATGAAAGGCTTGCCAAACGTGATATCTTAGATATACTACGAGAGGACATCAATGCATTATGTGCAGTCTAGAATTCAGCCAATGTCAGATTAATGATCTAAGGAAAGAGAACACAGTGCTGAACGGTACTGTAGACTCTATTCTGTAGACTCTATACTGTAGACTCTATTCTGTAGACTCTATTCTGTAGACTCTATACTGTAGACTCTATACTGTAGACTCTATACTGTAGACTCTATTCTGTAGACTCTATACTGTAGACTTTATTCTGTAGACTCTATTCTGTAGACTCTATACTGTAGACTCTATACTGTAGACTCTATTCTGTAGACTCTATTCTGTAGACTCTATACTGTAGACTCTATTCTGTAGACTCTATTCTGTAGACTCTATACTGTAGACTCTATTCTGTAGACTCTATTCTGTAGACTCTATACTGTAGACTCTATACTGTAGACTCTATACTGTAGACTCTATTCTGTAGACTCTATAGTGTAGACTCTATACTGTAGACTCTATTCTATAGACTCTATTCTGTAGACTCTATACTGTAGACTCTATACTGTAGACTCTATTCTGTAGACTCTATTCTGTAGACTCTATTCTGTAGACTCTATACTGTAGACTCTATACTGTAGACTCTATACTGTAGACTCTATTCTGTAGACTCTATTCTGTAGACTCTATACTGTAGACTCTATACTGTAGACTCTATACTAGACTCTATACTGTAGACTCTATTATGTAGACTCTATACTGTAGACTCTATACTGTAGACTCTATACTAGACTCTATACTGTAGACTCTATACTTTAGACTCTATTCTGTAGACTCTATTCTGTAGACTCTATACTGTAGACTCTATACTGTAGACTCTATTCTGTAGACTCTATTCTGTAGACTCTATACTGTAGACTCTATACTGTAGACTCTATTCTGTAGACTCTATACTGTAGACTCTATACTATAGACTCTATACTGTAGACTCTATTCTGTAGACTCTATTCTGTAGACTCTATACTGTAGACTCTATACTGTAGACTCTATTCTGTAGACTCTATTCTGTAGACTCTATTCTGTAGACTCTATACTGTAGACTCTATTCTGTAGACTCTATACTGTAGACTATATACTGTAGACTCTATACTGTAGACTCTATTCTGTAGACTCTATACTGTAGACTCTATACTAGACTCTATACTGTAGACTCTATACTGTAGACTCTATTCTGTAGACTCTATTCTGTAGACTCTATTCTGTAGACTCTATACTGTAGACTCTATTCTGTAGACTCTATTCTGTAGACTCTATACTGTAGACTCTATACTGTAGACTCTATACTGTAGACTCTATACTGTAGACTCTATACTGTAGACTCTATTCTGTAGACTCTATTCTGTAGACTCTATACTGTAGACTCTATACTGTAGACTCTATTCTGTAGACTCTATTCTGTGGACTCTATACTGTAGACTCTATACTGTATACTCTATACTGTAGACTCTATTCTGTAGACTCTATACTGTATACTCTATACTTTAGACTCTATTCTGTAGACTCTATACTGTAGACTCTATTCTGTAGACTCTATACTGTAGACTCTATACTCTAGACTCTATACTGTAGACTCTATACTGTAGACTCTATTCTGTAGACTCTATTCTGTAGACTCTATACTGTAGACTCTATACTGTAGACTCTATACTGTAGACTCTATTCTGTAGACTCTATACTGTAGACTCTATACTGTAGACTCTATTCTGTAGACTCTATTCTGTAGACTCTATTCTGTAGATCTATACTGTAGACTCTATACTGTAGACTCTATTCTGTAGACTCTATAATGTAGATTATATACTGTAGACTCTATACTGTAGACTCTATTCTGTAGACTCTATACCGTAGACTCTATACTAGACTCTATACTGTAGACTCTATACTGTAGACTCTATTCTGTAGACTCTATTCTGTAGACTCTATTCTGTAGACTCTATACTGTAGACTCTATACTGTAGACTCTATTCTGTAGACTCTATTCTGTAGACTCTATACTGTAGACTCTATACTGTAGACTCTATTCTGTAGACTCTATACTGTAGACTCTATACTCTAGACTCTATACTCTAGACTCTATACTGTAGACTCTATACTGTAGACTCTATTCTGTAGACTCTATTCTGTAGACTCTATACTGTAGACTCTATACTGTAGACTCTATACTGTAGACTCTATTCTGTAGACTCTATACTGTAGACTCTATACTGTAGACTCTATTCTGTAGACTCTATTCTGTAGACTCTATTCTGTATAATCTATACTGTAGACTCTATACTGTAGACTCTATTCTGTAGACTATATACTGTAGACTCTATACTGTAGACTCTATTCTGTAGACTCTATACCGTAGACTCTATACTAGACTCTATACTGTAGACTCTATACTGTAGACTCTATTCTGTAGACTCTATTCGGTAGACTCTATTCTGTAGACTCTATACTGTAGACTCTATACTGTAGACTCTATTCTGTAGACTATATTCTGTAGACTCTATACTGTAGACTCTATACTGTAGACTCTATACTGTAGACTCTATTCTGTAGACTCTATACTGTAGACTCTATACTGTAGACTCTATACTAGACTCTATACTGTAGACTCTATACTGTAGACTGTATTCTGTAGACTCTATTCTGTAGACTCTATACTGTAGACTCTATACTGTAGACTCTATTATGTAGACTCTATTCTGTAGACTCTATTCTGTAGACTCTATACTGTATACTCTATACTGTAGACTCTATTCTGTAGACTCTATACTGTATACTCTATACTGTACACTATATTCTGTAGACTCTATACTGTAGACTCTATTCTGTAGACTCTATACTGTAGACTCTATTCTGTAGACTCTATACTGTAGACTCTATACTGTAGACTCTATTCTGTAGACTCTATACTGTAGACTCTATACTGTAGACTCTATACTGTAGACTCTATTCTGTAGACTCTATACTGTAGACTCTATACTGTAGACTCTATTCTGTAGACTCTGTACTGTAGACTCTATACTGTAGACTCTATACTAGACTCTATAATGTAGACTCTATTCTGTAGACTCTATACTGTAGACTCTATTCTGTAGACTCTATAGTGTAGACTCTATACTGTAGACTCTATTCTGTAGACTCTATTCTGTAGACTCTATACTGTAGACTCTATACTGTAGACTCTATTCTGTAGACTCTATTCTGTAGACTCTATTCTGTAGACTCTATACTGTAGACTCTATACTGTAGACTCTATACTGTAGACTCTATACTGTAGACTCTATTCTGTAGACTCTATTCTGTAGACTCTATACTGTAGACTCTATACTGTAGACTCTATACTAGACTCTATACTGTAGACTCTATTCTGTAGACTCTATACTGTAGACTCTATACTGTAGACTCTATACTAGACTCTATACTGTAGACTCTATACTTTAGACTCTATTCTGTAGACTCTATTCTGTAGACTCTATACTGTAGACTCTATACTGTAGACTCTATTCTGTAGACTCTATTCTGTAGACTCTATACTGTAGACTCTATACTGTAGACTCTATTCTGTAGACTCTATACTGTAGACTCTATACTGTAGACTCTATACTGTAGACTCTATTCTGTAGACTCTATTCTGTAGACTCTATACTGTAGACTCTATACTGTAGACTCTATTCTGTAGACTCTATTCTGTAGACTCTATTCTGTAGACTCTATACTGTAGACTCTATTCTGTAGACTCTATACTGTAGACTATATACTGTAGACTCTATACTGTAGACTCTATTCTGTAGACTCTATACTGTAGACTCTATACTAGACTCTATACTGTAGACTCTATACTGTAGACTCTATTCTGTAGACTCTATTCTGTAGACTCTATACTGTAGACTCTATTCTGTAGACTCTATTCTGTAGACTCTATACTGTAGACTCTATACTGTAGACTCTATACTGTAGACTCTATACTGTAGACTCTATACTGTAGACTCTATACTGTAGACTCTATTCTGTAGACTCTATTCTGTAGACTCTATACTGTAGACTCTATACTGTAGACTCTATTCTGTAGACTCTATTCTGTGGACTCTATACTGTAGACTCTATACTGTATACTCTATACTGTAGACTCGATTCTGTAGACTCTATACTGTATACTCTATACTTTAGACTCTATTCTGTAGACTCTATACTGTAGACTCTATTCTGTAGACTCTATACTGTAGACTCTATACTCTAGACTCTATACTGTAGACTCTATACTGTAGACTCTATTCTGTAGACTCTATTCTGTAGACTCTATACTGTAGACTCTATTCTGTAGACTCTATACTGTAGACTCTATACTCTAGACTCTATACTGTAGACTCTATACTGTAGACTCTATTCTGTAGACTCTATTCTGTAGACTCTATACTGTAGAATCTATACTGTAGACTCTATACTGTAGACTCTATTCTGTAGACTCTATACTGTAGACTCTATACTGTAGACTCTATTCTGTAGACTCTATTCTGTAGACTCTATTCTGTAGATCTATACTGTAGACTCTATACTGTAGACTCTATTCTGTAGACTCTATAATGTAGATTATATACTGTAGACTCTATACTGTAGACTCTATTCTGTAGACTCTATACCGTAGACTCTATACTAGACTCTATACTGTAGACTCTATACTGTAGACTCTATTCTGTAGACTCTATTCTGTAGACTCTATTCTGTAGACTCTATACTGTAGACTCTATACTGTAGACTCTATTCTGTAGACTCTATTCTGTAGACTCTATACTGTAGACTCTATACTGTAGACTCTATTCTGTAGACTCTATACTGTAGACTCTATACTCTAGACTCTATACTGTAGACTCTATACTGTAGACTCTATTCTGTAGACTCTATTCTGTAGACTCTATACTGTAGACTCTATACTGGAGACTCTATACTGTAGACTCTATTCTGTAGACTCTATACTGTAGACTCTATACTGTAGACTCTATTCTGTAGACTCTATTCTGTAGACTCTATTCTGTAGAATCTATACTGTAGACTCTATACTGTAGACTCTATTCTGTAGACTCTATAATGTAGACTATATACTGTAGACTCTATACTGTAGACTCTATTCTGTAGACTCTATACCGTAGACTCTATACTAGACTCTATACTGTAGACTCTATACTGTAGACTCTATTCTGTAGACTCTATTCGGTAGACTCTATTCTGTAGACTCTATACTGTAGACTCTATACTGTAGACTCTATTCTGTAGACTATATTCTGTAGACTCTATACTGTAGACTCTATTCTGTAGACTCTATACTGTAGACTCTATACTGTAGACTCTATACTAGACTCTATACTGTAGACTCTATACTGTAGACTGTATTCTGTAGACTCTATTCTGTAGACTCTATACTGTAGACTCTATACTGTAGACTCTATTATGTAGACTCTATTCTGTAGACTCTATTCTGTAGACTCTATACTGTATACTCTATACTGTAGACTCTATTCTGTAGACTCTATACTGTATACTCTATACTGTACACTATATTCTGTAGACTCTATACTGTAGACTCTATTCTGTAGACTCTATACTGTAGACTCTATTCTGTAGACTCTATACTGTAGACTCTATACTGTAGACTCTATTCTGTAGACTCTATACTGTAGACTCTATACTGTAGACTCTATACTGTAGACTCTATTCTGTAGACTCTATACTGTAGACTCTATACTGTAGACTCTATACTTTAGACTCTATTCTGTAGACTCTGTACTGTAGACTCTATACTGTAGACTCTATACTAGACTCTATAATGTAGACTCTATTCTGTAGACTCTATTCTGTAGACTCTATACTGTAGACTCTATTCTGTAGACTCTATACTGTAGACTCTATACTGTAGACTCTATACTGTAGACTCTATACTAGACTCTATACTGTGGACTCTATTCTGTAGACTCTATTCTGTAGACTCTATTCTGTAGACTCTATACTGTAGACTCTATTCTGTAGACTCTATACTGTAGACTCTATACTGTAGACTCTATACTGTAGACTCTATTCTGTAGACTCTATTCTGTAGACTCTATACTGTAGACTCTATACTGTAGACTCTATTCTGTAGACTCTATTCTGTGGACTCTATACTGTAGACTCTATACTGTATACTCTATACTGTAGACTCTATTCTGTAGACTCTATACTGTATACTCTATACTTTAGACTCTATTCTGTAGACTCTATACTGTAGACTCTATTCTGTAGACTCTATACTGTAGACTCTATACTCTAGACTCTATACTGTAGACTCTATACTGTAGACTCTATTCTGTAGACTCTATTCTGTAGACTCTATACTGTAGACTCTATACTGTAGACTCTATACTGTAGACTCTATTCTGTAGACTCTATACTGTAGACTCTATACTGTAGACTCTATTCTGTAGACTCTATTCTGTAGACTCTATTCTGTAGATCTATACTGTAGACTCTATACTGTAGACTCTATTCTGTAGACTCTATAATGTAGATTATATACTGTAGACTCTATACTGTAGACTCTATTCTGTAGACTCTATACCGTAGACTCTATACTAGACTCTATACTGTAGACTCTATACTGTAGACTCTATTCTGTAGACTCTATTCTGTAGACTCTATTCTGTAGACTCTATACTGTAGACTCTATACTGTAGACTCTATTCTGTAGACTCTATTCTGTAGACTCTATACTGTAGACTCTATACTGTAGACTCTATTCTGTAGACTCTATACTGTAGACTCTATACTCTAGACTCTATACTCTAGACTCTATACTGTAGACTCTATACTGTAGACTCTATTCTGTAGACTCTATTCTGTAGACTCTATACTGTAGACTCTATACTGTAGACTCTATACTGTAGACTCTATTCTGTAGACTCTATACTGTAGACTCTATACTGTAGACTCTATTCTGTAGACTCTATTCTGTAGACTCTATTCTGTAGAATCTATACTGTAGACTCTATACTGTAGACTCTATTCTGTAGACTATATACTGTAGACTCTATACTGTAGACTCTATTCTGTAGACTCTATACCGTAGACTCTATACTAGACTCTATACTGTAGACTCTATACTGTAGACTCTATTCTGTAGACTCTATTCGGTAGACTCTATTCTGTAGACTCTATACTGTAGACTCTATACTGTAGACTCTATTCTGTAGACTATATTCTGTAGACTCTATACTGTAGACTCTATACTGTAGACTCTATACTGTAGACTCTATTCTGTAGACTCTATACTGTAGACTCTATACTGTAGACTCTATACTAGACTCTATACTGTAGACTCTATACTGTAGACTGTATTCTGTAGACTCTATTCTGTAGACTCTATACTGTAGACTCTATACTGTAGACTCTATTATGTAGACTCTATTCTGTAGACTCTATTCTGTAGACTCTATACTGTATACTCTATACTGTAGACTCTATTCTGTAGACTCTATACTGTATACTCTATACTGTACACTATATTCTGTAGACTCTATACTGTAGACTCTATTCTGTAGACTCTATACTGTAGACTCTATTCTGTAGACTCTATACTGTAGACTCTATACTGTAGACTCTATTCTGTAGACTCTATACTGTAGACTCTATACTGTAGACTCTATACTGTAGACTCTATTCTGTAGACTCTATACTGTAGACTCTATACTGTAGACTCTATTCTGTAGACTCTGTACTGTAGACTCTATACTGTAGACTCTATACTAGACTCTATAATGTAGACTCTATTCTGTAGACTCTATACTGTAGACTCTATTCTGTAGACTCTATAGTGTAGACTCTATACTGTAGACTCTATTCTGTAGACTCTATTCTGTAGACTCTATACTGTAGACTCTATACTGTAGACTCTATTCTGTAGACTCTATTCTGTAGACTCTATTCTGTAGACTCTATACTGTAGACTCTATACTGTAGACTCTATACTGTAGACTCTATACTGTAGACTCTATTCTGTAGACTCTATTCTGTAGACTCTATACTGTAGACTCTATACTGTAGACTCTATACTAGACTCTATACTGTAGACTCTATTCTGTAGACTCTATACTGTAGACTCTATACTGTAGACTCTATACTAGACTCTATACTGTAGACTCTATACTTTAGACTCTATTCTGTAGACTCTATTCTGTAGACTCTATACTGTAGACTCTATACTGTAGACTCTATTCTGTAGACTCTATTCTGTAGACTCTATACTGTAGACTCTATACTGTAGACTCTATTCTGTAGACTCTATACTGTAGACTCTATACTGTAGACTCTATACTGTAGACTCTATTCTGTAGACTCTATTCTGTAGACTCTATACTGTAGACTCTATACTGTAGACTCTATTCTGTAGACTCTATTCTGTAGACTCTATTCTGTAGACTCTATACTGTAGACTCTATTCTGTAGACTCTATACTGTAGACTATATACTGTAGACTCTATACTGTAGACTCTATTCTGTAGACTCTATACTGTAGACTCTATACTAGACTCTATACTGTAGACTCTATACTGTAGACTCTATTCTGTAGACTCTATTCTGTAGACTCTATACTGTAGACTCTATTCTGTAGACTCTATTCTGTAGACTCTATACTGTAGACTCTATACTGTAGACTCTATACTGTAGACTCTATACTGTAGACTCTATACTGTAGACTCTATTCTGTAGACTCTATTCTGTAGACTCTATACTGTAGACTCTATACTGTAGACTCTATTCTGTAGACTCTATTCTGTGGACTCTATACTGTAGACTCTATACTGTATACTCTATACTGTAGACTCGATTCTGTAGACTCTATACTGTATACTCTATACTTTAGACTCTATTCTGTAGACTCTATACTGTAGACTCTATTCTGTAGACTCTATACTGTAGACTCTATACTCTAGACTCTATACTGTAGACTCTATACTGTAGACTCTATTCTGTAGACTCTATTCTGTAGACTCTATACTGTAGACTCTATTCTGTAGACTCTATACTGTAGACTCTATACTCTAGACTCTATACTGTAGACTCTATACTGTAGACTCTATTCTGTAGACTCTATTCTGTAGACTCTATACTGTAGAATCTATACTGTAGACTCTATACTGTAGACTCTATTCTGTAGACTCTATACTGTAGACTCTATACTGTAGACTCTATTCTGTAGACTCTATTCTGTAGACTCTATTCTGTAGATCTATACTGTAGACTCTATACTGTAGACTCTATTCTGTAGACTCTATAATGTAGATTATATACTGTAGACTCTATACTGTAGACTCTATTCTGTAGACTCTATACCGTAGACTCTATACTAGACTCTATACTGTAGACTCTATACTGTAGACTCTATTCTGTAGACTCTATTCTGTAGACTCTATTCTGTAGACTCTATACTGTAGACTCTATACTGTAGACTCTATTCTGTAGACTCTATTCTGTAGACTCTATACTGTAGACTCTATACTGTAGACTCTATTCTGTAGACTCTATACTGTAGACTCTATACTCTAGACTCTATACTGTAGACTCTATACTGTAGACTCTATTCTGTAGACTCTATTCTGTAGACTCTATACTGTAGACTCTATACTGGAGACTCTATACTGTAGACTCTATTCTGTAGACTCTATACTGTAGACTCTATACTGTAGACTCTATTCTGTAGACTCTATTCTGTAGACTCTATTCTGTAGAATCTATACTGTAGACTCTATACTGTAGACTCTATTCTGTAGACTCTATAATGTAGACTATATACTGTAGACTCTATACTGTAGACTCTATTCTGTAGACTCTATACCGTAGACTCTATACTAGACTCTATACTGTAGACTCTATACTGTAGACTCTATTCTGTAGACTCTATTCGGTAGACTCTATTCTGTAGACTCTATACTGTAGACTCTATACTGTAGACTCTATTCTGTAGACTATATTCTGTAGACTCTATACTGTAGACTCTATTCTGTAGACTCTATACTGTAGACTCTATACTGTAGACTCTATACTAGACTCTATACTGTAGACTCTATACTGTAGACTGTATTCTGTAGACTCTATTCTGTAGACTCTATACTGTAGACTCTATACTGTAGACTCTATTATGTAGACTCTATTCTGTAGACTCTATTCTGTAGACTCTATACTGTATACTCTATACTGTAGACTCTATTCTGTAGACTCTATACTGTATACTCTATACTGTACACTATATTCTGTAGACTCTATACTGTAGACTCTATTCTGTAGACTCTATACTGTAGACTCTATTCTGTAGACTCTATACTGTAGACTCTATACTGTAGACTCTATTCTGTAGACTCTATACTGTAGACTCTATACTGTAGACTCTATACTGTAGACTCTATTCTGTAGACTCTATACTGTAGACTCTATACTGTAGACTCTATACTTTAGACTCTATTCTGTAGACTCTGTACTGTAGACTCTATACTGTAGACTCTATACTAGACTCTATAATGTAGACTCTATTCTGTAGACTCTATTCTGTAGACTCTATACTGTAGACTCTATTCTGTAGACTCTATACTGTAGACTCTATACTGTAGACTCTATACTGTAGACTCTATACTAGACTCTATACTGTGGACTCTATTCTGTAGACTCTATTCTGTAGACTCTATTCTGTAGACTCTATACTGTAGACTCTATTCTGTAGACTCTATACTGTAGACTCTATACTGTAGACTCTATACTGTAGACTCTATTCTGTAGACTCTATACTGTAGACTCTATACTGTAGACTCTATTCTGTAGACTCTATACTGTAGACTCTATTCTGTAGACTCTGTACTGTAGACTCTATACTGTAGACTCTATACTAGACTCTATTATGTAGACTCTATTCTGTAGACTCTATTCTGTAGACTCTATACTGTAGACTCTATTCTGTAGACTCTATACTGTAGACTCTATACTGTAGACTCTATTCTGTAGACTCTATACTGTAGACTCTATTCTGTAGACTCTATTCTGTAGACTCTATTCTGTAGACTCTATTCTATAGACTCTATACTGTAGACTCTATTCTGTAGACTCTATACTGTAGACTCTATTCTGTAGACTCTATACTGTAGACTCTATACTAGACTCTATACTGTAGACTCTATTCTGTAGACTCTATTCTGTAGACTCTATACTGTAGACTCTATTCTGTAGACTCTATACTGTAGACTCTATACTGTAGACTCTATACTGTAGACTCTATTCTGTAGACTCTATACTGTAGACTCTATACTGTAGACTCTATTCTGTAGACTCTATACTGTAGACTCTATTCTGTAGGCTCTATACTGTAGACTCTATACTGTAGACTCTATTTTGTAGACTCTATACTGTAGACTCTATACTGTAGACTCTATTCTGTAGACTCTATTCTGTAGACTCTATTCTGTAGACTCTATACTGTAGACTCTATACTGTAGACTCTATTCTGTAGACTCTATTCTGTAGACTCTATTCTGTAGACTCTATACTGTAGACTCTATACTGTAGACTCTATACTGTAGACTCTATTCTGTAGACTCTATACTGTAGACTCTATACTGTAGACTCTATACTAGACTCTATACTGTAGACTCTATACTGTAGACTCTATTCTGTAGACTCTATTCTGTAGACTCTATACTGTAGACTCTATACTGTAGACTCTATTCTGTAGACTCTATTCTGTAGACTCTATACTGTAGACTCTATACTGTAGACTCTATTCTGTAGACTCTATTCTGTAGACTCTATTCTGTAGACTCTATACTGTAGACTCTATACTGTAGACTCTATTCCGTAGACTCTATACTGTAGACTCTATTCTGTAGACTCTATTATGTAGACTCTATACTGTAGACTCTATACTGTAGACTCTATTCTGTAGACTCTATACTGTAGACTCTATACTGTAGACTCTATTCTGTAGACTCTATTCTGTAGACTCTATACTGTAGACTCTATTCTGTAGACTCTATTCTGTAGACTCTATACTGTAGACTCTATACTGTAGACTCTATTCTGTAGACTCTATTCTGTAGACTCTATACTGTAGACTCTATTCTGTAGACTCTATTCTGTAGACTCTATTCTGTAGACTCTATTCTGTAGACTCTATTCTGTAGACTCTATACTGTAGACTCTATACTGTAGACTCTATTCTGTAGACTCTATTCTGTAGACTCTATTCTGCAGACTCTATACTGTAGACTATATTCTGTAGACTCTATTCTGTAGACTCTATTCTGTAGACTCTATACTGTAGACTCTATTCTGTAGACTCTATACTGTAGACTCTATACTGTAGACTCTATACTGTAGACTCTATTCTGTAGACTCTATACTATAGACTCTATTCTGTAGACTCTATTCTGTAGACTCTATACTGTAGACTCTATTCTGTAGACTCTATACTGTAGACTCTATTCTGTAGACTCTATACTGTAGACTCTATACTGTAGACTCTATTCTGTAGACTCTATTCTGTAGACTCTATACTGTAGACTCTATACTGTAGACTCTATTCTGTAGACTCTATTCTGTAGACTCTATACTGTAGACTCTATTCTGTAGACTCTATACTGTAGACTCTATACTGTAGACTCTATACTGTAGACTCTATTCTGTAGACTCTATTCTGTAGACTCTATACTGTAGACTCTATTCTGTAGACTCTATTCTGTAGACTCTATTCTGTAGACTCTATACTGTAGACTCTATTCTGTAGACTCTATACTGTAGACTCTATACTGTAGACTCTATTCTGTAGACTCTATACTGTAGACTCTATTCTGTAGACTCTATACTGTAGACTCTATTCTGTAGACTCTATTCTGTAGACTCTATTCTGTAGACTCTATACTGTAGACTCTATTCTGTAGACTCTATTCTGTAGACTCTATTCTGTAGACTCTATACTGTAGACTCTATTCTGTAGACTCTATACTGTAGACTCTATTCTGTAGACTCTATACTGTAGACTCTATTCTGTAGACTCTATTCTGTAGACTCTATTCTGTAGACTCTATACTGTAGACTCTATACTGTAGACTCTATTCTGTAGACTCTATACTGTAGACTCTATACTGTAGACTCTATACTGTAGACTCTATACTGTAGACTCTATTCTGTAGACTCTATTCTGTAGACTCTATACTGTAGACTCTATTCTGTAGACTCTATACTGTAGACTCTATTCTGTAGACTGTATACTGTAGACCAGGGTTCTTCAATTCCGGTCCTGGAGGGCCGAAACACCTCTGTTTTTCATCCTCTCCTTCTAATCAGGGGCTAATTGAGACCTGGGACACCAGGTGAGTGCAATTAACTACCAGGTAGAAATAAAAAACAGAAGTGTTTCGGCCCTCCAACCTGTTGGTCATTACCCAATTGAACATCTACAGGTTATGATAGGAGGTGTTAAACCTATTGAAGTCATTACCCAATGGTACATCTACAGGTTATGATAGGTGTTAAACCTATTGAAGTCATTACCCAATGGTACATCTACAGGTTATGATAGGTGTTAAACGTATTGAAGTCATTACCCAATGGTACATATACAGTTTATGATAGGAGGTGTTAAACCTATTGAAGTCATTACCCAATGGTACATCTACAGGTTATGATAGGTGTTAAACCTATTGAAGTCATTACCCAATGGTACATCTACGGGTTATGATAGGAGGTGTGAAATACTTGAATACATACACTGAAGCACCACGCAGGGCAGTCAGAGAACTGAGCCATTGTTATGAGTTCTTCTTTAAATACTCTGACAGAGGTAGTTCCTGCTCCAGGCAGCCTATCAGAGTAGAGGCTGGGCGTGGTTTAAACTTACCCAGCCCCTTGGAGCTCCACTGTTGTCAGGCGTTAGTTGCTTTCTGCAGCTTGTCTCAATAGTCAGCACCCATAGACACAGTTTCCTGTTCCTGAGATTTCAGTACTTTCCCACCCTAACTGTGCTCTATGTACATATGTCCTTGGTACCCCTGACTCAGTACTGGTACTCCCTGTATATAGCCATGCCATATGTCCTTGGGCAGTTCAACAAAGAGGCAGTGTTCGTGTCTGTGTGAGTCACAAGCCTTATCTCACCCTACCCCCTAACAGTTCCTCACATTAATCACAGCTTGTTATATTAAACAATCTATATCAGTACAGTACAAACCTATTATGTTTAATCATTAATGTTTTCTTATTAAGCTAACAGCACATCTAAAATATTAGAGAATAATTTCCCACAATCCCCCTTTTCACACCCAAAATAAGAAAACCCAAAACAAGAAATTTCAGGGAAATTTAGGATTCCCCCTTTTGACACCCACTAGGGTGTCACTCATTAAAATACAATACAAACAAAAAGAATCACACTTTTATTAATAGGCAATATGATAATAAAAAGGCCTTCAGTCCTTCCATCTACACCCAACTTGTACTAGGTTGGCTACCAGCCACCCAGGAACTTCAAACCTTCACATAAGGAAAGACAAACATTCACAATGGTTAACTTGATTAATAAAGCATAAAACATAAACAGGGAAGTAAACTTTGGCCCCCTTTAGACACCCTCTAGGGTGTCAGTCCACCACCTCACCAATAACCTATTTAGCTAGCTAGCTATGTTTTGTGGAAGAATGTAGCTATGATATATTATTAACCATTGAGTTGTGGTACAGTGTTATTGTAACTAACTAGCTAGTTCGGTAGTAAACATGAGCAATGCAGATCATTGATCGTAGCTAGCAATGCAAATTAACATGAGCAGCATGGCAGTTTCCCAAAGTGTAGTGGTTTTAAACTTAACGTAGCTAGCATTAGCTTGCTAGCTACCTAAATTTGACTAGCTATGATTTGTGTAAGAAAGTATGATATAAACTGACCTGGTCATACGCGTTAGCTAGCGTTACAATCTTATGTTGGCTAACTTTACCTAGCTAATATTAACTGGCTATCATCACAGCCAAGGACGTTCGCTAGCTTATTTATGCATATTTGTTTGTGCTCTGATTACACACAAGTGTCTAGGTCAGCATTTTACACATGATGACTTTAGCCTTTTATGAAAAACCTTATTTGCCTAAATATAGCTAGCTTTCCTCGCTTGTTGGTTAGCTAACTAGCCAACGTTAGCTGTCATCTGACTGGTACAGTGCATTTGGAAATTATTCAGACCCCTTCCCTTTTTCCACATTTTGTTACGTTACAACCTTATTCAAAAATATGTTAAATTAAGGTTTTTCTTCATCAATCTACACACAATACCCCATAATGACAAAGCAAAAACATAGACAGGCCCTTTGCTATGAGACTCAAAATTGAGCTCAGGTGTATCCTGTTTCCATTGATCATCCTTGAGATGTTTCTACAACTTGATTGGAGTCCACCTGTGGTAAATTAAATTGATTGGACATGATTTGGAAAGGCACACACCTGTCTATATAAGGTCTCACAGTTAATAGTGCATGTCAGACCAAAAACCAAGCCATGAGGTCGAAGGAATTGTCCGTAGAGATCCGAGACAGGATCGAGGCACAGATCTGGGAAAGGGTACCAAAACATTTCTGAAGGTTTGAAGGTCCCCAACAACACAATGGCCTCCATCATTCTTAAATGGAAGAAGTTTGGAACCACCAAGACTCTTCCTAGAGCTGGCCGCCCGGCCAAACTGAGCAATCAGGGGAGAAGGGCCTTGGTCAGGGAGGTGACCAAGAACCCGACGGTCACTCTGACAGAGGTCTAGAGTTCCTTTGTGGAGATGGGAGAACCTTCCAGAAGGACAACCATCTCTGCAGCACTCCACCAATCAGGCCTTTATGGTAGAGTGGCCAGACGGAAGCCAGTCCTCAGTAAAAGGCACAAGACAGCCCGCTTGGAGTTTGCCAAAAGGCACCTAAAGGACTCTCAGACCATGTGAAACAAGATTCTCTGGTCTGATGAAACCAAGATTGAGCTCTTTGGCCTGAATGCCAAGCGTCACGTCTGGAGGAAACCTGGCACCATCCCTACGGTGAAGCATGGTGGTGGCAGCATCATGCTGTGGGGATGTTTTTCAGCGGCAGGGACTGGGAGACTAGTCAGGATCGAGGGGAAAGAAAGGAGCAAAGTACAGAGAGATCCTTGATGAAAACCTGCTCCAGAGCACTCAGGACCTCAAACTGGGGCGAAGGTTCACCTTCCAACAGGACAACAAAACTAAGCACACAGCCAAGACAACGCAGGAGTGGCTTCGGGACAAGTCTCTGAAAGTCCTTGAGTGGCCCAGCCAGAGCCCGGACATGAACCCGATCTAACATCTCTGGAGAGACCTTAAAATAGTTGAGCAGCGACGCTCCCCATCCAACCTGACAGAGCATGAGAGGACCTGCAAAGATGAATGGGAGAAACTCCCCAAATACAGGTGTGCCAAGCTTGTAGCGTCACACCCAAGAAGACTCTAGGCTGTAATCGCTGCCAAAGGTGCTTCAACAAAGTACTGAGTAAAGGGTCTGAATTCTTACGTAAATGTGAAATTTCATTTTTATTTATTTTTTAATTTGCCAACATTTCGAAAAACCTGTTTTTGCTTTGTCATTATAGGTTATTGTGTGTAGATTGATGAGGGGAAAAAACAATTTAATCAATTTTAGAATAAGGCTGTAATGTAACAAAATGTGGAAAAATTCAAGGGGTCTGAATACTTTCCGAATGCACTGTATAACGTTATAGTAGCTACTTAGCTAATCAAAACAAAACCACATTCATTGGCTAGCTACCTTTGTTTGCCTGTTTGTTAGCTAGCTACAGAGGCTAGCTGCTGAACTTTGGACAAGCAACCTAACATTAGCTAGCTACCTAGCTAATCATAATATCTGTTTGCATTTATTGATTAACCTCACCATAGAGCTAGCTATCTACAGTAGCCTAAGTTTGTTCCATACCCTTCTTATGACTGGCAGCATGGGGCAAGCAGCTGTGTTGTTGCCGAGCAACCGACCCGGTGTTACAGAACTCTGAGCTTCAGCTAAAAAAAGATGTTAGCAATATCAGAAATGCTACAAAAAGGTAGCACGTCGCTGGTTCTTAATGGACAGAAATTAGCATGTGAGAGCAATAAATGATGAACGTATTCAGTCCGAAAGGTGGCAAGTCTAAACGTCACTTTATGGACGCTGTAGTCTCGTTCTTATCCGACGATATTGGGGGAAAAAATGTCTGATGACCCTAATGCTAACAACCCTGTTAATAATTGGTTCTCGGTAACGGCTGGACAGCTCATGACGAGTATTTACAAGGCGTTTGACAAAAGGCTAATATTTTTGCTGCTGTGTGTTGCTCCAATCAAGTTGATTTGTGAATTTCCATTGAGATTTGTGTCATGTAGGATTAGATACGATGGTAGATAGATAAAAATGTAACATTGAGTTTCAATCAATGCCTAGCGTCCCACAATAATATAATATGAACTAACTAATCATCTCAATTGCATTTCCTTCATTCCTCACATCCTCTCTCCTTGCCTCCTTTTCAAAACCCATTGGATAAGAAGGTGAGAGATCCAATGGGTTTTGAGAAGGAGATGAAGAGAGAGGATGCAACAAATCAAGGAAATTGAAGACAGAGGAAGCAAGTAGTTGCCCGCTATTAAATTAGTTGGACAGTACCAGCCTGACTGACTGAGCTACCATAATACCCATGGCCTGTCCAGAAACAACCCCTAGCCCCTACTGCCCAGAGTCTAGACACTTGTGGAGATCTGAGAGGGATTGGTGGGTGGTGACATGGTGAGAGCTCCACCTTACTCTCTGATTGGCTTGGTGGAATTTTGGCGGTATTCCTTACACTTGTCAAATTCTCTCAGATCTCCACAAGAGTCTATGGTTAGGGGCTAGGGGATCAAAATGTGATAATGTCCCCACGTAACTAAACAGCTAGATATCAAACGAGCATCAAACAACTATTATGGATAATTATTGAAGAGCCCCTTTGATGACAGTATCAGTTTTATTAATCATATTAAAGTTACTCTTTCTGTTTGAAGCATTGGATTTTGCAATCACATACATTATTTGGGATATGTGAGCCTATGAAAAAAGTTTTCACACCGTAACATAACGAGATACAAACTGTTACGAGGTTATAGTACACTTCCAAGATCTCCATACAAAAAAGAGTCTGACAGCAATATCCAGGAATTTCGCAGGGTCAAGGTCAATATGTAAATCAGTTGTTAAATGCTTAGTATTATACGTGTAAAGAAAGAAAGGTAGCATTTTATGTCACACGATATTTGACAAATCTGTGAAGACTCCAAACATGAGAAAGGGTTTAAACAGGTTTTGATTAAACTCATGACTTATATTGAATATATCTGTGTTCCCCCTTTATATCTTAATGTATTCACATTAAGAAAAAAAAAGCGAATTCTTAATGACTTTGTAACAGCTCCAAACAGTTGTCCACTAAAATAAATAATCACTGGTACCCTAGTTTATAATAATACACACCTACGCTTGTGCAAAAGATAAGGAAAACATTGCAAAAGATAGAGTCGAGAAAATAAATATTTAAATTAAATAACATTGAAATAACTTTGATGTTTTCAACCTGCATAGTGTCCAGCACTTTGAGAAAAGAGTGGTTACATTTTATTATTATTGAAATGAATAATGTGAGACAGATCATAAATGGCTCAAAGTTCAGTTTGAATGACACCCTGAAAAAGTATACAACAACCAAAAAATGTGTGTAGTGTGTTGTCTGGTGGGTACACTGTGTGTTGTCTGGTGGGTACACTGTGGTGTCCAGTAGTATTGGGTTGATGGGTTGCTTCTCCATTATTTCTTCTGTCTCTCAGGGAACAGCCATCTCCATTTCTCATTCTGCAGGAAGCCAAACAGTCAGTCATTATACAGCTGAGGAACAGTCAGCCATTTTACAGATGAGGAACAGTCAGCCATTTTACAGATGAGGAACAGTCAGCCATTTTACAGATGAGGAACAGTAAGCCATTTTACAGATGAGGAAGAACATCAGACATCACATTAGAATCAGATCTAGCAGTGTATGACTACCACTACCATACTGCCATTACCATGGACATGTCTGGACGCAGTACCCACCTTTATCCCCCAAGAGGAGGTGGTGCGTTTGGATTTGAGCTCCTCCACTGGCTCATAGGTGTGGTTGTTAGTTGAAAGTCTGGCAGATCCTTTCAGTCCTAACTCTGGTATGTGTTCATTAGGTCTGGCTGATCCTTTCAATCCTAACTCTGGTATGTGTTCATAAAGTCTGGCAGATCCTTTCAGTCCTAACTCTGGTATGTGTTCATAAAGTCTGGCTGATCCTTTCAGTCCTAACTCTGGTATTTGTTCGTAGGTGTCATCCAGTAGGAGACGGAGAACCTGCTCATGAGGGACCTCAGCGTACACACTGTCAGCTCCCTC
Source organism: Coregonus lavaretus (assembly GCF_964263955.1). Taxonomy (NCBI): domain Eukaryota; kingdom Metazoa; phylum Chordata; class Actinopteri; order Salmoniformes; family Salmonidae; genus Coregonus; species Coregonus lavaretus. Next base: position 444,889 of record NC_140008.1, read on the forward strand.
TTCCTCTTCCTGTGGTGATGATGTCATGGGTCCTTCCTGGTCCCTGGGTCTACCTGCCAGTTGATACACAAGGCTGGGGCTGGGGCTGTTACTTAGATGTTCCAGACTGTGGCTGATGATGGGCGGTCTCTTGGAGGGATCATTGTGGTACCTCTGGTCCAGAAGGGAAGGTCCGGATGGGTACCTCTGGTCCAGAAGGGAGGGGCTAGAGCTCTGGTCAGTGGTCCGTTTGTTGGGTTTGGGAGAGAGTCTTGGGGGGGTGAAAGAAGGTGCACTCAGCCTGTAGGAGTTATTGGCCCCTTCCTCAGAGTCATGATCCAGGTCCAGGAGAGGCAGAGACTTGCTCTTGCTGTCCAGCAGGCTGCCTGGGCCTGGCCCTGGGGCTGGGGCTGAGGCTGGGCCTGGGGCTCCAGGTCTACCCATGGGAATGCTCCCCCTCTGAGGGGACTGATGTTGGGCTACAGGACCCAGGCCTTCAGACCTCTCTTCTGGAGCTCTGGGTGTACCCTCCAGGCTCCTGGGTTGGGGATCCCTGGCCTTGTGCTTCTCCAGCTGGGCATACAACACCCTACTCTGAGCACTACCCTGTTGGTCATCCAGGGAACTGCTCTTCAAAGGGCCTGCCCTTCTAGGCACAGGTGGGACACTAGGTACAGTTGGCACAGGGGGTATTTCCTGGTTAGAGAGACATGAGGAAGCGATTTGGTTACACTCTGATCAACTTTGAATCTGTATTTGCAAACGCCAGCAAGTAATCAAAACAAATGGAAGGCCTGAGTTTTACAAAGAGGCACTTTGACTTGACATCTATTAGTTGAATGTTCTACCAACCCCCCTATAAAGCATGTAGTGTTGCACGTTACAATAAACCAGCTGCAATAAAATAATATAACATGTTATTTATCAAATGCTCCAAATACAACAGGTGTAGACCTTACAGTGAAATGCTTACTTACAAGCCCTTAACCAACAAGGCAGTTCTAACATTTACATTATTTAGCAGACGCTCTTATCCAGAGCGACTTACAGGAGCAATTAGGGTTAAGTGCCTTGCTCAAGGGCACATCGACAGATTTTTCACCTAGTTGGCTCGGGGATTAGAACCAGCGACCTTTCGGTTACTGGCACAACGCTCTTAACCACTAAGCTACCTGCCGCCCCCTCTTTAAGAAAGAATACCAAAAAGAAATCACAAAAAAATTCAATATAAAACAATACGAAGTAAAAGTAACAAATAATTAAATAGCAGCAGTAAAATAACAATAGCGAGGCTATATACAGGCTATATACAGCTATATACAGGCTATATACAGGCTATATACAGGCTATATACAGCTATATACAGCTATATACAGGCTATATACAGGCTATATACAGGCTATATACAGCTATATACAGGCTATATACAGGCTATATACAGCTATATACAGCTATATACAGGCTATATACAGCTATATACAGCTATATACAGGCTATATACAGCTATATACAGGCTATATACAGGCTCTATACAGGCTCTATACAGCTATATACAGGCTATATACTGCTATATACAGGCTCTATACAGCTATATACAGGCTATATACAGCTATATACAGGCTATATACAGCTATATACAGCTATATACAGCTATATACAGGCTATATACAGCTATATACAGGCTATATACAGCTATATACAGGCTATATACAGCTATATACAGGCTATATACAGCTATATACAGGCTATATACAGCTATATACAGGCTATATACAGGCTATATACAGCTATATACAGGCTATATACAGCTATATACAGGCTATATACAGCTATATACAGGCTATATACAGGCTATATACAGCTATATACAGGCTATATACAGGCTATATACAGCTATATACAGGCTATATACAGGCTATATACAGCTATATACAGCTATATACAGCTGTGGTCCTCTGTAGCTCAGCTGGTAGAGCACGGCGTTTGTAACGCCAAGGTAGTGGGTTCGATCCCCGGGACCACCCATACACAAAAAATGTATGCACGCATGACTGTAAGTCGCTTTGGATAAAAGCGTCTGCTAAATGGCATATTATTATTTTTTATATTTTTATATACAGGCTATATACAGGCTATATACAGGCTATATACAGGCTCTATACAGGCTATATACAGGCTATATACAGGCTATATACAGCTATATACAGGCTATATACAGCTATATACAGACTATATACAGCTATATACAGGCTATATACAGCTATATACAGACTATATACAGGCTATATACAGGCTATATACAGCTATATACAGGCTATATACAGGCTATATACAGGCTATATACAGCTATACACAGGCTATATACAGGCTATATACAGGCTATATACAGCTATATACAGGCTATATACAGGCTATATACAGGCTATATACAGGCTATATACAGCTATATACAGGCTATATACAGCTATATACAGGCTATATACAGCTATATACAGGCTATATACAGGCTATATACAGCTATATACAGGCTATATACAGGCTATATACAGGCTATATACAGCTATGTACAGGCTATGTACAGGCTCTGTACAGGCTATATACAGGCTATATACAGGCTATACACAGGCTATATACAGCTATATACAGGCTATATACAGGCTATATACAGGCTATATACAGGCTATATACAGCTATATACAGGCTATATACAGGCTATATACAGGCTATATACAGCTATATACAGCTATATACAGGCTATATACAGCTATATACAGCTATATACAGGCTATATACAGGCTATATACAGCTATATACAGCTATATACAGCTATATACAGGCTTTATACAGGCTATATACAGCTATATGCAGGCTATATACAGGCTATATACAGGCTATATACAGCTATATACAGGCTATATACAGGCTATATACAGGCTCTATACAGGCTATATACAGGCAATATACAGCTATATACAGGCTATATACAGGCTATATACAGGCTATATACAGGCTATATACAGGCTATATACAGGCAATATACAGCTATATACAGGCTATATACAGGCTATATACAGGCTATTTACAGCTATATACAGCTATATACAGCTATATACAGGCTTTATACAGGCTATATACAGCTATATGCAGGCTATATACAGGCTATATACAGCTATATACAGGCTATATACAGGCAATATACAGCTATATACAGGCTATATACAGGCTATATACAGGCTATATACAGGCTATATACAGCTATATACAGGCTATATACAGGCTATATACAGCTATATACAGGCTATATACAGGCTATATACAGGCTATATACAGCTATATACAGGCTATATACAGGCTATATACAGGCTATATACAGGCTCTATACAGCTATATACAGGCTATATACAGGCTATATACAGGCTATATACAGCTATATACAGGCTATATACAGCTATATACAGGCTATATACAGGCTATATACAGCTATATACAGGCTATATACAGCTATATACAGGCTATATACAGGATATATACAGGCTATATACAGCTATATACAGGCTATATACAGCTATATACAGGCTATATACAGCTAAATACATAAAAAAACTAAATACTGCAAAGTTTCCTAAGAGCTAGTCGCGAGGCCGCCATCTTCGTCGGCACCAGGTCTCATCCTGGGACGACATCATCGATGCACTTATTGATGAAGCCAGTGACTGATGTGGTGTACTCCTCAATGCCATCTGAAGAATCCTGGAACATGTTCCAGTCTGTGCTAGCAAAACAGTCCTGTAGCTTAGCATCTGCTTCATCTGACCACTTTTTTATTGACCGAGTCACTGGTGCTTCCTGCTTTAGTTTTTGCTTATAAGCAGGAATCAGGAGGTTAGAATTATGGTCAGATTTGCCAAATGGAGGGCGAGGGAGAGCTTTGTATGCGTCTCTGTGTGTGGAGTAAAGGTGGTCTAGAGTTTTTTTCCCTCTGGTTGCACATTTAACATGCTGGTAGAAATGAGTTAAGTTTCCCTGCATTAAAGTCCCCCGCCACTAGGAGCGCCGCCTCTGGATGAGCTTTTTCCTGTTTGCTAATTGCCGTATACAATTAATTGAGTGTGGTCTTAGTGCCAGCATCGGTTTGTGGTGGTAAATAGACAGCTATGAAAAATATAGATGAAAACTCTCTTGGTAGATAGTGTGGTCTACAGCTTATCATGAGGTACTCTACCTCAGGCGAGCAATACCTAGAGACTTCCTTAGATATCGTGCACCAGCTGTTGTTTACAAATACACGTAGACCGCCACCCCTTGTCTTACCAGAGGCTGCTGTTCTATCCTGCCGATACAGTGTATAACCCGACAGCTGTATGTTATCCATGTCGTCGTTCAGCCACGACTCGGTGAAACATAAGATATTACAGTTTTTAATGTCCCGTTGTTAGGATATTCCTGCCTGTAGTTCGTCCACTTTATTATCAACCGATTGTAAATTGGCCAATAGTATCGATGGCAAAGGCAGATTAGCCACTCATCGCCGGCTCCTTACCAGGCACCCCGATCTCCTTCCGCGATATCTCCTTTTCTTTCTACTGAATGACGGGGATGAGGGCCCTGTCGGGTGTCTGGAGAAAATCCCTCTCGTCCGACTCATTAAATAAAAATTATTCGTCCAGTTCAAGGTGAGTAATCGCTGTTCTGATGTCCAGAAGCTCTTTTCGGTCATAAGAGACGGTAACAGCAACATTAAGTACAAATAAGTTACAAACAATGTGAAAAAACACACAAAATAGCACGGTTGGTTAAGAGTCCATAAAACGGCAGCCATCCCCTCCAGCGCCATCTCTGCAACAGGACTGTAGTTTGTGTGTGAACATTTTGTTGAGCAAACTCACAATCCTATTGCAGAGGGTTGCCTTACAATCGTACGTTGAATCAACATCTTTTTTATACACACCTCTGGTTTCATGCTGCTCTTCGGAGGCAGGGTGGGTGGAGGAGGCCTAGCCCTGGTCCAGTCATCCTGCTGGTCCCTCTGTGGGTCCAACAGGCTGCTCTTCGGAGGCAGGGTGGGTGGAGGAGGCCTAGCCCTGGTCCAGTCATCCTGCTGGTCCCTCTGTGGGTCCAACAGGCTCCTAACAGCTGTCACACTGACCACGGGCTTCTGTCTGGGGTTGACTTTGATGATGTCATAGACTTCTCCTCTGGAAGACTGAAGGATCACGACACCATCAGTTTTACTTACAGGTACTGTGACCACCACCATTATAAATGACAAGATTGATTTACTGATAGACTGTATACTATGACCACTACCATTATAACTGACAATATACCTACTTGAACCAGTTAAACACACACTAGCTTACAAAATGCCTTCTTGAATACCTTCTTGAGTTCAAATGATAACATAAAGACTGTGTAACTTGGTCCCAGATCTGTGAAGTTGACAACACAGCACAAATAGACCAGGCTAGAGATAGGAGGTCAGGTACTCTCTGAAGGGTTAAACAACAGGTCTGGGACCAGGCTAGAGACAGTCTCTCCTTACCTCTACACAGGAACAGGTCAGGTACTCTCTGAAGGGTTAAACAACAGGTCTGGGACCAGGCTAGAGACAGTCTCTCCTTACCTCTAGACAGGAGCAGGTCAGGTACTCTCTGAAGGGTTAAACAACAGGTCTGGGACCAGGCTAGAGACAGTCTCTCCTCACCTCTACACAGGAACAGGTCAGGTACTCTCTGAAGGGTTAAACAACAGGTCTGGGACCAGGCTAGAGACAGTCTCTCCTCACCTCTACACAGGAACAGGTCAGGTACTCTCTGAAGGGTTAAACAACAGGTCTGGGACCAGGCTAGAGACAGTCTCTCCTCACCTCTACACAGGAACAGGTCAGGTACTCTCTGAAGGGTTAAACAACAGGTCTGGGACCAGGCTAGAGACAGTCTCTCCTCACCTCTACACAGGAACAGGTCAGGTACTCTCTGAAGGGTTAAACAACAGGTCTGGGACCAGGCTAGAGGCAGTCTCTCCTCACCTCTACACAGGAGCAGGTCAGGTACTCTCTGAAGGGCTCTATTGGGCTGGTCTTGTAGTGCTCTATCAGGTCTCTCAGGGTCTCATGCTCCTCTGTGTCTCCAGACACTATGAACTGGCCTGACTTACTCTGGTTGATTACAAAGTGTCTGCATCGATCACGACCTCTGGAAGACAATAATAACACTGGTAAGTCCGGGGTATGCTGCTATGTTCTACTGTGGTCCACTGGTATCTCCACTGTTATCTATGTTATCTCCACTGTTATCTATGGTATCTCCACTGTTATCTATGTTATCTCCACTATTATCTCCACTGTTATCTATGTTATCTCCACTGTTATCTATGGTATCTCCACTGTTATCTCCACTGTTATCTATGTTATCTCCACTGTTATCTATGTTATCTCCACTGTTATCTTCACTGTTATCTCCACTGCTATCTCCACTGTTATCTGTCATCTCCACTTATCTCTACTGTTATCTGTGTTATCTCCACTGTTATCTCCACCGTTATTTATGTTATCTCCACTGTTATCTATGTTATCGCCACTGTTATCTATGTTATCTCCACTGGTATCTATGTTATCTCCACTGTTATCAGCACTGGTATTTATGTTATCTCCACTGTTATCTCCCCTGTTATCTATGTTATCTTCACTTTTATCTCCACTGTAATATATGTTATCTCCACTGTTATCTCCACCGGTATCTATGTTATCTCCACTGATTTCTCCACTGTTATCTATGTTATCGTCACTGTTGTCTATCTTACCTCCACTGTTATCTATGTTATCTCCACTGGTATCTCCTCTGGTATCTATGTTATCTCCACTGTTATCTATGTTATCTCCACTGATATCTCCACTGTTATCTCCACTGGTATGTATGTTATCTCCACTGATATGTATGTTATCTCCACTGTTATATATGTTATCTCCACTGTTATATATGTTATATACACTGTTATCTATGTTATCTCCACAGTTATCACCACTGTTATCTCCACTGTTATCTATGCTATCTCCACAGTTATCTCCACTGTTATCTCCACTGTTATCTATGTTATCTTTGTCATCTCTACTGTTATCTCCACTGGTATCTCCACTGTTATCTATGTTATCTCCGCTGTTATCTATGTTATCTACACTGGTATCTCCACTGGTATCTCCACTGTTATCTATGCTATCTCCACAGTTATCTCCACTGTTATCTCCACTGTTATCTATGTTATCTTTGTCATCTCTACTGTTATCTCCACTGGTATCTCCACTGTTATCTATGTTATCTCCGCTGTTATCTATGTTATCTACACTGGTATCTCCACTGTTATCTATGTTATCTCCACTGGTATCTCCACTGTTATCTATGTTATCTCTGCTGTTATCTATGTTATCTCCACTGGTATCTCCACTGTTATCTATGTTATCTCTGCTGTTATCTATGTTATCTACACTGGTATCTCCACTGTTATCTATGTTATCTCCACTGGTATCTCCACTGTTATCTATGTTATCTCTGCTGTTATCTATGTTATCTCCACTGGTATCTCCACTGTTATCTATGTTATCTCTGCTGTTATCTATGTTATCTACACTGGTATCTCCACTGGTATCTCCACTGTTATCTTCACTGTTATCTCTGTTATCTACATAGAAGAAGAACAAGCAGAACTGACCTGTATGACAGGATGTATCCCATGGCTTTGTCACTGAGTCGGATCAGGAAACAGCCCAGTTCCTTGTCTCTCAGTGTCTCCTCAGCATCTCTACAGAAGCATTAAAAAGCATTAAAAAGCAATATAACCTCAAACCTCAGAAAGGTATTATTGATATGTTATAGGAAGGTATTATTGATATGTTATAGGGAGGTATTATTGATATGTTATAGGGAGTTATTATTGATATATTATAGGGAGGTATTATTGATATGTTATAGGAAGGTATTATTGATATGTTATAGGGAGGTATTATTGATATGTTATAGGGAGTTATTATTGATATGTTATAGGGAGGTATTATTGATATGTTATAGGCAAGTATTATTGATATGTTATAGGGAGGTATTATTGATATATTATAGGGAGGTATTATTGATATGTTATAGGGAGTTATTATTGATATGTTATAGGGAGATATTATTGATATGTTATAGGGAGGTATTATTGATATGTTATAGGGAGGTATTATTGATATATTATAGGGAGGTATTATTGATATGTTATAGGGAGGTATTATTGATATGTTATAGGGAGGTATTATTGATATGTTATAGGGAGGTATTATTGATATGTTATAGGCAAGTATTATTGATATGTTATAGGGAGGTATTATTGATATATTATAGGGAGGTATTATTGATATGTTATAGGGAGGTATTATTGATATGTTATAGGCAAGTATTATTGATATGTTATAGGGAGGTATTATTGATATATTATAGGGAGGTATTATTGATATGTTATAGGGAGTTATTATTGATATGTTATAGGGAGATATTATTGATATGTTATAGGGAGGTATTATTGATATGTTATAGGGAGGTATTATTGATATATTATAGGGAGGTATTATTGATATGTTATAGGGAGGTATTATTGATATGTTATAGGGAGGTATTATTGATATGTTATAGGGAGGTATTATTGATATGTTATAGGAAGGTATTATTGATATGTTATAGGGAGGTATTATTGATATGTTATAGGGAGGTATTATTGATATGTTATAGGGAGGTATTATTCATATGTTATAGGAAGGTATTATTGATATGTTATAGGGAGGTATTATTGATATGTTATAGGGAGGTATTATTGATATGTTATAGGGAGGTATTATTGATATATTATAGGGAGGTATTATTGATATATTATAGGGAGGTATTATTGATATGTTATAGGGAGGTATTATTGATATGTTATAGGGAGGTATTATTGATATGTTATAGGAAGGTATTATTGATATGTTATAGGGAGGTATTATTGATATGTTATAGGGAGTTATTATTGATATGTTATAGGGAGGTATTATTGATATGTTATAGGCAAGTATTATTGATATGTTATAGGGAGGTATTATTGATATATTATAGGGAGGTATTATTGATATGTTATAGGGAGGTATTATTGATATGTTATAGGGAGGTATTATTGATATGTTATAGGAAGGTATTATTGATATGTTATAGGGAGGTATTATTGATATGTTATAGGGAGGTATTATTGATATGTTATAGGGAGGTATTATTGATATATTATAGGGAGGTATTATTGATATGTTATAGGGAGGTATTATTGATATGTTATAGGGAGGTATTATTGATATGTTATAGGGAGGTATTATTGATATGTTATAGGCAAGTATTATTGATATGTTATAGGGAGGTATTATTGATATGTTATAGGGAGGTATTATTGATATGTTATAGGGAGGTATTATTGATATGTTATAGGGAGGTATTATTGATATGTTATAGGGAGGTATTATTTATATATTATAGGGAGGTATTATTAATACCTGCATCTCACAAACACAATGACTAAAAAATACCAAACAGAAGGTAGCGATAATTCAAGAAAACGCTGGAAAGGAAATGAATGCACCCTGATCTATTTATTCCAAATTAAAACATAAATCATTCCAAAATAAATGTGACTAAACTCCCCATCAGCTGGAAAATGAATCTTACAGTGAGTCACTACCCTATAAACAGCTAACGTCACTATGGAATGCATTACACCGCACTACACTGCACAAAATAGCCATGATTTGCCAATCAATCTCCAATCCAATCAATCTCTCAATAGAGATGTATGTAGAAGTGCTTACCTTCTGTTGATGAATCCTTCGAACCAGGAGGGGACATTTCCCTCATGGAGGATGAGATGAGCTTGAGTCTCCATGAACCACTTCAGAACCATCTTTCTCTGCCTGAACACTGTCCCCAGACGCCCCTCTGTCCCCTGGTCCTGCTGGGACTCCCCCGCCGGCTGGCTCTGGTCCATCCTGACCCGGTTCTATCCACACCCCACCAAGAGGGACAGCAGTCAGCACAAATGAGAACAGGTGAGCCAATACAATCCTAACCCAGGCATGGACCTAATGTTAACCTAATGGTAAACAGTGGAACAGTCAGTTCAGTGAGGCAGCAGACTGATTTGCCTATCTTCCGTTAGACGTCACCCTGACAGCGAGGCCAGCTGAAGGTGTCCATTGTTCCAGTTTATCATCCCTGGTTTCTGTACTACTCTCACTGCCTATTAATACTGGTCAGGGTCAGGACAATACAAAGATACAGATACATTACATAGATACAGATACATTACAGAGATGGAGACACATTACATAGATACAGACATTACATAGATACAGATACATTACATAGATACAGATACATTACAGAGATGGAGAGACATTACATAGATACAGACATTACATAGATACAGATACATTACATAGATACAGATACATTACAGAGATGGAGAGACATTACATAGATACAGACATTACATAGATACAGATACATTACATAGATACAGATACATTACAGAGATGGAGACACATTACATAGATACAGACATTACATAGATACAGATACATTACATAGATACAGATACATTACAGAGATGGAGAGACATTACATAGATACAGACATTACAAAGATACAGATACATTACATAGATACAGATACATTACAGAGATGGAGAGACATTACATAGATACAGACATTACATAGATACAGATACATTACATAGATACAGATACATTACAGAGATGGAGACACATTACATAGATACAGACATTACATAGATACAGATACATTACATAGATACAGATACATTACAGAGATGGAGAGACATTACATAGATACAGACATTACAAAGATACAGATACATTACATAGATACAGATACATTACATAGATACAGATACATTACAGAGATGGAGAGACATTACATAGATACAGACATTACAAAGATACAGATACATTACATAGATACAGATACATTACATAGATACAGATACATTACAGAGATGGAGACACATTACATAGATACAGACATTACATAGATACAGACATTACAAAGATACAGACATTACATAGATACAGACATTACAAAGATACAGATACATTACAAAGATACAGATACATTACATAGATACAGATACATTACAGAGATGGAGACACATTACATAGATACAGACATTACATAGATACAGACATTACAAAGATACAGATACATTACATAGATACAGATACATTACATAGATACAGATACATTACAGAGATGGAGACACATTACATAGATACAGACATTACATAGATACAGACATTACAAAGATACAGACATTACATAGATACAGACATTACAAAGATACAGATACATTACATAGATACAGATACATTACATAGATACAGATACATTACATAGATACAGATACATTACATAGATACAGATACATTACATAGATACAGATACATTACATAGATACAGATACATTACATAGATACAGATACATTACAGAGATGGAGACACATTACATAGATACAGACATTACAAAGATACAGATACATTACATAGATACAGACTAAATAAGTTATACTGTTCAGCCATTAGCCAGCTTTTGACATAAAAAAAAAAGTGGTTGTGGTTAATATACACTGTAATACTGTAACTAACTAACTAGCTAGCGAACTAACTAACTAACTAACTAACTAACTAACTAACTAACTAACTAACTAACTAACTAACTAACTAACTAACTAACTAACTAACTAACTAACTAACTAACCCTATTATCTGAGCAGTCAAAGGTGTTCCAGTTTATCATCCCTGGTTTCTGTACTACTCTCACTGCCTATTAATACTGGTCAGGGTCAGGACAATACAAAGATACAGATACATTACATAGATACAGATACATTACAGAGATGGAGACACATTACATAGATACAGACATTACATAGATACAGATACATTACATAGATACAGATACATTACAGAGATGGAGAGACATTACATAGATACAGACATTACAAAGATACAGATACATTACATAGATACAGATACATTACAGAGATGGAGAGACATTACATAGATACAGACATTACATAGATACAGATACATTACATAGATACAGATACATTACAGAGATGGAGACACATTACATAGATACAGACATTACATAGATACAGATACATTACATAGATACAGATACATTACAGAGATGGAGAGACATTACATAGATACAGACATTACAAAGATACAGATACATTACATAGATACAGATACATTACATAGATACAGATACATTACAGAGATGGAGACACATTACATAGATACAGACATTACATAGATACAGACATTACAAAGATACAGACATTACATAGATACAGACATTACAAAGATACAGATACATTACAAAGATACAGATACATTACATAGATACAGATACATTACAGAGATGGAGACACATTACATAGATACAGACATTACATAGATACAGACATTACAAAGATACAGACATTACATAGATACAGACATTACAAAGATACAGATACATTACATAGATACAGATACATTACATAGATACAGATACATTACATAGATACAGATACATTACATAGATACAGATACATTACAGAGATGGAGACACATTACATAGATACAGACATTACATAGATACAGATACATTACATAGATACAGATACATTACAGAGATGGAGACACATTACATAGATACAGACATTACAAAGATACAGATACATTACATAGATACAGACTAAATAAGTTATACTGTTCAGCCATTAGCCAGCTTTTGACATAAAAAAAAAAGTGGTTGTGGTTAATATACACTGTAATACTGTAACTAACTAACTAGCTAGCGAACTAACTAACTAACTAACTAACTAACTAACTAACTAACTAACTAACTAACTAACTAACTAACTAACTAACTAACTAACCCTATTATCTGAGCAGTCAAAGGAAAACTGGACTCACAAGCCGAAAGCCGTATAATGACCATTAACACATTACTATTTAACATCTCTGTATTTACTGTTTACTGCTGGGTAAAAAAAAGTGCATTCAAGTTATCAAAGTTATGTGACTGGTGTGTGATGGAGATTAAAGACTGTTCAATAGTTTTTATCATGAGATCTTTACTATGTTGGATGTTATATACCTTGAGGCAGGTCCTGAAGCTATGTGCTATAGGATGTCTCTGTCTCGGGTCCAGCTGTTTCCCTGGTATCAAGCAGTGTAGCAGGGCTGAGACAGGGTCGGGTCCAGCTGTTTCCCTGCCAGGTATCAAGCAGTGTAGCAGGGCTGAGACAGGGTCGGGTCCAGCTGTTTCCCTGGTACCAAGCAGTGTAGCAGGGCTGAGACAGGGTCTGGTCCAGCTGTTTCCCTGGTACCAAGCAGTGTAGCAGGGCTGAGACAGGGTCGGGTCCAGCTGTTTCCCTGGTACCAAGCAGTGTAGCAGGGCTGAGACAGGGTCGGGTCCAGCTGTTTCCCTGGTACCAAGCAGTGTAGCAGGGCTGAGACAGGGTCGGGTCCAGCTGTTTCCCTGCCAGGTATCAAGCAGTGTAGCAGGGCTGAGACAGGGTCGGGTCCAGCTGTTTCCCTGGTACCAAGCAGTGTAGCAGGGCTGAGACAGGGTCGGGTCCAGCTGTTTCCCTGCCAGGTATCAAGCAGTGTAGCAGGGCTGAGACAGGGTCGGGTCCAGCTGTTTCCCTGCCAGGTACCAAGTAGTGTAGCAGGGCTGAGACAGGGTCGGGTCCAGCTGTTTCCCTGCCAGGTACCAAGCAGTGTAGCAGGGCTGAGACAGGGTCGGGTCCAGCTGTTTCCCTGGTACCAAGCAGTGTAGCAGGGCTGAGACAGGGTCGGGTCCAGCTGTTTCCCTGCCAGGTATCAAGCAGTGTAGCAGGGCTGAGACAGGGTCTGGTCCAGCTGTTTCCCTGGTACCAAGCAGTGTAGCAGGGCTGAGACAGGGTCGGGTCCAGCTGTTTCCCTGCCAGGTACCAAGCAGTGTAGCAGGGCTGAGACAGGGCGTTCTGAGACCTGAGGTGTCTAGAGTGCAGACAGCAGTTCCACGAGGTTCCTGTTCACACAACAGGAAAACTACAGGTCAACTGTAAGAAAAGCTTAATGATTGACAGGTTGTTTTAACATACTGTGTGATAACATCCAATAAGATAACAAAAACAGAAAGAGCTTCAGTTCAGTCATTGGAAAGCTAGAGAAACTGTAGACGTACCTGTGGTGGCGTGATCCTAGAGTCACCTCAGCCAGTGTGTGGTGGCGTGATCCTAGAGGCACCTCAGCCAGTTGAAGTCAATCCTCTTCTATGTATCAATCCTCTTCTATGTATCATAACACGTGACTTCCGTCTCGCTTCCGCATTGTCTCCGTGCTGCTCTGCTGTTTGTTGCTACTTGGCTACCTGCCAAACTATTCACGTTTTACTTTTAATAAACGTTTAATCAATCTCTGTGTTCAACAAATTTACCAACTTTTTAGTTTTGTCCTCACTCATCTTTTTTCGTTAAACTTTTTCACCCCGGACGTTTATCCCGAGACAGAAGAGTCATTTTCCTGTGCGTTTTAGCTGCCAACTTTACGTTATTTTCCGTTTTTCCATCGCAACTTTTTTTCCCTTATTCAACTTTTTCACTCCGGACGCTTTATCTGGACATGGCTCATCAACATCTTCAACAGCCGAAGCTAAGTAGTAACATTAACATGATGTCTTTTAATTGCAGTCGCTGTACTCATAATATACAGGAGAATTCTCGCCTTACGGCGAGAATAGCTGTGCTACAAGCCCAGCTTCAGACGCAATCGTTAGGCAAGAGTATTATCAGTGTAGGAAAGGAAGAAACAGCGTCTGTGCCACCAGTAAGTACAGACAGTAACGTTAGTATAACTCCCCCCGCACAGTCCCTGCAGCCGGACAACTTTCTCATGGCTTCTGGAGGGAAATACTGTTGGAATGCTCAACCGGTGTCGCTCATTCAGCCGACAGAAACCTTCAACCGGTTTTCCCCATTATGTAGCGAGTCGGAGTCTGAGTCTGAGTCTTCTCTAGTCTCTACTCCTCCCGTTACGGGGTCTGAGACGCCGAAGGCTCCCACCATTAGCTCTGACAAATTGAAAACCCTAGTCATTGGCGACTCCATTACCCGCAGTATTAGACTTAAAACGAATCACCCAGCGATCATACACTGTTTACCAGGGGGCAGGGCTACCGACGTTAAGGCTAATCTAAAGATGGTGCTGGCTAAAGCTAAAACTGGCGAGTGTAGAGAGTATAGAGATATTGTTATCCACGTCGGCACCAACGATGTTAGGATGAAACAGTCAGAGGTCACCAAGTGCAACATAGCTTCAGCGTGTAAATCAGCTAGAAAGATGTGTCGGCATCGAGTAATTGTCTCTGGCCCCCTCCCAGTTAGGGGAAGTGACGAGCTCTACAGCAGAGTCTCAGCACTTAATCGCTGGTTGAAAACTGTTTTCTGCCCCTCCCAAAAGATAACATTTGTGGATAATTGGCCCTCTTTCTGGGACTCACCCACAAACAGGATCAAGCCTGACCTGCTGAGGAGTGACGGACTCCATCCTAGCTGGAGGGGTGCTCTCCTCTTATCTACCAACATAGATAGGGCTCTAACTCCTTTAGCCCCACAGTGAAATAGGGTGCAGGCCAGGCAGCAGGCTGTTAGCCAACCTGCCAGCTTAGTGGAGTCTGCCAATAGCATAGTCAGTGTAGTCAGCTCAGCCATACCCATTGAGACTGTGTCTGTGCCTCGACCTAGGTTGGGCAAAACTAAACATGGTGGTGTCCACCCTAGCAATCTTATTAGGATAAAGACCTCCTCCATTCCTGCCATTATTGAAAGAGATCGTGATACCTCACATCTCAAAATAGGGTTACTTAATGTTAGATCCCTCACTTCAAAGGCAGTCATAGTCAATGAACTAATCACTGATCATAATCTTGATGTGATTGGCCTGACTGAAACATGGCTTAAGCCTGATGAATTTGCTGTGTTAAATGAGGCCTCACCTCCTGGTTACACTAGTGACCATATTCCCCGTGCATCCCGCAAAGGCGGAGGTGTTGCTAACATTTACGATAGCAAATTTCAATTTACAAAAAAAAAAATGACGTTTTCATCTTTCGAGCTTCTAGTCATGAAATCTATGCAGCCTACTCAATCACTTTTTATAGCTACTGTTTACAGGCCTCCTGGGCCATATACAGCGTTCCTCTCTGAGTTTCCTGAATTCCTATCAGACCTTGTAGTCATAGCAGATCATATTCTAATTTTTGGTGATTTTAATATTCACATGGAGAAGTCCACAGACCCACTCCAAAAGTCCTTCGGAGCCATTATCGACTCAGTGGGTTTTGTCCAACATGTCTCTGGACCTACTCACTGCCACAGTCATACTCTGGACCTAGTTTTGTCCCATGGAATAAATGTTGTAGATCTTAATGTTTTTCCACAAAATCCTGGACTATCGGACCACCATTTTATTACGTTTGCAATCGCAACAAATAATCTGCTCAGACCCCAACCAAGGAGCATCAAAAGTCGTGCTATAAATTCTCAGACAACACAAAAATTCATTGATGCCCTTCCAGACCCCTTCTGCCTACCCAAGGACGTCAGAGGACAAAAATCAGTTAACCACTTAACTGAGGAACTAAATTTAACCTTGCACAATACCCTAGATGCAGTTGCACCCCTAAAAACGAAAAACATTTGTCATAAGAAACTAGCTCCCTGGTATACAGAAAATACCCGAGCTTTGAAGCAAGCTTCCAGGAAATTGGAACGGAAATGGCGCCACACCAAACTGGAAGTCTTCCGACTAGCTTGGAAAGACAGTACCGTGCAGTACCGAAGAGCCCTCACTGCTGCTCGATCATCCTACTTTTCCAAATTAATCGAGGAAAATAAGAACAATCCAAAATTTCTTTTTGATACTGTTGCAAAGCTAACTAAAAAGCAGCATTCCCTAAGAGAGGATGGTTTTCACTTCAGCAGTGATAAATTCATGAACTTCTTTGAGGAAAAGATCATGACCATTAGAAAGCAAATTACGGACTCCTCTTTGAATCTGCGTATTCCTCCAGGGCTTAGCTGTCCTGGATCTGCACAGCTCTGCGAGGGCCTGGGATCGGGAGAGACACTTAAGTGTTTTAGTACTATATCTCTTGACACAATGATGAAAATAATCATGGCCTCTAAACCTTCAAGCTGCATACTGGATCCTATTCCTACTAAACTGCTGAAGGAGCTGCTTCCTGTGCTTGGCCCTCCTATGTTGAACATAATAAACAGCTCTCTATCCACCGGATGTGTACCAAACTCACTAAAAGTGGCAGTGATAAAGCCTCTCTTGAAAAAGCCAAACCTTGACCCGGAAAATATAAAAAACTATCGGCCAATATCGAATCTTCCATTCCTCTCAAAAATTTTAGAAAAAGCTGTTGCGCAGCAACTCACTGCCTTTCTGAAGACAAACAATGTATACGAAATGCTTCAGTCTGGTTTTAGACCCCATCATAGCACTGAGACTGCACTTGTGAAGGTGGTAAATGACCTTTTAATGGCGTCAGACCGAGGCTCTGCATCTGTCCTCGTGCTACTAGACCTTAGTGCTGCCTTTGACACCATCGATCACCACATTCTTTTGGAGAGACTGGAAACCCAAATTGGTCTACACGGACAAGTTCTGGCCTGGTTTAGATCCTACCTGTCGGAAAGATATCAGTTTGTCTCTGTGAATGGTCTGTCCTCCGACAAATCAACTGTACATTTCGGTGTTCCTCAAGGTTCCGTTTTAGGACCACTATTGTTTTCACTATATATTTTACCTCTTGGGGATGTTATTCGAAAACATAATGTTAACTTTCACTGCTATGCGGATGACACACAGCTGTACATTTCAATGAAGCATGGTGAAGCCCCAAAATTGCCCTCGCTAGAAGCCTGTGTTTCAGACATAAGGAAGTGGATGGCTGAAAACTTTTTACTTTTAAACTCGGACAAAACAGAGATGCTTGTTCTAGGTCCCAAGAAACAAAGAGATCTTCTGTTAAATCTGACAATTCATCTTGATGGTTGTAAAGTCGTCTCAAATAAAACTGTGAAGGACCTAGGCGTTACTCTTGACCCTGATCTCTCTTTTGACGAACATATCAAGACTGTTTCAAGGACAGCTTTTTTCCATCTACGTAACATTGCAAAAATCAGAAATTTTCTGTCCAAAAATGATGCAGAAAAATTAATCCATGCATTTGTTACTTCTAGATTAGACTACTGCAATGCTCTATTTTCCGGCTACCCGGATAAAGCACTAAATAAACTTCAGTTAGTGCTAAATACGGCTGCTAGAATCCTGACTAGAACCAAGAAATTTGATCATATTACTCCAGTGCTAGCTTCCCTACACTGGCTTCCTGTTAAGGCAAGGGCTGATTTCAAGGTTTTACTGTTAACCTATAAAGCGTTACATGGGCTTGCTCCTACCTATCTTTCCGAGTTGGTCCTGCCGTACATACCAATACGTACGCTACGGTCACAAGACGCAGGCCTCCTAATTGTCCCTAGAATTTCTAAGCAAACAGCGGGAGGCAGGGCTTTCTCCTATAGATCTCCATTTTTATGGAACAGTCTGCCTACCCATGTGAGAGACGCAGACTCGGTCTCAACCTTTAAGTCTTTACTGAAGACTTATCTCTTCAGTAGGTCATATGATTGAGTGTAGTCTGGCCCAGGAGTGTGAAGGTGAACGGAAAGGCTGGAGCAACGAACAGCCCTTGCTGTCTCTGCCAGGCCGGTTCCCCTCTCCACTGGGGTTCTCTGCCTCTAACCCTGTTGCAGGGGCTGAGTCACTGGCCTGCTGGTGCTCTTTCATGCCGTCCCTGGGAGGGGTGCGTCACTTGAGTGGGTTGAGTTACTGACGTGATCTTCCTGTCTGGGTTGGCGCCCCCCCCCCCCCTTGGTTTGTGCTGTGGTGGAGACCTCTGTGGGCTATACTCGGCCTTGTCTCAGGATTGTAAGTTGGTGGTTGGGGATATCCCTCTAGTGGTGCGGGGGCTGTGCTTTGGCGGAGTGGGTGGGGTTATATCCTTCCTGTTTGGCCCTGTCCGGGGGTTTCTTCGGATGGGGCCACAGTGTCTCCGGACCGCTCCTGTCTCAGCCTCCAGTATTTATGCTGCAGTAGTTTATGTGTCGGGGGGCTGGGGTTAGTTGGTTATACCTGGAGTACTTCTCCTGTCTTATCCAGTGTCCTGTGTGAATTTAAGTATGCTCTCTCTAATTCTCTCGTTCTCTCTTTCTCTCTGAGAACCTGAGCCCTAGGACCATACGTCAGGACTACCGGGCATGATGACACCCTGCTGCCCCCAGTCCGCCTGGCCTTGCTGCTATTCCAGTTTCAACTGTTCTGCCTGCGGCTACGAAACCCCTACCTGTCCCAGACCTGCTGTTTTCAACTCTAAATGATCGGCTATGAAAAGCCAACTGAGAGACCTGAGCCCTAGGACCATACGTCGGGACTACCGGCCGTGGTGACTCCTTGCTATCCCCAGTCCGCCTGGCCTTGCTGCTATTCCAGTTTAAACTGTTCTGCCTGCGGTTATGGAACCCCTACCTGTCCCAGACCTGCTGTTTTAAACTCTAATGATCGGCTATGAAAAGCCAACTGAGATTTATTCCTGATTATTATTTGACCATGCTTGTCACTTATGAACATTTTTGAACATCTTGGCATGGTTCTGTTATAATCTCCACCCGGCACAGCCAGAAGAGGACTGGCCACCCCTCATAGCCTGGTTCCTCTCTAGGTTTCTTCCTAGGTTTTGCCTTTCTAGGGAGTTTTTCCTAGCCACCGTGCTTCTACACCTGCATTACTAGCTGTTTGGGGTTTTAGGCTGGGTTTCTGTACAGCACTTCGAGATATTAGCTGATGTAAGAAGGGCTATATAAAATAAAATTGATTGATTGATTGATTGATTGATATTTAGGGTCTCTGAGGAGAGGATTACTGAAGGAGTACACCTCTGAACATGTCTGATATACACACAACATCTGCTCTGCCCTTCCGTGGGGGCGTCGTTGTGTAATGGTAGAATCTACCGTACGGTTGAGATTTGCATCAGAGAGAGAAGGGCCTCCACCAAGCAACAGTTTCCTGAAGATGAGTGGAAAGTCAACCTGTGGAGGAGAAACTGTGGTTTCTGAGCCGCTGTATTTCAGTATCCCTAGGCAACAGTAAATGGTTTTACCCACAGAACTAGAATGAGATCATATATCGACTCACAGAGAAAGTCTGTTTAGTGGAACTGCGGGAGCCTGAAACACTTTGGCTTTGGTTAGTACATTTTCTGTAAACTGCCTGACTTTGAATTTTCAGAGCTTGTGAATCAAGGAACAGATTAGCATTGGTACTGTAGGCCCATTAGATTAGTTTAGATTAGATTAGATTAGATTAGATTAGATTAGATTAGATTAAATTAGTTTAGATTAGATTAGATTAGTTTAGATTAGATTAGATTAGATTAGATTAGATTAGTTTAGATTAGATTAGATTAGATTAGATTAGATTAGATTAGATTATTAGTCACATTGTGATGAGGTGGTGTTGAAGGAGTCAGGCGCAGGAGGGTAAATCACAGAATAACAGGCTTTAATCCGCAAAATACAGGTTTACGCAGAACTGCGTCAAACACACTCCAGGGCACAAAACAGGCGCACTGGAAAATACAAGGCACACGGGAAAATACTCCCGTCGATACAAAATACACGAGCTCCACCGAGCTTCACTAACCTCCACAATAAACAATCACACACAAGGACAAGGGGCCAGAGGCAACACTTATACATGTACTAATGAGGGGATTAGAACCAGGTGTGTGTGATAACGAGACAAGACAATTGTGATGATGATTGGGGCGGCAGTGGTTAGTACTCCGGTGACGACGGACGCCGAAGCCTGGCCGAACCAGGAGAGGAAGTCGTGACACACATGCACAGGGTCACAGATGTAATCGCAGGGTGACATTTTTAAGCTCCGAGCTTTAAAAAAATATAAGAAAATGAGACAAAAATAAAACATAATAATGATATTTACACATGGGAACCTGACTTCAAAAATACTTTGTTAGTAAAAATAACTTGTGAATCATGGCAAAGAGTCAGACTAACAATTGGTCAGGCCTAGCTCTTTGTCAATATCAGAAACAGAACTAAAATGGTCCCTAATGTGGATTTGATTGTTGAGAAGTATATTAATGTGTCTTTTGGCATGGCTTGAGAATCTCTCTCTCTCTCTCTCTCTCTCTCTCTCTCTCTCTCTCTCTCTCTCTCTCTCTCTCTCTCTCTCTCTCTCTCTCTCTCTCTCTGATTCTGTTCTGAGGTCAGCAGTGAGCAGCCCATTCCTTCTGTCAGTGGGACCACAACCCACGCTGTCAGACAGTCTGTGTCTG